>NC_043711.1:74004132-74095239 GCF_006229205.1 Suricata suricatta | reverse complement strand
CATAGGAGCACATGTACCCCAATGTTCATAGCAGCACTGTCAACAATAGCCAAATCATGGAAAGAACATAAATGTCCATCACCTGATGAATGGATCAAGAAGATGTGGTATTTATATACAATGGAGTACTACATGGCAATGAGAAGGAATGAAATCTGACCATTTGTAGGAAAGTGGATGGACCTCGAGGGTGTCATGCTAAGTGAAATAAGTCAGGCAGAGGAGGGCAGATACCATATGTTTGCACTCATAGGTCTAACAGGAGAACAGGAGAAACCTAATGGAGGACCATGGGGAGGAGGAGAGGGAAAGAGAGCTGGGGAGAGAGAGGGATGCAAAACTTGAGAGACTATTGAATGCTGAGAATGAACTAAGGGTTGAGGGGGAAGGGGGAGGTGTGAAAAGAGGTGGTGGTGATGGAGGAGGGCACTTGTAGGGAAGAGCACTGGGTGTTGTATGGAAACCAATTTGACAATAAACTATTTTTAAAAAACACATTAAAGAAATAAAATATTTCTGAAGAAAAATACATATAAGCAAAAATTATAAAATAAGGAACTAAAGATATTTACTTATTATTTTAATATTTATTGAACCTGTACTATATATTCTAGGCACTATTCTGGGAAATAGAAAATAACATATAAAATCCCTCCCCACATGCAGTTTATTTACAAGGGGGAGAGAAAGACTGTAAACAAATGAATAAAGCACATGATAATATTAGGCAGAGCTCTGAGCTATGATAAAATATTTATAAATGAGGGCAAGTGAATAAAGACAGATGTAGAAGGATCTGTGTTAGAACTTACACATAAGTCCTTGCTATAATTCTGATTTCAATTAAATTTTTAATTTTAAATTTTAATAGAGATCTTGAATTTTAATAGAGATATCAATAAAGTACTATGAGCAAACAAAGAAGGAAATTTTTGTTTTGGCCTGGAAGAAATGTAAGAGGCTTTCTTGAAGAAGAAAAATTACTTTGTTGTAATCACAGTAAGCAAAGAATGCAAATCAAAGCAACAGAGAATGAGCAGGCCAACACTTTATATGGTAAGAACTACTTTCCTTAAATCTAAAGGAGCATTGGTGTGCTTAGGTGGCTCAGTCAGTTAAGCATCCGATTTCAGCTCAGGTCATGATCTCACGGTTCATGAGTTCAAGCCCCACATTAATCTCTGTTCTGGAGCCTGGATCCTGCTTCTGATTCTGTTTCTCCCTCTCTCTCTGCCCCTCCCGTGCTTGCCCACTAAGAAAATTAAAAAAATAAAGGTGCATCAAATATAGTTTGAGAAAACTTCAGAGATGAAAACAGATTTGGTACGAAGAGATGAGAGACTGGTCAACACAAAATCTTAAGAATCTTTAATTGAAGATGTAGATGTCACTAAGGTACAGTATGAAATGCTGATTAGGTGGGATGTTCTAGTGGGTCTATTACTTCTTTCAAGCTAAAGCTGAGTCCTCAGGGACAATGTCTTCTCCAGAACTTATTTCCATGGATGTGGAGGAAAACTCCTCTGCACTTGTACGAACTGCAATTGCACCATAGAAGAATGTGAAATTAGGCCTCCTCAATGTGTATACATGAACTACCTACATCAGTACTGTCCCAACTTCTTATTGAAATGAATATTTTTGTGTCTCTCACCTCAGACTAATGAATCAGAATTTCTGAGGGAAACATGGAAGTCTAAATGTTCAACAGAACTGAAGATGAGGAAGAACCAATCTTAACAAGATGAAGAGAGATCTTTCAAGGTAAAATGAATAGCAGATATACAAAGGTTCTGAGGACTAGAAATTTAATTTTGGCCAAAGTATAGTAATCAAAAGGGAGAGTAATGGAAGATAAGATCAAGAAGTATGTTGAACAAATCAACAGTGTCTTCTTAGCCATGGCATAGAATTTTGCTTGGTGTGTGTGTGTGTGTGTGTGTGTGTGTGTGTGTGTGAAGCATTATGGGAAGTCATTGGTGGATTCAAAATATAAAAGGGTAATTTTCAAAGGCAATGACACCGGTAAAGTTTCTAAAGGTTTTCAGAGGGTTTCTAAAGGGTAGGGTTTCTCAAAGGTTTTCAGAGACCATTTAGATGCATATATCCCTCTGCATTAATGTTTTTGTGTTCTCCTAGTTAATATTCAGTAGTATAATTGCTGGATATTAGGGTAGTTCTATTTTTAAATTTTTGAGGAAACTCCATACTGTTTTCCAGAGTGGCTGCACCAGTTTGCATTCCCATCAACAGTGCATGGGGGTGCCTTTTTCCCACATCTTTGCCAACACTTTTTGCTCTTTGTGTGTTGATTTTAGCCATCCTGAAAATTTGTGAAGTGATATATCATTGTAGTTTTGATTTGCATATCCCTGATGGTAAGTGATGATGAAATCTTTTCATTTGTCTGTTGGTCAACTGGATATCTTCTTTGGAGAAATGTCTTTTCATGTCTTTAGCCCTTGTTTTCTTTTCTGTTCTTTATTTTTTGCCTACTTTTAAATTAGATTTCTTTTTGGGTGTTGAGTTTTATAAGTTCTTTATGTGTTTTGGATACTAACCCTTTTTTGGATATGTCATATGCAAATATTTTCTCCCATTCCAAAGGATGCTTTTTAGTTTTGCTGATTGTATTCTTTGCTGTGCAGAGCTTTTTCTTTTGATGCAGTACCAATAATTTGTTTTTGTTTTTGTTTCCCTTGCCTTAGGACACATATCTAGAAAAAGGTTGATAGAACCAATGTCAAAGAGGTTACTGCCTTTGTTCTTTTCCAAGATTTTTGTGGTTTAAGCTCTCATAGTTAGGTCTTTAATCCATTTTGGATTTATTTTTGTGTATGATATAAGAAAGTGGTCCAGTTTCTTTTTCATGTAGCTGTCCAGTTTTCCCAGCTTTATTTGTAGAAGAGACTGTCCTTTTCCTATTGGATATTCCTTTTTGCTTTGTCAAAAATAATTGACCATATAGTTGTGGGTTTATTTCTGAGGATTTTGTTCTGTTCCATTGATCAATGTGTATTTTCGTGCTAGTACCATACTGTTTTGATCACTACAGGTTTGTAATATAACTTGAAGTCTGGAATTGTGACTCCTCCAGCTTTCCTTTTCTTTTTCACAATTGTTTGGTCTATTTGGAATCTTTAGTGTTTCCAGACATTGTTAAAATTGCTTGTTCTAGTTCTGTGAAAAATGCTATTGGTATTTTTATAGGGACTGCTCCAGCTGGTATAAACATTTTAATAATATTTGTTCTTCTAATCCATGAGCATGGAATGTCTTTCCATTTTTCTGTGTCATCTTCAACTTCTTTCATCACTGTTTTTTTTAAAGTTTTTTAAAATTTATTTTTGAGAGACAGAGACATTGCGAGCAGGGGAGGGTCAGAGAAAGAGGGAGATACAGAATCTGAAGCAGGCTCCAGGCTCCAGGCTCTGAGCTATCTGTCAGCACAGAGCCCAACACAGGGCTCGAACCCATGAACCATGAGATCATGACCTGAGCCGAAGTTAGTCACTTAACTGACTGAGCCACCCAGGCGCTCCTCATCACTCTTTTACAGTTTTCAGAGTACACATCTTTCATCACTTTGGTTAGATTTATTCTTAGGTATTTTATTATTTTCATTCAATTTTTAAATGGAATTATTTTCTTAAATTATTTTTCTGTTTCTTCATTATTTGTATAGAGAAATGCAATAGATTTCTGCACATTGATTTTGTACCCTGTGGCTTTACTGAATTCATTTACCAGTTCTAGCAATTTTTTGATAGAGTCTTGCAGGTTTTTTTTATATATAGTATCATGTCATCTGCAAAGAGTGAAAGTTTTACTTCTTCCTTACCAATTTGGATGCCTTTATTTCTTTTTGTTATCTAATTGCTCTGCCTAGGACCTTCAATAGTAATACTAGTACTAATACTGTTTAATGGAAGTGGTGAGAATGGACATCCTTGTCTTCTTCCTGACCTTAAGGGAAAGGCTCTCAGTATTTCACAATTGAGTATGATGTACCCTGTGGGTTTTTAATGTGTGATTATTATGTTGAGCTATGGTCTCTTTAAACCTACTTTGCTGAGGGTTTTTATCACAAATGGATGTTGTGCTTTTTCTGCATCTATTGAAATGATCATATGGTTCTTATCCTTTCTCTTATTAACGTGATATATCACATTGTTGATTTGTGAATATTGAATAACTCTTGAAACCCAGCAATAAATCTCACATGATTGTGGTGAATAATTTTTTTCTGTTATTTGTCTCGAGGATTTTTGCACCTCTGTTCATCAGGGACACTAGCCTGTAGTTCTCTTTTTTTAGTGGTGTCTTTATCATGTTTTGATATTAGGATAATATTGGCCTCAAAGAATGAATTTGGATTTTTTCCCTATTTTTTGGATTAATTTGAGAAGAATAACCATTAACTCTTCTTTAAATATTTGGTAGAGTTAATCTGTGAAACCATCTGGTCTTAGACTTTTGTTTTTTGATAACTGATTCAATTCCTTTGCTGGTTATCAGTCTGTTCAAATTTTATATCTCTTCCTTTTTCAGTTTTGGTAGGTAATATGTTTCTAGGAATTTATTCATGTCTTCTAGGTTGTCCAATTTGTTGGCATATAGCTTTTCATAATATTCTCTAATAATTGTATTTCTGTGGTATTGGTTGATATTTCCCCTCTCTGATTTGTGATTTTATTTGAGTATTTTCTCTTTTTTTCTTGATATGTCTGTCTAGAAGTGTATCAATTTTGTTTTTTTTTCCCAAAAAAGCAGAGAAAATGGATATCAATACAAGGTCCAGTAATCTTAGTGGACTCCATGAAGGAAGTATAATTTGTAGTGGGATATAGGATGAGAAGTATTTAGATGGGTATGAAGGAGGAAGAATAACATTTTAGAAGTCATGGATGATTTAATTGAGTGGAATTTAAAATATTGGAAGGAAGCCAACTTCTGGTGAGGAATTATCTGGTGGGGTCATATTTCAGAGGTAAAGCCAACCTAAGGTATTTCAATTTTTATTGCTAGGAGTTAGGAACAGTTAAAACTTTTGAATCATTTAGTATTATAAAACATATTAAGTATTTTCCCCAGCATCATTCTGATAGGAAATGGTAGAGTCAGGGTTCAAACCCACGAGCTCTGACTCTAAAGCCTATCATTTTAGCCTCTAACATTGGATTTCCAGCAAATTCCCTGAATGGTAAGTCCATTTGGGCAAAAGGGGATTAACAGACAATCTGAAAATATGGCTGCTAGGTTTCCTCGCAATGGCTTACACCTGGGAGAACATGAAAGCTTAGACATGGATATTTTGGAAGCAATGCACCAAGCAAGTTACATATCTGTATCCTGGTCATATTTGAGGGAGCTCCATTTGCTCACTGTGTTCACAGACCTGACATTAAAGGAATTCATCCAGTTGGAAAAAAAAAAAAACAGAAACTACAGAATTAGCACCAAAAGACAGAAATGTAACCAAACCCAAACCCAAAGCTTTCCTGCCAAGAATAAAGGGTTATGGAAAACTCATCTCCTGCTTGTCTGGTCTAGTAAAACCTGACTGAATTATTAGAGAAAGGTAAAAAATTAAAATAAAAAGATCCATTTGTAGGATTCCTACCAAAGGAACTTTTTCTTGGATTGGACCAAATAGCAAAAAAGTGAGGTACAGCTGATTCCAAAACAGTAGACAAGTTATAAAACCACTTGGATAATTATGGCCGGCCACTTCAGTTCCATGTGGATTATAACTGAAGTATATTCCTGCTAAATGTACAGAAAGTTCCCTAGTTCATCAGACCGTGCTCCTATGTCTGCTGAAGTGATTGGAGACAAAACATTGACTGAGAGCCTCAGTAATAGTTTAAAATTTGTTTAGTTTCCTAATTCTTTCCTTTTTCTTCTCATCAGAAAAATAAACTTTATTATACTCAAAGAAAGACAATGGGCCAAGTTATTAATATAAAGTCCAGGCCATCCACATTGGTCAATATTAATTTCAAACTGTGTTAACCATAGGTAAAACAAATGCATAAAAGAAAGGGAGAGAGACTGAGAACCACTAGTTTAGGACTCATTGTTTACACTGAAGACATTTTTTCTTTGTATTTAAATAAAGCATATTTGGGGCACCTGAATGGCTCAGGCAGCTGAGCGTCTGGCTTCAGCTCAGGTCACGATCTCATGGTTCATAGGTGCAAGCACTGCATCGGGCTCTGTGCTGACTGCTAGCTTAGAGCCTGGATCCTGCTTCAGATTCTGTGTCTCCCTCTCTCTCTGACCCTCCCTGCTCACACTCTCTATGTCTCAAAAATAAATAAAAACATAAAATAAATAAATAAATAAACCATATTTGTTACAAAACAGATTAGTGAAAAAGTTTTCTAGTAACTTGGTATTAAGAACTGTGTAGTGAGCACTTTATTTCTTCTTTGTCTAAAATTCTTACTAAAATAAAACTGGATTATTTTAAAATAGCAAGTATGTAAAAATCGTTGAAAACAATAAAAAAGTACTATCAGAAGATCATGATTTTCAGCAACTTCTTTTTCTTTTTAAGTGGGAAGGAACAGAGAGAAAGGGGGAGAGAATCCCAAACAGGCTCTGCCCTCTCAGTGCAGTGCCTGACGTGGCGCTCGATCTCATGAACCATGAGACCATGACCTGAACCAAAATCAAGAGTTGGGTGTTTAACCAACTGAGTCATCCAGGTATCCCATAATTCTCAACTTCTGATTTCATGTCCCTCTCTATATATTCAGAGTTACTGTCATTAATCTCTTATTTTCAATCAGAAAGACTCAACTCCCAACTACTATGTCCTTTAAAAATGCAAGGTGTTAGCTTGGGCATTGATCTTGGTAAAGAAGTCAATCAGATCCTGAATAAATGTTACTATAATAGAAAATAAATAAGGAGGCTTGGGATGGATTTAAATTATTAGTGTATTTAATCAAACGGCTAAATAATATAATAGACAATATCAGAAGATAATTAGAAATTTAGAAGAATAAGTTAAGTACCATAAAATGAAAGGTGACAAGATGAATCACTGGCAAAAAGGATAAAAAGCTTCATAGAATTGGAAGGTATGCATAATAAATAACAGCAACTAATAGGAATTCAGGAAGCAAACAACATTGTGGAAAAATAAAACAGAAAAGGAGGGCTAGTATCAGAAACTATGAATTTTGGATTATTCCCTACTTTCCAGCTAAGAAGTTAGCCTGCCATGGTTTCATGGATGTTGGCAGAAGACACAAATCTCCAGGGTCAAAGATAAAAGCCTTTGATACTCATGGCACAGCAAACAGCATGAGCATAATATTTGCATCATTTCTCCTTTTCCCCAAATCCTGTAGGGTGACACAGATGGGTCCAGATGGATCCCTGTTAATGAAGAACCTGAGTTACTTGTTAATGAAGTAACTCCTATCTTTTATAAGGGCAGTAAGTATGCAAGTCTCTTTTGCTAGAAAGACACTATCCCTGTCTTCTGAGCTGTATGCAAACTTGCTTTTTGTTCTGAAAGGAGACATTGTCTTCACATTCTAGGTTTGTTATAAAAGATAGTATGCAACAAATGGCAGTGTTTCTGTTCACAAAATGCACAGAAAAGTACACCCATGGGAAATGTTCTTCCAACTGACATGAAATAATCAAAGATATGCTAGAAAAAAATTGCCAAAACATGAAGTAAGCATCAAAACTTGAGCCAAGAAGGACCACCAAGAAATTATTAGGAAAACTGGTAACACTTCTGAGTTCCAAGAGTAGAGCATCCTTAACACCCCTCATTTGTGTCGGAAACTTGTCCTGGAACGTTCTATTGTCAGCTAGTTAAGGGGGAAACCATATATCCCAGAATATATTTTTCTGTTTGATACTACCGTTTGGAGTTAACCAAAAAAAAAAAAAATGAAATTGCAGAAGATTAGGGAGATGGAGGTCAAGCATCAATCATTACTCTGTGAAGATTGTCATGATTAGGGAAGGTGAGATATGCAAAGATGTATGAAAGTCCAGTTTAGCTTCAATCTCTTCTTAAGTTCAATTCCGCTTCACTACTTCAATTCCTTCTAATTAACAGCTATCCCAGTTTTATCACCAAACTCTTGCCTTCAGATTAGGAAAAGCAAGGACTTCTTGTACCTTCTCCACCAGCTACCCTTTCATTTTATCACTTGCTGTCTGGACATGATTGGCTTATTAGACCGAATGGTTGGTGATTCTAGGATCTTCCAATTGTTCCTTTCAGCCTTCCCGTTCTTTAGCTTCTCCCTCTAATATGTAATGTCAAATTCCTTTAATAATGCGCTTATCTCATGACCCATAGTGGTTTTGATTTCCTCTTGAGCCCTGACTAATAAAACTCTAAAGGTTTGGAACCTTACATGCTACAGTTAGTAGTTCTTCATAATGAATGCAACTCAGTTTCAAGTAATCTTAGACTCTGAAATCTGATAAAGATAATCCTCGTGACTAGTGTTCTTAGGGATGTAGGAGGAAGTCAACAACAAAAACAACAAAACCTAATTTAAATTCCTTCTAGGGAATGAACATCATTTGTCATCTGAGGTCTCAAATTATTTTGCAAACCAGTTTTCAGATAAATCTCCTCATAATAAAAAGTTACTCACATGAAGAGACATGCCAACATGGATGAAAGACAACACACAAAAGAAAAAGACCTATAGAGGCTTCAGATTTTACAGTTATCAGGCACAGACTTTAAAATAACTATGCTTATTATGTTGAATTATATAAAATAAGATTAAAAGTTCAAGTAAGAATTTGCACTTTAAATAAAACCAACGGAAAAGTATGGAATTTAAAAATACAATAACTAAAAGGAAGAACTAAATAGGTAACAAAATTAGACATGCATGAAGACAGAAATAGTGAAATGTACAGTAAGTCAAAAAATTATACAGAAGAAATCTCAGAGAGACCAAAAAATGCAAAATACAGAATATTAAATTATACAGAGGATACCACAAGAAAAGTTAACTACTTAGAATTGGAGTCCTAGGATGGTGAAAAGAAGAAAATTAGTAGAGACAATATCAGGGGAGATAGTGGCTGAGAATTTTATAATACTGTTGAAAGATATTAAGTCACAGATTCAAGAATCAGAAAGAACAATGACAAGATAAGTAAGAAAGAAAATATGTATGCCCATCATACATAATTAAAAGATAATTAGGAAATATCAAAATAAATTAGAGAAAAAAGACAAATTATCTTCAAAGGAACAGATGAAAACCTCACTTCTGATCAGAAAAACTAAAACCAGACAAAAATGGAATTCCATTTAATTGTATTGCAAAAAATACCTACAATGCTAAAAGTGTGAACCCAGAAAGTATGTTTCAAAAATTAAAGTGAAATAAAGACATTTTTTGCTCCAACTAAACTGAAAGAGTTGTTACCAGCAGATTCCCCTAAGGGAAATAATAAATGGTGGCACTCTTCAGCCAGAAAATAAGTGATCCCAGGTGGGAGTTTTACAATATAGGACATTATGAAGACCAATGGAAAAGATAAAAATGTGGATAAACTTAAATGAATATTAACAATATTAGAAAACAGTAACACTTCTTTACAAAATATGTAGAGAATTAAAGCATATGAAAATATTGCAAATATCAGAAAAGGGATAAATGGAGAGTAAGATTTATAACATCCTTGCAGTATTCTTGGAAAACGATAAAATTATTAATATCATACTTTGACTACCAAAACTGAACAGGAAGAAATAGAAAGGTTGAACAGATCCATAACCAATAATGAAATTGAATCAGTAATCAAAAATCTCCCAAACAAGAGTCTAGGGCTGGATATCTTTACAGGCGAATTATATCAAGCATTTAAAGAAGAATTAACACCTATTCATTTGAAGTTGTTCCAAAAAAATAGAAGTGGAAGGAAAACTTCCAAACTCATTCTATGAGGCCAACATTACCTTGATTACGAAACCAAACAAAGACCCTACTAAAAAGGAGAACTATTTCCCTGATGAACATGGTTGTAGAAATCCTCAACAAGGTACTAGCAAACTGGATCCAACAATACATTAAAAGAATTATTCACCATAATCAAGTGGGATTTATTCCTGGGATGCAGGGCTGGTTTACTATCCACAAATCAATGTGATACATCCCATTAATAAAAGAAAGGATAAGAACCACATGATCTTCTCAATAGATACACAAAAAGCCTTTGACAAAATACAGCATCCTTTCTTGACAAAAACCCTCAAGAAAGTAAGGATAGAAGAAGCATATGTCAAGATGATAAAGGCCATATACAAAAGACCCACAGCTATTATCATCCTCAATGGGGAAAAACTGAGAGCTTTCACCCTAAGGTCAGGAAGACAACAGGGTTGCTCACTCTCACTACTGTTATTCAACATAGTGTTGGAAGTCCTAGCCTCAGCAAACAGACAACAAAAAGATATAAAAGGCAACCAAATCACCAAGAAGGAAGTCAAACTTTCACTCTTCACAGATGACATGATATTGTATGTGGAAAACCTGAAAGACTCTACCAAAAAAATTGCTAGAACTGATCCATGAATTCAGCAAAGTCACAGGTTAATCAATATACCAAAATCTTGCATTTTTACACACCAGTAATAAAGCAGCAAGAAGAGAAATCAAGAAATGTATCCCATTTACAATTGTACCCAAAACTGTAAAATACCTAGGAATAAACCTAACCCAAGAGGCAAAAAATCTGTATACTGAAAACTATAGAAAGCTTATGAAAGGAAATTGAAGAAGACACAAAGAAATGGAAAAAACATTCCATTTTCATGGACTAGAAGAACAAATATTGTTAAAATGTCAATACTACTCAAAGCAAAGCAACCTACATATCAATGCAATCCATATCAAAATAACACTGACATTCTTTATAGAGCTAGAACAAATAATTCTAGAATTGTATGGAACCAGAAAAGACCTCAAATAACCAAAGTAATGTTGAAATAGAAAACCAAACCTGGGGACATCACAATTCTGGACTTCAAGCTGTATTACAAAGCTGTAATCATCAAGATAGAATGGTACTGGCATAAAAACAGACGGATAGATCAATGCAACAGAATAGAGAACCCAGAGATGGACCCAAAAATGTATGACCAACTAATCTTCAACAAAGCAGGAAAGACTATCCAATGGAAAAAAAAGTCTCTTCAGCATATAGTGTTGGGAAAACTGGACAGTGACATACAAAATAGGAACCTGGACCACTTTCTTACAACATGCACAAAAATAAATTTAAAATGGATAAAAGACCTAAATGTCAGACAGGAAATTATCAAAATCCCAGAAGAGAAAACAGGCAAAAAGCTCTTAGACCTCAGCCATGACAACTCCTTACATGACATGTCTCTGAAGGCAAGGGAGACAAAAGCAAAAATGAATGATTGGACCTCATCAAGATAAAAAAAAAAAAACTTCTGCATGGCAAAGGAAACAGTCAGCAAAACCGAAAGGCAGCCGACAGACTGGGAGATGATATTTTCAAATGACATATCAGGTAAAGGGTTAGTATCCAAAAAATGTAAAGAACTTGTCAAACTCAACACCCAAAAAAAAAAAAATAATCCACTGAAGAAATGGGCAAAAGACATAAATAGACACTTTTCCAAAGAAGAAATCCAGATGGCTAACAGACACATGAAAAGATGCTCAACATCACTCCTCATCAGGGAAATACAGACTAAAACCACAATGAGATACCACCTTCACCTGTCAAAATGGCTAAAATTAGCAGCTCAAGAAACAACAGATGTTAGTGAGGATATGAAAAAAGAGGAACCCTTTTGCTTTTGCACTGCTGGTGGGAATGCAAACTGGTGCAGCCACTCTGGAAAACAATATTGGAGTTTCTTTAAAATTATTAAAAAATAACTATCCTACACTCCAGCAATTGCACTATAAGGTATTTATACAAAGAATACTGGAGTGCTGTTTAGAAGGGGCATATGCACCCCAGTGTTTAGAGCAGTACTATCAACAATAGAATGGAAAGAGCCCAATGTCCATTGACTGATGAATGGATAAAGAAGATGTGGTATACAGACACACACACACACACACACACACACACACACACACACTGAAATATTACTTGCAATAAAAAAGAATGAAATCTTACCAGTTGCAACAACATGGATGGAACTATAGTGGATTATGCTCAGCAAAATAAGTCAGAGAAATACAAGTATCTTATGATTTTACTCACATATGGGACTTAACAAATAAAACAGATGAACACAAGAGGTGGGAAGGAAAAATGAAAACAGAGAGAGACAAACCATAAGGGACACTTGAATACAGAGAACAAACTGAAGATTGCTAATGGGGTGTTGGGTGAGGGAATGGGCTAAAAATGGGCAATGAACATTAAGAAGAGCACTTGTTGAGATGATCATTGGGTACTATATGTAAGTGATGAATCACTAAATTCTATACCGAAATCATTACTATCCTACAGGGATTTATCCTAACTTGGATTTAATTTTTTTAAGGTTATAAGTAAAAAGAAAAATAAATAAATAATAAAAAATAAAGAACTTAAAAATATATATCATATTTTGGTAAGGGAAGAATGCCTGATAGTCACTGAAAGAAAAATAAAAGAACATAAAACAAGCTAATCCATAAAATTCAATAATAAAAATAATCAACATAGGAAATAGTACAAAAAGTAGATAAATTATTATAAGGCACATATAGGATAAATAGAAAGCACTTGATAAGTTCTTCATAGATTTTGCTTTAAATTAATAATCTTATCAAACTCAACAACCCCCAAACTAATCCAGTTAAGAAATGGGAAGAAGACACAAACTGGCATTTTTCCAAAGAAAACATACAGATAACTAACTAACAGACATATGAAAAGATGCTCAATATCACTCATCAACAAGGAAATATAAATCAACACCATGATGAGATACCATCTTATATGTGTCAGAATGGCTAAAATTAATGCAGGAAACAATAGATGTTGGCAAGGATGCAAAGAACTCTCTTACACTGTTGATAGGAAAGCAAACCGGTGCAGCCACTCGGGAAAATGGTTCCTCAAAAAATTAAAAATAAAAATTACCCCACAATCAGCCATTGAATTACTAGGTATTTACCCAAATAATACAAAATACTGATTCAAAGGGGCACATGCACCCCAATGTTTATAGCAGCATTATCAACAATAGCCAAATTATGGGAAGAGCCTTAATGTCCATCAACTGATGAATGCATAAAGAAGATGTGGTGTGTATATATAAAGGAATATTACTCAGCCATCAAAAATAATGAAATCTTGCCATTTGCGGTGACAATGGATGGAGCTAGAGTATATAATGCTAAACAAAATAAATTGATCAAAAGAGAAATACCATAGCATTTCACTCATATGTGGAATTTAAGAATCAGAGAAGATGGACATAGGAGAATGGGGGTTGGGGGAAGAGGGAAGCCAACCATAGGAGACTCTTAACTACAGAGAAATGAGAAAAAGTTGAATTCAGTAGGAAAATGAACAAAATAAATTTGTGTACATCTAATAATATGGCTTCAAGTATATAAAACAAAAAGTCTGAAGAACTTCAGGGAGGGAAAATAAAGCTGCAATGATACAGCATGATTGTAACACATCTCTGCCAGTAAATAATAGATTTAAAAAAGTTAAAAATTCTTCATCATTAGTTTACCATTTCTCCTATCTCCTGACCACTCAGTCTATTATAAGTTATGTCTGTCCTTCAATGTATGTAAAATATATGGTTTTCTGTCTGTGTGCAGTCATTATGAAATTATTTGATAAAGACTTATGTACACTTCCATTTCCAGAATTATAGTAGGCTAGCTTCTTCAGACCAGTCTTCCTGTACAAGTCAACTCAATGTTTAGATTAAATAGAGCTGATAGTTTAGTAGGGAATTGCCAGTCCAGCATCCAATTTAAGGTGAGAATACAAAAACATTCTGGGAGTTTTGCCTGAAATCTGAGTAACCTGATCACTGTTTTATAATACTTAATGGGGACCATGAGACAGAAGGCCCCTAGGTGAGGACACTCTAGGAACTTCGTCCTCATAAATCCGGGAACTGAAAGAGTTGGACACCTAGGATAAGTGAAAGTGAGAAATAAACCTACTCCAGGATCACCTCCATCCCTACCATGCCAGAAATCTACAGTGGGTCTATTGGACAGAAAGGAAATATCCCTGAAAAGACCAAATTGTGAGCTGTGCTCCCTAGGTCTGCAAACCTAACTTTACAAGACCCCTATATTACAAATTTAAACTGGTCCCAGACCAGACACCTGGCAGAAGCAAATGCAGGACCTCATGAAGAAATGCACTCTCATACCAGGCCTCAAAGAATTCCCAGCAAGAATTTTCCAAGGAGAATAAACTCACAATGAAACAATAACCTAGCTCATGAGGGAAAAGGCACCATGAGTAAAAACCCACAGAATCCACAGGGAACAAATAATTACCATCCCTAAACTAAAAACTGAACTTTTCTCTGAAATCCCTTCCAAGAACAACAACAAAAAAAATTCTTTAGATGGCTGGATTCAGATTTTTGAAGAGTCAAAGAGAAGTTACCAAATGTTGAAATGCTCACTTAGCATATTCCATTTGCAATCAGTATTGACATTTGGGTTTTTGCTTTTTTCTTTTGGCAGCAAATAGAAAAGAATATGCTATGAGAATCATTGTACCAGTTAACTGACATGACAAGCATATCTCAATTTTCTTCAGACAGGTTGTTGATTCTTTAATTTTTGGTTATCATATATAAGTTACTTTTCAGGGATCAGTGAAATACTTAATAAAGGCTAGAAATCTGTAGTGAGGATATTAGGAGAAGTTAAAAACCACAACTAATTGTGATCAAATGAAATACAAAAATAATAAAAATATATAATAAAATCATAACATCATAAAAATATGTTTCCCTTGCAGATCCATTTTATTAGCATTGTAAGATTTCAAACTCCTGTGCTAAGGCTTAGATGTCTCCTAGGTCATTACTGATAGAATGCTCTAGTCCTAACATGAATGGCTACTCTTACATTGTTTATAAGAACTCCTGAAGTGATTATGTTCAATGCCTTGTTTCAGAAAAGAATGTCCAACCAAAAAGACACTTCCTTCCACCTTATTTTTAAAAATCCCTTCCTCCTTCCTACTTCAATTTAGTTCAGTTCAAAAAACTCAGTTTGAAAACCTATCATATACCAACCAGTATGATACAATTTATATTTGAATTTTTCTTGTTTTTTTGCAAGCTAATGACCAGGTGGGGAAAAAGAACATAATTTCCTATATTGTCAAATTTGGAATTTTTTTCCTGCATTTCAGTGGTTTATCTAACTATGGCTTTGTGTCTGGTGTTCACCATTGTTTTGGAAACAGTCCCTCTATACCTGTAAGTTACTATTGCTCTCTTCTTTATGCATCTTGTTTATGCTATTGGTCAATGTAAATTTCTACCTGAGAAAGGAAGCTTGGGACAATATATAAAAACAATAGTGTAGACTTGTATTAGGGCTGAGAATCTTTCCGCTGCAAGGGAGGTAAATCTCAAACTCAGTCTCAATAGGAAATGTATTGGCCTAAATAACTAACACATATAGGAGTTAGTTGGATGTAATTAGAACTTCTATCAGCAGACCTCATGTCTCTCTCATTTGTTTTCCTTTTCTTTGTCCATATGTGAGTGCTGTCCCATATAAAAAAAAATGGAATCCAGAATTGCCAAATAACATTATTCCTAGCAAGTAAGTCTCTGAAGTAAAAAAAAATCCCTTTCCCAAGAACACATCAAAGGTTATGTAGTTGGTGTGGATTAACCCAACTTGGACCGTATGTCTTTCCCTGCTCATCACTATGGCTTTGATTGGCCAGACATGGGCATATGCCCATTCCAGAAATGAGCAGTAAGATAAGTCCTATATAAACCAAAGAAAGAGAAAGTGAAAGAATAGTGATTCTCCTAAAGGAAGAGACTAGTCCTGCTCCAGAAGAAGAGGTTAGCAGTTAAAAAATCAATATTTATACCAACTATAATCTAGTTTATTTCATATGGACTCTTCAGCTACCAAGATTTAATATTGTATGTAATATTGGAAGAGATACTGTGTTATACAGTAAATATATAGTTCATTTGGAGAACATACTTAACACATACTTAACACAGTATTTGTTTTACAACAATGAACTTATAACTATCTTTATTACTTTGACTTATACATAATACAAAAGATGAATTTCTCTAACTAGTTGGAAACTGTGAAAAATGTGCTATAGATGGCCATCAGAATAAAAAGCAGGATAATCCCTTAAACCTACTTCAGAGCTGCCCTAGGAAAAAAGCAAGCAAACATTCCTTACATTTCTTAACGTTTATTCATTTCTGAGAGACAGAGTACAAGTGGGGAGGGGGAAAGAAAAGGAGGCACAGAATCTGAAGCAGGCTCCAGGCTCTAAACTGTCAGCACAGAGCCCAACACAGGGCTTGAACCTACGAACCCGTGAGATCATGACCTAAGCCAAAGTCAGACGCTCAACTGAATGAGCCACCCAGATACCCCTCCTTACATTTTTGTAAGTGAGCAGTAAGAACAATTGTACATCACAAGACAGTGAAAGAAAATGTGCCAGACTACTCTCTGTTTAGGTGAGGAGGCCCTAGTTTCACAATACATTTAAATAACATAGGTCACATTTTGCATATCATGAGGCTAGCATTAAATAGAAGAAAATCTTATGGACTCCTGTGTATAATTTCCCCAGACTAGGTTTTTGGTATTTTCCCCCACTTCTTCTAGAACTTTGTGCTCTGGCCGTGGTGCTGAATGTTTGAGGGTCACAACTTGGGTAGCCCGAGCAGACTTAAGAATGCAGGTTCAAATTATGGATTCAGAGCCACAGTGGATACTTACTTTTTCAAGGAAAGAAGTATTATATTCTCTGACTTTGTTAAGGAAAAGGAGAAGATGTGACAAAGCATGAGGCAGAGACTTTGAGACTTTAGCCCAAAGGAATATTACATTACTGACTCAATTTGAGAACATTTATCATTGCCTTCCTGTAAACCTATGATTAATATGATTTAACCTATGATTAATGTGATTAATATTATTATGATTAATATTTCTTACTCAGTACCTCACAGAATCACTAATTAGTTTGGAGAAAACATTAATTATAGGAACTACTTGCATTAGTGAGAAACAAGATTCTCACTACCTTGGTGAGTCAACAAAATAATTTCTTTACTTAGGATATAAGTTCCATGAGGGCAATGTTTTGTTTTTGTTGGGTTGTTTCTTTCTTTTGTATCCCCCTATTATATCCCTAGAATGTCAAATTGCCCTTCACACACAGCACTAAAAATTTCTTTTTAAATTAAAAACACATTTCTTCAACTTTCTCTCCCTGATCTTGAACAATTCACTATCTTTCTTGTCTCATTTACTTCATATCTAAACTGTAGCTGGACCATCACAAGATGTGGGATGATTAAGTGACCTAAAACACATGAAGTATGTTAGAGTCTCGTGAAATTATCACTAAAGAAAAATAACAACTTATCATTCAATAAACAGAAAAGAGAATTTACTCAAATATCAAATACTTTTCCATAATCAAGACTTCAAAATGGGGGCACCTGTGTGGCTCTGACTCTTGATTTCAGCTCAGGTCATGATCTCACAGTGGTTCATGAGACCAAGCCATGCCATCCGGCTCTGCAACAACAGTATGAAGCCTACTTGGGATTTTCTGCCTTTGCATCTGCCTCTCTCTCTCTCTCTCTCTCTCTCTCTCTCTCAAAATGAATAAACAAACATAAAAAAGACTTCTCTAAATAAAAATGTTTTAGATGAAAACATCAATGCCTAACATCTTTAACATTATGAAACTGACTGCTAAACCCAATGACTCAACCCTACTCTAAAAGTATTGAAGGAAAAACTTGGATCTCAACTTTAATAGATATATTCACCATAACCTGTACTATGAGGCAATATGAACTGTGAACAATACCTTAGAGGAAATTTAAAATAAATTTTGAGAGCTACCTGCTAACATAAAAATTCCTGAAGTAATTCAATTAGATATTAAATAGTTTAAAAACCATGGAAAGAATAGTAGGAAAAGAATGATTGTCAGAAGAAATAAGTGTTAAAGAAAACTAAATATGTTAAAAATCATTTTCATGGAAAAATGTTGGTAACAAATACGTTTAGTATATTCAACACATATTTATACATATCTGAATGACTACATCCCAAAATAATAATCTGTCAGTATGGTTTCATATAACATAAAAATTATATATGGAAGATTAAAAAAACTTTTTAGAGAGAGCAAGATAGAAAACACAAGTGGAGAACAAAGATAGAGACACAAAATCCAAGGCAGGCTCCAGACTCTGAGCTGTCAGCATAGCGCCAGACACAGGTCTCGAACCCATGAACTGTGAGATCATGATCTGAGCTGAAGTCAGATACTTAACTAACTGAGCCACTCAGGCATCCCTGTAAGATCTTTTGTGAAATTTAGTTACTGCTTAAATCAAAATTCCATCTATAACATTACCAAATTATTCAGCAGTTCTAGGTTTAGTATATTTTAATATACTTGAAAATATATTGGTTATATTTTTCTATTATAAGAAACACATATGTTTAAGCTCTACTTTATATAGAGTAACAGCAAGTTTTACACACACACACAGACAGAGGAACCATGCACTTTTCATCCACCCTCTGCCAATGTTAGCATCTTTCATAATTTTGGTACCATACCAACACCATGAAATTGTTACTAGTATAATCCAGAGACCGTTTTCATATTTTACCAGTTACATGTGCTTTCACGTGTGTGTGTGTATGTGTGCACGCACGCACGCACGCATGTGTGTAGTTCTGCGCAATTTTATTAAATGCATAGCTTTAGGAACTACCACCACAATCGAAATTTATCACATTATAATTTTAAACCCATCTATAGCCCCCCTCTAAAGCTCTATCCTTTAGAGACCACTAATCTGTTTTCCATCCCTATGCTATATTATTTCAAGAATATTATATACATTAGTTCATATCTATGTAAACTTTTATGATTGGCTTTTTTTAGTCAATATAATCATATGGCAATCCCATGTTATGTGTGTAATAAGAACTATTATTCTATTATTATTAGCAAGGGACATTTCTAACAATTGATAAACCTACACTAACACATCATAATAACCCAAAGTCTATAGTTTACACCATGGCTCACTCTTGGTGTTGTAAATCCTATTGGTTTGGACAAATGTATAAATGATATATATACATCATTATATTTTCACTGTTTTAAAATCCTCTATTTTCCACCTATTCATTCCTTTTCACCAACCCCTGAGAATCATTGATCTTTTTACTGTCTTCATGGTTTTTGCCTTTTCCAGAATGTTATGTAGTTGAAACCATACAGTATGTAGCCTTTTCAGATTGGCTTCTTTCACTAATATAGAGTTAAGTTTCCTATATGTATTTTCATGGCTTAATACCACACTTCCTTTTGGCACAAAGTAACATTTTACTATCTGGGTGAACCATGGTTTACTTATCCCTTCACCTTCTGAAGGGTGTCTTGGTTGCTTCCAAGTTTCAGCAATTATGAATAAAGCTGCTATAAACATCAACGTGCAAGTTCTTGTGTGGACATGTTTGTATCCAGTGTCATTGCTGGATCATATGGTAAGAGTATGTTTTGTTTTTTTTAAGAAACCACCAAACCATCTTCCAAAGTGTCTGTACCATTTTGCACTCACATCAGCAATAACTGAAAATTCCTGTTGCTCCACATCCTCACCAACATTTGGTAGTGTAACCACACCAGATTTTGGCCACTGTAATGGGCGTGCAGCGAGTGGTATCCCACTGCTGTTTAAATTTTATTTTTCTGATGACATATGGTAGTGACCATCCTTTCATATGCTTATATGATATCCATATAATCTTTTTTACAGTGAGGTATCAGTTAAGGTTTCTAGCTGATTTTTAAATCAAGTTGTTTGTTATCTTATGGTTGAATTTCAAGAGCTCTTTTTATATTTTGGCTAACATTCCTCTACCAGATGTGTCTTTTAAAAATATTTCCTTTCAGTCTGTGGCTTGTCTGCTTATTCTCTTGACATTGTCCTTTGTAGAGCAAAAGTTTTAATTTTACTGAAGTGCAGCTTATCAATTATTTCTTGTGTGGATTGTGCCTTCAGTGTCATATCTAAAGGGTCACTGCCATCCACAAGATCATTTAGGTTTTCTATGCTATTTACTATGAGTTTCATAGTTTTGGTTTTTTACATTTAGTCCTAATGTGTATTCTGAGATAATTATTGTGAAAGGTTCTGTGTTTACACTGATTTTTTTTTTTTGGTATGTGGATGTCTAGTTGTTCTAGAACCATTTGTTAAAAAGACTATATTTGCTCTATTGTATTGCCATTGCTCCTTTGTCAAAGATCAACTGATTATATTTATGTGGGTCTATTTCTGGGCTCTATTCTGTCCATTGATCTATTGATCTATTTATCTATTCTTTCACTAATACCAGACCATTCTGATTACTATAGCTTTATTGTAAAGCTATAAAGGTAGTGTCAGGCCCTTCAGCTTTATTCTCCTCCTCAGTATTGTGTTGGTTTTCCTGGATTTTTGCCTCTCCATTTGAACTTTATAATGGGTTTTTCCATATCCACAAAATAACTTGCTAGGATTGGGATTGGGATTGCATTGAAACATGGATCAAATGGGAAAAACTGTCAATACTCAGTCCTCCCATCAATGAACATATAATATCTGCCCATTTATTTGGGTCTTTTTTAATTTCACTCATCACAATTTTAAAATGTTCCACACATACAAACTGTATATGTTTTGTTAGATTTATATCTACATTTCATTTAAGGGGGGGGGTGCTAATGTAAATGGTATTGTATTTTCTTTTTTTTTTAACTTTTTTAAATGTTTTATTTATTTTTGATACAGAGAGAGACAGAGCATGAGAGGGGGAGGGGCAGAGAGAGGAGACACAGAATCTGAAGCAGGCTCCAGGCTCTGAGCTGGCTGTCAGCACAGAGCCTGACGCGGGGCTCAAACCCACGAACGTGAGATCTGACCTGAGCCGGAGACGGAGGCTTAACCAACTGAGCCACCCAGGCGCCCCTGTATTTTCAATTTCAAATTCCACTTGTTTGTGGGTATTGGCTAAACATTACCTTTTCATTACTCAAAGATAAATGCCTCAGAGTAAAATACTGGCCTATATGGAAAATCCATTTTTAGTTTTAAAAGAAAATGCCAAGCTAATCTCCATCCTGATTGTTCCATTTTACATTCCCACTAGCAATGCAATCCAGTTTTTCTACATCCATACTAGCGTTTGATATTTAAATTTTTTTTTATTTTAGCCATTGTGATAGATATGTAGCAATATACTGTTGTGCTTTAAATTTTCTTTTTCCTAAGGGACAATTATGTTGAGTACCTTTCATGTGCTATTGGAAGTCTGTATATCTTCTTTAAATGTCTAGTCATATCAGAAACCAACTTTATATATAATTGGGCTGATTGTTTTTTAATTGTTGTGTTTTCACAGTCATTTATGAATTCCAGATACAAGATCTTTGTCAGATATGTGCTTTGCATTTTCTCCAAGAATGTAACTTGTATTTTTATTCTCTTGACAGGATTTTTAGAGAGGTTGAATATATCAATTTTCCTTTTATGGACCATGCCTGTAGTTGGATTATTACCTGTTTACTTATTAAGGATATACAGTGTGTACATATAGTGGTGTTCACTGGTACGTTATTTAAGGTGACATGATGGACAGAGAATTTTTTGGAAAGGCTTATTAATTAATTGTCCATAGTATTCATGCAATTAAGTTTTTGTCTTGTTTCTTAAGTCAATTTCTGACAGATACATTTTTCACAGAAATTAAATCTTGTCCTCCAAATTGTCAGAGAATTTGGTGAGGGTATTAGTTCAATCTTCTAGTTGTCTTTTTATTTATGCTGTATTATTTAAGGTTTTGTGTTTGTGCTTTCTCTTTTTACGGTTAATTTTGCCAGACTTCTATGCATTTCAATAATCTTTAAAAAACTTTAGTATATTGCATTCTTCTTTCATATTTCATTAATTTTTGCTCTCATATTTATATCCTTCTTCCTATTTGAGGATTTATTCTATTCTTTCCAACTTTTTAAGTAACTAATGCTTAGCCTTCCTTCTTTTGACTATAAAAATTTAAGGATGCATATTTCCTTTGAAACATTCTTTTGACCTCCATAGTTGTGTGTGTGTGTGTGTGTGTGTGTGTGTGTGTGTGTGTGTGTTTTAAACTAATAGACTGTATTTTTGGAAGTAGTCTTTGGTTTACAGATAAATTGAACACATAGTACAAAGAGTTCCCATATATTCCCTTTCCCCCAGCAAAGTTTCTATTATTAATATCATGCATTAGGTAACATACATTTGTTATAACTTATGAGCCAACATTAATATATAATTCTTAGCTAATGTAAATAGTTTACATTAGGTTTCAATCCTACCAGATTCTTCTCCAAAAGGAAACCCTAATCTCCAAAGCTGTGTTATTTACCAGAGTGCAATTCTGAAACATACCCCTACTTGGGGAAGGAAATTCTGCTCCAGTCATAGCATTTCTGTTTCATATAAAAGAATAAAAATTTAAACCTCAAATCATTTGTCAAGGAAACAGACTGGAAACACTGTAGTAAGAGAAAGATTTGAAGGCATGGGAAACTACAGAAACACTTATGAAGACAGTGCCCCCAAGACTGAGAATCACAAGACCACAAATGCTCCTTCTATATACCCTACCCACACTTCATAAAGCCTCTAATATAACTGAAATACAGCTAAAATTGATGAAGGACACAGATATCTCTTTAGAGAAGTAAAAAAAGAAGCCTCAAACCCAAGAGAAGAGATAATAGTGAGGAAACAGAATTTGAAGCCTCTGTTACCTATAGCAACCATAAACATTAAACACAATCTAATTTCTATTAAAGATACCACATGTCCATTTTTAAAAAAAAAATTACAAGCCATGCCAAAAAAAGTAAGAAAAAAGATCCATTCTGAAGAGACAAAATAAACATCAGAATTAGATTTAGATATGACACAGATGTTGGAATTATCAGACAGAGAATTTAAATAGCTATGATTATATGTTAAGAGTTCTAGTGGAAAAGTAGACATCATGCAAGTCCAGATGTGTTATGTTAGCAGAGAAGTGGAAGGTCTAAGAAAGAATCAAAATGATATGCTAAAAATAAATTTAAAGAAAAACATAGAAATAAAGAATGCCTTTGACAGGATCATCAGTAGACTCAACAGAGCTAAGAAAAGATCAACAGCAGCTTTCCAAACTAAAATGCATGGAGAACAAAATAAGAATGTAAAACAAATAAACAAACACATCAAAGAACATCTAAGAACTGTAAGACAGTATCGAAGATATAATATACACTTAATTAGAATACCGAAAGAAGAAGAAAAAGAGAACACGGCAAAAGAAATATTTGAAGTAATAATGTACATGAACTTTCTAAAAATAATGACAGACACCAACCTGTAAATCCAAGGAGATATAGAACACCAAAGAGACAAATATTGAAAAAGAAAAACACCTAGGGATGTCATATTTAAACTGTGGAAAACTAAAATTATGAAGTGTTTTGAAGGAAGCCAGAGAGAAGGAAGGAAATGCCTTACAAAGTGAAATAGGTGACAGCAGTGTCACAAGGATGGGAGGGAGGGATTAAGATTATACTCTTCTAAAATTCTGTACTACACCTGAACCATATGATGGTATCTAAAAGTGAATACAGATTATTTAAAAAATCTATATTGTAAACCTGAGGGAAACCACTAAAAATATTTTTTAAATATGACCAAGAGAGAAAATAAAAATTGCTCTATATAAAAGGCTCAATAAAAAACAGAGAAGGCAGAAAAGAATAAAAGGAAGAAATGGCATGAATAAAAAGTAGCTATACATATGTAAAAATTTAAAACAACATCAGCAATAGTCATTTAAAATGTGTATTTCTGGGGCGCCTGGGTGGCTCAGTTGGTTAAGCATCCGACATCAGCTCAGGTCATGATCTGACGTTTCATGGATTCGAGCCCTGCATCGGGCTCTGTGCTGACAGCTCAGAGCCTGGAGCCTGCTTCAGATTCTATGTCTCCCTCCCTCTCTGCCCCTTCCCCACTCATGCTCTATTTCTTTCTGTCTCCATAATAAAAAAACAGAAAAATTATAAAATGTGTATTTCTTAACTACACTAATTGAAAGAGATTATTGTATTAGTTAATGGAGAAAAAAAACCCAATATTATGCCATCTACAAGAAACTCCCTTTAAAAACAAAAACTCAGGTTAAAAGTAAAGGAATGAGGGGTGCCTTGGTGGCTCAGTTGGTTAAGTGCCCATCTTGATTTCAGCTCAGGTCATGATCTCACAGGTTTGTGGGATCTAGCCCCAAGCTGACAGCACAGAGCCTGCTTGGGATTCTCTCTCTCTCTCTCTCTCTCTCTCTCTCTCTCTCTGCCCCTCCCCTGCTCAACACACTCTCTCTCAAAATAAATCAATAAACACTTTTTAAAAAGTAAAAGAATGAGAAATATATGCTAAAAATAATCAAAAGAAAGATGAAGTTGCTATGTTAAATTCAAACAAAGTATGCTTATCAGAAATAAGTAAAACTACTGCATAATGACAAAGGAGGCAGTACTCTAAGGAGACATAACAATCCTAAACATTCATGTGTCTAGCAATAAAGTGACAAAATATGTGAGACAAAACATGATATAACTGAAAGGAGATATATAAAGAAATTCACTATTGTAGCTGGAGATTTCAATATCCTTTTGTCAGTAACTGATAAATTAAGCAGCAGAATACTGGTAAGGATATAGATAATCTGAAATCTGTAAATGAACTTGATCTAGTTGACAGTTATAGACTATTCTATGTGACAGCAGCAGAAAACACATTCTTCTCATGAACACATAAAATTTTTGTCAATGAAGATCACTATCACTTTCTGGCCCATAAAACTTACCTTACAAATTTAAAAAATAAAAATCATATAAAGTATGTTCTTAGACCATATAGAAACAAACTATAAATAAACAAAAAAAGCTCAAAAATTCCAAAATATTTGGAAATCAAACCACACACTTGTAAATAACCCATGTTCCCAATAGGAAGTCTTGAGAAAAGTTTTTAAATACTTTTATTTAAATAAAAATGAAAATAAAACTTATCAAAATTTGTGAGATGCAACTATAGTAGTATTTAGAGGGAAATTTAAAAACTTCCCTCTAAGCACTACAGCAAGAAAAACCAAACATTAATTAATTAGGAACACAGGGAAAGGAAGAAAATTTAAAATGAAGGAAAATAGAAGAAAGTACATAATAAAATTTAGAATTTAGTACAGGAAAAAATAGAGAAAAATCAATAAAACCAAAAGCTGGATCTTTTGGAAGATATAAATTGACAAAATAATATCGTCTAATAAAATTGATAAAATCTGGCCAGGGCATCAATGTAAGAAAAAAAAAGAGACACAAATTAAAAAAAAACAACAATGCATTGACTTTTTTAGTAGAAACCACATTATTAGAACTCATCTCAAGGAAATATAATTGGATCTAAATAAGCTTTTTTAAAAAAAAATATTTTATTTTTGATACAGAGAGAGACAGAGCATGAGAGGGGGAGGGGCAGAGAGAGGAGACATAGAACCTGAAGCAGGTTCCAGGCTCTGAGCTAGCTGTCAGCACAGAGCCTGTTGTGGGGCTCGAACCCATGAACGTGAAATCTGACCTGAGCTGAAGTCAGAGGCTTAACTGACTGAGCCACCCAGGCGCCCCTAAATAAGCTTTTAAGGGACAGAGCAAAACAGCTGAAACAACTGAACACAACCTAAGGATTGTCGTGAAGAAACATTCACTCACCAAGTCAGACGTACTCATAGGAATCTGAGAACAGCAGCCCCTAATATTTAGATGGTTTGTAAATAGTTAGATGGCTCCATATGACATACTGAAAATTATATTATAAATGAGGTGATACATTTTAAAGCTTTAAGACAGGACTGTTTTATTGCTACTTAGTAACTACATAAGCTATTGTTTATTGATAAGTTCCTAATTTTGGTATTTTGAGGAGAGCAGGAGAGCAAAAAATCAATTTAAAGGTCTGCTGTGATATTGTGTTTTATAATAAGAAATATATATGTTTCTGGCACAGATCTCCTAAAGCACTTGGAATTTCCTAAGTATGGGCAATACTAAATGTGTCTTTTGTTATGTTAGTGAGGTGACTTTTGGACCTCATTTATGGATAGAGGCTGGTTATCAGGAGAGCCAACCAGGTAATTAGGGAGTTGGAATTTTCAATCCCACCTCCTGACCTCATGGGAGGAGGAAAGGGCTTTGGAGTTTAGTCACCAATGGTCAGTCCTCATCAATCTCATCTAAGTAATCACTTTTCCATAAAAACCCAAAAGATTTGCCGTTATCAAAATGTAATTATAAGTTTTTAAGATTTTTAGATGTTTTTTCCCAGTTCATTTGCTGAAAAGATCTTCCTTTTAAAATTATACTGAAATCTTATTATTTCATATTATTTACCTACTGCAATATGTGGAAGTATGTTAAGTTTTAAAATAATTTGAGAATGGTGATGGACTAGTCACTAAGTAGCAGTTAGTGACCATCTTTTACATGTTTTTTTCCACTTTACTTTTAGAATAATTTTATTCTTCTGCATTTCAAATATACATCAGGGGGGCATATAATAGATGACTTTGTATATAATATCTAGCATATGGTAATATTTTGCTAGATTTGTTTCAGATCTTTTTTTTCAGATCTTTTTTCTTTTTTAAGAAATCAAATAGTCTTTCTTGTCATGTCATCCCCAGAGTTTACTACATCTTGACTGGGGCATCTTATTCCCTGCAGGTTTTTATAATACTAGTCTATGCACATACTCATTAACAATGGAAATTTTTTTATAAAATTTAGATTTTTCCATGCATAGTTTTACACTTATGGTATTATTTATTATTTTAAATGTTTTTTAAATTTATTTTTGAGAGAGAGACAGAGAGACAGAGGAGAGATAGTGTAAGCAGGGGAGGGTCAGAGAGAGAGGGAGACACAGAATCTGAAGACAGGCTCCAGGCTCTGAGCTAGCTGTCCACACAGAGCCCGATGCGGGGCTCGAACCCACAAACCATGAGATCATAACTTGAGCAGAAGCCGGACACTTAACCAACTGAGCCACCCAGGTGCCCCTCATTTATTATTTTATATTAATTCACATTTTCAAATGTATCAGCATTAATCCATTTAATTTTTAAAATTCATTTTATATACACTATAATGTTCCATTATATAAATAAATCATAATTCTCATTTCTATTGTCAACAAACAAAAATTAGGCTGCTTCCTTTTTATTAAAATAATAATCATTATTAAAAGGATTTTTTAAAATCTATGTACATGTTCCATTGAATATATGTGTAAGATATTCCTAGGTTATTTATTTAAGTTGAACTGTGAGTTATCAGCATTTTTGTAATTACAAATTGTTAAAAATTGCCCTCAAAAATGAGTGCACTGATATATATTCTCACCAGAAATGCTCAAGTATTTTATTGCGTGGCAAGAGATATGATGCTATTTACCAAGTCCCATTTCCTTTTCCTCCTAAGCATAAACCTTGACTCCATTTCCTAATTTTCCTTGTAGTATGGTATTGCCAAAGACCTAAATCCGGATGACATGTGAGCAGAAGAGATGTGTGATCCTTTAAAGTTGCTGTGACCAAGAAGTGAAACTTCCCATGGTCTCTTTCCCATCTTCCAGTGGCACTGAGAGTTCTCTAAGGACTCTGAACAGAGTTGAGCTACAAGCTGAGAGGGAATGACCTGAATGATCTCATCAGAGGCTGTATGACCAGAAACTTATCCCCTGGACTGGGACATGAACAGCAAATGAACTTCCATTGTATTAAGCCACTGAGATTATAAATCTCTGATTCAACTGAGATTGCTATATGTTACCTTTCACTGATCTGTTACATAAATATATCCTTCCATCCTTACCTTCTTTTAAGTTATCTGACTTATCATGGTTTTATATGTCTTAACTTTTATAAGATAGTTATACAGAACTTAGCACTGTGCCAACTGGTGTAAATATGTGCTAATCAGGTTAAGTAGTACTTTCCATGTTTATTGACATTTGTCTTTCTCCTTCTTAGACTTAACCATTCATCCCTTGTCCATTTTCAATCAGGCTATTTTTTCCTTTTGTTTTCGAGGACTGCCTTCCATATTATGGCTACTGCCAGAGTGTAGTGGCATCAGAGCACTTTGTTAAGAATCATTTATCCCTTTGCATGCCACGTGCAACTTCTTCCTCTCTGCTCAACCATATCCCTGTTCATGGAGGCTCTTACTATGATTTCCTGATGGCTCTCAGTGAATGCTTATATATTCCCTAGGAACACAATCTGTCATTTCTCTCTCTCTCTCTTTCCCCTCCCTCCCTCCCTCCCTCTCTTCTCTGTGTGCATGTGAGAGAAAGTGTGTTTGAGAGAGAGAGAGTGAGTGTTGAGATTTACTAAGGAAGTGCACTGAGGAGAAACCTATAGGGAAATAAGGAAAACAGAAAAAAGAGAAAGAACATGTACAGATAGCGGGTCCAGCTGAAGCCTAGCCTCAGCCTAATCCCACTGGGAGCTTTAGAATGTGAGTGGCACCACAGGCTTGGCTATAACTTGAGGCAAGAGGGTAGAGCTTTTGCGCCCTTTCATTACTTGGTCATTAACTACCAGCCATCTTTTCTGAAAGGAGTGTGACTTTTTAAAGTATTGCTGGGAGCATTGGCTCCCAGTGGCCAAGGGGGAGTTTTGAAAAGAGACGGCAGCTCTTAACCATGAGCAGCAAATTCTCAAGAATTGCTGGGAGATAAGTGTAGTAGAAGGCAAACGGAATCTTGATCAGGCACCAACAGTGTCTACAATAGTATGATACATTTTTGTGTCACTGTAAGACAGTAAGAATCAAGATAAGATGGAGCCAAGTGTCTGATTCCTTTCTTTGGGCTTTGCTCTAAGTTGAATACTCAGAATTACCAATAATTAAATACATGTTTAAAAGATATATGTTTAAGAAAACATTCAAAGACAAATGTTTATTTAAGCACTGTTGCATCTTGCATTTTCATTTTTCTATTTGGCTTTTACTGTATTTGATGCCCTGAATATATCTGGAAGTAAGTATAGCTATGAAGCAGAAAGGACTCTTAGCAACTTGAGAAGCAGCTGCTCTCTGGCTTCCTGCAGACTCAAGGTAGGCCACACTGCAGGTCCTCACCTTGGCTCAGGACTTCCTATACTGATCTTTGAATCACCAAAAGAAGCCAGAGTCTTACTTTTGGGGCTATTTCATCATATGTGACCAAATCATTACTCTGCAGAAAGAAGAAAGACATTCTGATGTGCAGAGGCCTGGAGCAGACAGAGTGGGATATGAATGTGTTTCCATTAGATCTAAGTTCTGTGACTTGAGGCATTAGAAAATAACAAGTGGATTTAGTGCAGGAGGTGGTTCTGAGTGATAGTCTGTCCTCCAGACTTTTTAAAGCTGGACTTCAAAATATAAGCTAATCAGATAAGTCTTTTGAGAACTAGCCTATCTTCAAGAGATCACTGAAATATAGCACTTCTTTCTTCTGTTCAGCAACAAATAAAAACTATGAGCATTCTCCCATCTGCCTTTGACTACGAAGTAAATGTTTTTGTTTGCAAAAAAAAAAAAAGGTTATAAGAACAATAAAATGCAAAGTCTATACCTTCACACTCAGACAGTAACAAAAACTGTAAAAGTGAGCCATGTATTATGCATAGCCTCCTGAAATCCCTAAAACACCATGGTAGGTTTCCTTTGCATAAGCAATAATTTCTAATAGTCTCCACATTCCAAAGACAACGAGGGCTGGAAGCCAATATACCATGCAAAAGTTCTGTGACATGAAATAATGTTCAGAAATTACTACATTGCTAGTTAATACTAATGACGTGCCAAAAGCATTTTAATTTTCAGATATTTTTTTTCTGGGTTACATTTTCTTCATTCCATATTGTGAGACAAAGTCTGAATGAGTACACTTTAGCTTCATAATTTACACATTGCAGAAACTTCTCCATTGTTGTTAAATACAATACACACTATTTACTGAAGAGGAAAATAATAATAAAGACAGAAACTATAGATTTTTATTTAATCAGTTTCACCTTAATTCTTTTGGCTCATCATTTCATATCAAGATTCTAAGATACCAATTTAATGTACTCAAAGCCAGATGAACTTTGAGCTATGACCAAAGATCAAAGTCATAATTTTCTATTTTAAGAAAACCTTACATACGGTAGGAGAGATTAGTGAGACATGCTTTCTTGAGGACATAAAGCAATAGCATAGCACTTATAAAAACAAAATCTAGATCCCAGCTTCCTAAATTCAAATTCCCATCTTCACCACTCTATGATCTTAGAAAAGTAATTAGTACTTAGCCTCTCTATGCCTCAGTTCTCTGGCTTTAAAATGGGATTAATCATAGCATCTAATTTATATAGCTACCATGAGGATTAATATAAGTGAAGCACTCAGAGTAGTATCTAAAAAAATTTGATACTCAGTAAATGTTCTTTCCTCATTATGATCTTTGTTAGATACATTGCAGACTCCCATTGGACCATCTACATTGGTTCTGTGACATTTTCCTTATGACAAAAATCATCAATACCACTTCAAGATGAAAAGAGAGTAAGTTAGCATAATTGTGCCATTTCCTCATTCCTCTCCCCAGTTGACAGACCAAGGCATTCTGCCTTCTTTTTGTGATTCTATTAAAACTTGCATTCCTCTGAGGATCACTAATCTGTTCTCCATTTCTATAATTTTGTCATTTCAAGATTGTTATGTAAATGGACTCATAGAATATATAACCCTTTGAGATTAGCTTTTTCATTCAGCATAATTCACTGAGCACCCATCCATGCAGTCCCGTGTATCAACGGTTCTTTTTTATTGCTGAGTTACCCCATGCCATGTATGTACCACAATTTGCTCAACTTTTCAGCAACTGAACAACATGTATGCTCTTTACACTCTGGACCATTCTGAACAAAGCTGCTATGAGAATTTTTATACAGTCCTTATATCGACCTAAGTTTTAATTCCTGTGAGATAAATGCCCCAGAGTATAATGCTGAATCATATAGTAAATACACACCTCATTTTGTAAGCAACAGCCATACTCTTTTCCAGGTTAGCTATATAATTTTATATTTCTATCAGTGACATATAAGTGATCCTGTTTCTCTGCACCCTCTCCAGCATTTGGTGTTATTACTTCTTTTATCTTTTCTAATAGTATACACTGATACCTAATTGTGGTTTCAATGTGCATTCTCCAAATGGCTGATGATATCTTTTCATGTGTTTCTTTGCCATCTGCACATTCTCTGGCAAAATATTCAAGATTGTTTTTCTTCAAAATTTAGCTTTGAGGTGGCTGGCAAGATGGCAGAGAAGTAGGGAGTTCCGTACTTCCTGCCTGCATCTCTTAAGCAAATAAGGTCTGAAGCCAATGGACTCTGAACCGTAAGAGTCTGGACAGAATCCACTAAGAAGACAGCCTCATAGGTGTGTGTTGCGAACTTGGGAAGACAAAAATAGGCCAGTACACAGAGGCATGGAGGGGAGGGAGCCCCTTCGGTGGAGAGACAAAGGGAAAAGAAAGAGCAGCTGGGGAATCATAGAACTGTGCCTGGAGAAGAGAAAAACCTTGGCCCAGGATGAAGAGGGATCCTATCATCCCATGTATAACTGCAGGGCTTTCAGAGAGAGAGATCCCATCTCTAACTAAGGAGATTTCTTTGGGCTGGGTGCCCCAGTCCCAGAAATTCCCTCCAGGATACATGGCATGAAAGGGATGCAGTCGGCATCAGGAGGAACTGATCCCTTGCTCAGTCCCCTGCTCTGATCCCTGCTAGGAAGTGCCCGGCATAGGTATTACATTTCAGGCGGTATCATTAATGTGCAGGGAATAAGAGATCTCAATGAGGCTGGGTGTGGGCTATAGAACACAGCCCACCTTGGCTGCACCCAGGGCACAGTGGGATAGGACCCAAAGGAGTGTTTTAGAACAACTGATTCAAGAAGGGACTGGGGGGGGGTTGCCATTTTTCTCCCCACAACCACCAATATGGGCCTCAGGGAGCAGCCCTTGGCACCCACAGTGGAGATGAGACCTGACTACACCAAACTATGCCCATCTGCACTGGGTAGCTGCTTTTTAATGGGAGACCCATAGATGCTGCGGAAAAAAACAGCCCCTAACGCAAGACCAGCATTGATGCGTTGTCGTGATTAACTCTAGATCAATTATTGCTATTTATATATATTCTTCATTATCTCATTCTTATCTCTCCCCTCCTCTGAACTGGTTATTCTGGTTACAGGTTTGCTTAAACAGGCATATTCAATCCATTCTCTTGAAGCATGTTCTACACTACCTTCCTTATCTTCCTTTCTCTCTCTCGAAAGTAATCAGACTATATAGTTTCTCAGGGAAATATTACCTTCATTTTTTTCCCCTCACCTCCTGTGGTATTCTCTGTTTACTCTCTCTGAATTAAGCCTTTTAGTCTCTCTGCCTGGTCAATGTTCAATCTTTCTTTCTCCACACCCCTGTCATTTTTCTCTTTGTATATACTCTTTCATCAGCACTGCATAAACCCTGCTCTTAATTTGTAGCTGCAATTACTGGTTTAATGCATTTAGACTACCCTTTGTCTGTTGTTGTTTTTGTTTTGTGGGAGGGGGTTTCTTATTTTTTATTTTTCTTTTTTTCAGATTGCTTGTTTGTTTAATTTGTTTGTGTGTTTGCGTGCTTTTGTTCCCTGTTTGTCTGTCTTTCTGTTTTCCTTTCCAGGGCTATAAACCAAAGTACAAATGGTGGAGAGTCCCAAATATCACTATGAGTAAGGGAAATAAAATAACCAAAGTCACAAGAGAGATCAAGGGACACCACTGAAAGAACACTTCCTGAATGGATGGGCCCTGGACAGTCTATTAACCTCATTTAATATAGTAGTACTCACAGATGCAAAGCACATAAAAAGCTTTTAAAACTGACAAGAGACAGAAAGCTAGCCAAAATGACGAAATGGAAGAACTCCCCTCAAAAGAATTCCAGGAAGAAGTGACAGCTAAATAATTGATCAAAACAGATATAAGCAAAATAACTGATCAAGAATTTAGAAAAATATCATAAAATTAATCGCTGGGCTTGAAAAAGGCATAGAAGACAGCAGAGACGCTATTGATACAATGATTGTGGATCTTTTTTTAAATTTATTTTTTAATGTTTTATTTATTTTTGATTCTGAGACAGACAGAGCATGAGAGAGGGAGGGACAGAGAGAGAAGGAGACACAGAACTGGAAGCAGGCTCCAGGCTCTGAGCTAGCTGTCTGCACAGAGCCTGACGCGGGGCTCAAACCCACAAATGTGAGATCTGACCTGAGCCGAAGCCAGAAGCTTAACCGGCTGAGCCACCCAGGCGCCCCATTGATACAATGATTGTGGATCTTAAAAATAGTTATGATGCATTAAAGAACGTTATAAATGAGGTGCATAATACAATGAGGCAGCCACTGCATGGAATAAAGAGGCAGAGAGGAGAATAGGTGAATTAGAAGACACAATTACAGAAAAAAAGAAGAAGCTGATAAAAAGAGAGATAAATTGATCCAGGAGCACAAAAGGAGAATTCAAGAACTGAGTAATGTAATCATCAGAACATTATCCCTATCATAGGGATTCCATAAGAAGAAGAAGAGGGAGAGAAAGGGGCTGAAGGGGTACTTGAACAAATTATAGCTGAGAACTTCCCCAATCTGGGGAAGGAAATAGACATTGGAATACAACAGGCACAGAGAACTCCCCTCAGACATAACTTGAATCAATATGCAGCATGACATATCATAGTGAAACTGCAAAAATATAAGGATAAAGAAAGAATTCTGAAAGCAGTTGGGGATAAAAGGGCTCTAACATACAAAGGGAGACCCATCTGGGTAGTAACACACTTATCTACTAAAACTTGGGAGGCCAGAAAGGAAAGGCAGGAAATCTTTAATGTGATGAACGGGAAAAATATGCAGCCAAGAATCCTTTATCCTGCAAGCCTGCATTCAGAATAGGATAGATAAAGGTTTTCCCAAACAAACAATAATTGAAGGAATTCATCACCTCTAAGCCAGCCCAACAAGAAATCCTAAGAGGGGCTCTATGAGGGAAATGTTGCAAGGAACACAAAGTACCAGAGACACCACTACAAGCATGAATCCTACAGAGAACACAATGATTCTAAACCCATGTTTGTCATTAATAACACCTAATGTAAATGGACTAAATGCTCCAATCAAAAGACTTAGGGTATCAGAATGGATAAAAAACAAGATCCCTTTATATGCTGTCTCCAAGAGACTCATTTTAGACCTGAGGACAACTTCAGATTGAAAGGAAGAGGATGAAGAAATATCTATCATGCTACTGGAAGTCAGAAGAAAGCTGGAGTAGCCATACATATATGGGACAAACTGGACTTTAAAGTTAAGGCAGTAACCAGAGATGGAGAAGGGCATTATATAATAATTACAGGGCTGATCCTTCAGGAAGAGCTAACAATTATAAATGTCTAAGTACCGAATTCAGGAGCCTCTAAATACATAAAACAATTCATCACAAACGTAAGCAATCTTATTGATAAGAATGTGCTAATTGCAGGGAACGTTAATACCCCACTTACAGCAATGGATAGATCAGCTAGACAGAAAATCACTAAGAAACAAAGGACCTGAATGACACATTGGACCAGATGGACTTGACAGATATATTTAGAACTCTACATCCTGAAGCTATGGAATTCACTTTCTTCTCAAGTGCACATGGTACATTCTCCAAGATAGTTTATATACTGGGTGATAAAGCAGCCCTCAATAATTATAAAAGAGTTGAGATCATACCATGAACACTTTCAGACCAAAATGCTATAAAACATGAAATCAACCACAGGAAAAAGTCTGGAAAAACTCCAAAAACATGGCCGTTAAAGAACACCCAACTAAAGAACAAATGGGCCAACAGGCAATGGGTGTTGTATGGAAAACAATTTGACAATAAAATATTATGGAAAAAAATAAAATAAAATATATGGAAACAAATGAACGTGAAAATACAACAATCCAAACTTTTGGGGATGCAGCAAAGGCAGTCCTAAGAGGAAAGTACATTGCACTCCAGGCCTATTTCAAGAAAAAAGAAAAAGCACAAATACAAAATCTAACAGCTCACCTAAGGGAGCCAAAAGCAGAGCAATAAGAACATCCCAAACCCAGCAGAAGAAGAGAAATAATAAAGATCAGGGCAGAAATAAATAATATGGAACCCCCCAAAAAAACCAGTTGAACAGATCAGTGAAACCAAGAGTTGGGGTTCTTTTTTGAAAAAATAAATAAAATTGATAAACCTCTAGCCAGGCTTCTCAAAAAAAAGAGTGCCCAAACAGACAAAATCATGAACAAAAATGGATTTATAACAACAAATCCCTCAGAAATATAAGCAATTATCAGGGAATACTATGAAAAATTATATGCCAACAAACTGGGCAACCTAGAAGAATGGACAAATTCCTAAATGCACACACACTACCAAAATTCAAATGGAATGAGAAAGAAAATCTGAACAGACCCACACATATTGAAGAAATCGAGTCAGTTATCAAAAATCTCCCAACAAATAGGAGCCCTGGGCAAATGGCTTCCCTGGTGATTTCTACCAGACATTTAAATCAGAGAGAATCATTCTTCTCAAGCTATTCCAAAAACATAGAATTGGAAGGTAAACTTCAGACTCATTCTACAAAGCCAGCATCACTTTTATTCCCAAACCTGAGAGCCAACCAAAAAAGAGAACTACAAGGCCAATATTCCTGAGGAATATGGATGCAAAAATCTTCAACAAGATATGAGCAAGTTGAATTTGATAGCATATAAAAAGAATTATCAACCATGATCAAGTGGGATTCATTCCCGGTTTACAGGGCTGGTTCTATATTCATAAACCAATCAATATGATACATCACATTAATGAAAGGAAAGATAAAAACCATATGATCCTGTTGATAGATGCAACAAAAGCATTTGACAAAATACAGCCTCATTTCTTAATAAAAACCCTCGAGAAAGTCGGGATAGAAGCAACTTACTTAAACATTACCAAAGCAATTTATGAAAAGCCCACAGCTAATATCATCAACAATGGGGAAAAACTGAGAGCTTTCCCCCTGAGAACAGGAACAGGACAGGGATGTCCACTCTTACCACTGTTGTTTAACATAGTGCTGGAAGTCCTAGCATCAGCAATCAGACAACAAAAGGAAATAGAAGGCATACAAATTGGCAAAGATGAAACAAAACTTTCACTTTTCGCAGATGACATGATACTCTACATGGAAAACCTGACAGACTCCATAGAAAACATGTACTGTTCCATGAATTCCACAAAGTTGTAGGGTACAAAGTAAATGTACAGAAATCAGTTGCATTTTTATACACCAATAATGAAACAACAGAAAGAGAACTCAAGAAACTAATCCCATTCATAATTGCCCCCAAAACCATAAAATATCTAGGAATAAACCTAACCAAAGATGTAAAATATCTGTGTGCTGAAAACTATAGAAGACTTATGAAGGGAATTGAAGAAGACACAAAGGAATGGAAAAACAATCCATGCTCATGGATCGGAAGAATACATATTTTTAAAATGTCAATTCACCCAAAAAAGTCTACACATCCAATGCAATCCCAATCAACATTGCACCAGCATTCTTCACGAAGCTAGAACAAACCATCCTCATATTTGTATGGAACTGCAAATGACCCTGAATAGCCAAAGTTATATTGAAGAAGAAAACAAAAATGGGAGTCATCGCAATCCCAGACTTTAGCCTCTACTACAAAGCTGTCATCATCAAGACAATATGGTATTGGCACAAAAACAGACACACAGACCAATGGAATAGAATAGAGAACCCAGAACTGGACCCACAAATGTATGGCCAATTAATCTTTGACAAAGCAGGAATGAGTATCCAGTGGGAAAAAAAGACAGTGTCTTTAACAGATGGTGCTGGGAGAACTAGGCAGCAAAATGCAGAACCATGACACTAGACCACTTTTTTACACCATACACAAAAATAAACTCAAAATGAATGAAGTACCTGAATGTGAGACAGGAAACCATCAAAACCCTAGAGGATAAAGTAGGAATCAACCTCCCCAACCTCAGCTGCAGCGATTTCTTTCTCGACATATGTCCAAAGCAAGAAATCAAGAGCAAAAATGAACTATTGGGACTTCATCAAGATACAAAGCTTCTGCACGGCAAAGGAAGCAATCCAATAAAACTAAAAGGCAACCAATGGAATGGGAAAAGATAGTTGCAAATGGCATGTTGGATAAAGGACCAGTATCCAAAATCTATAAGGAATTCACCAAACTCCACACTCACAATAAAAACATTGCAGTGGAGAGATGAACAGAGGACATGAATGGACACTTCTCCAAAAAGGACATCCAGATGGCCAACAGACACATGAAATGATGCTCAATGTCACTCATAATCGGAGAAATAGAAATCAATACCACACTGAGATAACTACCCCACACCAGTCAGAGTGGCTAAAATGAACAAATCAAGAGACTATAGATGCTGGCGAGGATGTGGAGAAACAGGCACTCTTCTACACTTGGTGGGAATATAAACTGGTACAGCTGCTCTTGAAACAGTGTGGAGGTTCTTGAGAAAATTAACAATAGAACTCCCCTATGATCCAACAATAGCACTGCTAGGCATCTACCCAAGGGATACAGGAGTGCTGCTTCATAGGGGCACATGTACCCCAAATGTTCATAACAGCACTTCAACAGTAGCCGAATCAGGGAAAGAGTCTAAATGTCCATCAATTGACGAGTGGATCAAGAAGATGTGGTTTATATATACAATGGAACACTACGTGGCAATGAGGAAGAATGAAATCTGTCCATTTATAGCAACGTGGATGGATCTCGAGGGTGTCATGCTAGTGAAATAAGTCAGGCAGAGAAGGACAGATACCATATGTTTTCACTCATAAGTCTAACAGCAGAATCTTAACAGAGGACCATGGGGGTGGGTAAGTGGAAAATAGTTAAGGAGAGAGAGGGAGACAAACCAGAAGAGACTCTTAAATACTGAAAACAAACTGAGGATGATGGGAGTGAGGGAAATAGGTGATGGGCTTGTAGGGGGGGCATTTATTGGGATGAGCACTGTGTGTTATATGGAAACCAACTTGATAATAAAGTATAAAAATAAATACATTAATAATATTGAGCTTTGAGAGTAATTTGTATATCCTCCATATTAGTCCTTTGTCAGACATGTGGTTTGCAAATAGTTTCTCTTGGTTTCTAGCTTGTTCTCAATTCTCTGAAGAGGGAAGCTTTAAATATGATGAAATACAACTTATCTATGTCTGATATACATCAGAAAATCCTAGGCATCAGAAATCAAAAATTGGAAGAAATAGCATCCCATTATAATACATATTTTACCAAAAACTGCACAAAAACATGTTTCTGGTTAGTTGAAGTCAAATAAGTTCATGTTACTAAACATAGTTCAAGAAACAAATTAAGTTTTTTTGCTCATCTATTTTTAGTAAAAAGTGTAGTAAATACTTCCTGCTTTTTAACAACAGTTGGAATCCTAGGGGATTTTTTAAAAAGAAGCTACCGATTTGAAGAACACCCAACTTTATCAGATAGCCAACTTCATATACAGCAGCTGTGACATGATAACCAGGATTGAAAACGAAGCTATTTTTCCTGCATCTCAGACTCAGAACTAGTGGGCAGGAAATAGGGGGCAAATTAGAGGTGAGAGTAAAAAAGGAATCACTCTCAGACTTCTTAAAACTTGGCAACTCCCTCAAGCTGGAGTGTCCCCCACTTACATTGATCAGAAATCCCCAAACTTGATTTGTTCTCAATCATGAAATAAAACTTCCAATATTAATAGTCTTAGAGACTTCGATATCACACTTCTACACCCTGCTAGTTCTTACTTTTACTTTTAGACAGAACCCCTTTCTTCTTGGCTCTTATCAAATGAGTGGCAGAAGCATAATACCCAGATCCTGGAAGTAAAATATAGTTTGTTAAGAGCAAATGTTTAAATATCAAGATCTCTTACTCGATGTGATTGCTCCTGTCTCCTGTGTTAATTGTTCTCTGTTTCTAAGGTTAATAGAGTGCTGATTTCATTGCACCAACAGAGCCCATGTGAACTCAGAATGCCACAGGTTGAAAGAATACCATTAAACAGTCCTTTGTTTTTCAGATGAATAAACTGAGGCCCAGGGTTATTACAAAGCTAATTTGAGTGGGGACCAATAATATACCTCTACAATGCCATGCCATGCCATGCCTGTAACCTAGTGCATCCCTCCTGGTAGGAAAAGATCCCTACTCAGTGTTTTCTAAAAGGCCCCTTATACAGAAGAGATGAACAGACATTTCTCCAAAGGAGACATCCAGGTGGCCAACAGACACACAAAAAGATGCTCAGCATCACTCAGCATCAGGGAAATGTACAGCAAAGCCACCATGAGCTATCACCTGAGACCTGTGGGAATGGCTAGCATCAACAAAGGAAACAAGTATTTGGTGAGGATGTAGAGAAAAGGGAACCTTCCTGCAGTGTTGGTGGGAATGCAAACAGGCACAGCCACTGTGGAGAAGAGTTAGAAGATTGCTCCAAAAGTAAAAACTACCTTGCTATTCAGTAATTGCATTAATGGGTATTTGCTCAAAGAATACAAAAACACTAACTTGAAGGGATATATGCACCCCTATGTTTATTGCATCATTACTTACAATAGCCAAATCATGGAAGCAGCCCAAGTGTCCATCAATAGAGGAATGGATAAAGAAGATGTGATGTATATAAATACAATGAAATATCACTTAGCCATGAAAAGAATTAAATCTTGTCATTTTCAACAACATGGATGGATCTCGAGTGTATTATGCTAAGAAAAATAAGCCAGTCACAGAAAGATAAATACTATATGATTTCACTCATATTTGGAATTTGAGAAACAAAACAATGAACAATCTAGAGGGGGGAGAGATAAAACAAAAAATAGGACTTTTAGCCACAGAGAACAAACTGATGGTTACCAGACAGGAGGTAACTGGGAGTGGGCGATGGGTGAAATAGTTGATGAGGATTAAAGAGTACACTTATCACGATGAGCACTGAGTAATAAATATATGGAATCACTGAATCACTATATTGTATATCTGAAACGAATATAATATTATATGTCAACTACCCTGGAATTAAAATAAAATTTTAATAATTAATTAATTGAAGGCCCCTTATAGGGACTCCAAAGTCAGATGGTTGTAGGAAGCTTTAGTGCCATATGGGATTGTCACTACTCCACATCAGTGCAAGTGACCCCCTTGGGAGGCAGCAATGGCAGAAATCCATCAATTAGCTGAAAGAAAAGGGATTGACAAAGCAGTATTTGGAAAAACATTTAATTTCAGTTGCTGCCAAGTTCAGATAAGAAGCGTATACACAATCATCTAAAGCAGGAGTACCACTTAATATTTTTTCTAAATGTTTAAATATCACCACTTATTGGTGATTACCTCTGCATATTTGTAAGGAAACAAATAAAATGAAATGTATTACTGAGATATTAAGCCACATTTTGTTGTAAAAAATTTAAATAAGTTTTATATTTTAGTCTGCAAAAAAAAATCAAGATCTCATTTTGAATCCTACTCCTGCCAGTCACTTGCTCTGTGTGCAGAGAATATTAACATATCTAAGGTTCTCACTTGTAAAATGGAGAAAATTGTACTCACATGGTAGTGATGGTTTTTTTAAGTTCATTTATTTTGAGAGAGAGATAAAGTACGAGTGGGGGAGCAAAAGAGAGAGAGAGCAGAGAGCGAGAATCCCAAGTAGTCTTACCAGTATGAAGCCCAAATGCAGGGCTTGAACTCAGGAACTGTAAGATCGTGACCTGAGCCAAAGTCAGATGGTTACTGAACTGAGCTACCCAGACACCCCTGATAGTGATGTTTTGATCCTTAAGAGATCTTCTGAGAAAATGCATTCCTAGGCCCTGGCATATTTTAAGTACTCATGAAATTATAGTTCTTTTATTATAGCCATGGTCCCAATGCCCCATCAACAGGTTATCAGGAGTACATCACCTTTAGCCCCATCTAAGGAATGAGCCAAATAAGGTGCCAAGATAATTTGCTTGCCTTCAAAATTTGGGCGATCTTCTAAAAACAAGCTAGCCCTATCAGATTTGCAAGTTGAACTCTCATCCAAGAATATGGCTTGGAATACTTACATAAATGGAAAATGGAAAAGAGAAGTTAAAGTAGTAAATATAATAAACAGAAAGTAGATAAACCATAATTTCATTTCTAGTTAACTTAAATCTGAAGCAGGCTCCAGGCTCTGAGCTGTCAGCAGAGACCAATACAGGGCTCTAACTAACTGTGAGATCATGACCTGAGCCAAAGTCCAATGCTTAACCAACTGAGCCACCCAGGCACTCCCTCTAGTTAACTTGAAAGTGTGAAATTATCCTTATTTAGAGTTGGTCATAATAGCAGTTGCCACCCACAGTTAATGTCCAAGATGTTATTTCTATTTCCAAATAAACAGGCCAAGAAAACATTCAAGAGTATCATGATAAAAGCTTTCATTCTATTCACAGAACTTTTTTGAGGTTAATGGTCTCATACAATGGTCCCCATTAGACCAGTATCTCTGTGAGACAATCAGCCTCATTAAGTTAAAGTGTTTAGGAGCATGGGCTACTGTTCTAAGTTGTGTTCTACAAAAGCAGAGCCTAATACAGGGATTCAGGTGCTCTCCGTAAAAGGGGAATTTAGGAAGCAGAATGGGGCAGAGGGAGGAACTAAACAAGGATGTGGTCTCAATTGGCGTTGAACTTTAGTCTGATCCCACAGAGACCACTGGAGTATGAACTGCACCATAAACTTGGGACCTTCTTTAAGCATGGGGCAAGCCTTTGGTACTCTGTGGCTATGGTTCTTAGATGCGGGCTGTTCTCATCTTGTGAGCAGAAGACCACAGTGAGATGAATAATTCTCCAGAGAAGGAGGCCGTCCTAAGTTGATAGCTGTCAGTACTCATGACAAGTAGGGGTTGGTTGTTTCTGCCTCTAACGGGTGCCTGGATCAGTGAACCAAAACAACAACAACAACAACAACAACAACAACAACAACAACTTTGTCCCTTATTAAGAGTGTATTGGCTTAATAGGAAGGCAAATATTAAAAAGGAGGTGTAGAATACAAGTCTCTAAAATCATACATACAAGTGCCAAGAAGAATCTATGCTTGTAGTCTTAAACTTTGGGAAGGGGTCATGGACTCTGAAAGTCTGTGATAAATGTTAGAAACCTGCTTTCAAGAAAATGTAGAAGTGTATATATACATATTTGCATATATGCATATATTTGCATCAGGATCCCCTGATGATGCTTACTTACAGACTGAATTAGAAATTTCTGCTGTGAACCACCTGATCTTGTACTGGCCTTGACACCAGCACTGGAATGGTGATCAGAGTCCTGAGGAATGAAGGAAGCCGGTGGAGAAGCAAGATACAGACCTGGGCTACCAGCACAATGGAAAGACAACAGTTGAAAGAAAGCAGGCATAGTCCATAATGAGAAATCCAGCAGACTAGTTATCTAAAGAGATACATGTGATAGGAAAATGACTTTAGGAGCAATGAAAAAAAAAGACTTTCTAGATCTTATCTCCTGCAATGTGTTTTTACATAGCAGGTCACGTTCTGCTCACACATAATGAGGACATCCCCATACTTCTAGCATAAGCAATAATGGCAGTTCTTAACAGCACAGCAAGCAGCCACTGTGGTGAGCACAGTATGGAACTGCTGTCATATTCATTATACCTGAAGATGTCTCAGTCATTACCTTAACTCTTCGGTATGTAAGAACAATGAAATCCAACAAAGTCCCCATGACTCATCTTCCTTCCATTTTTTCCATCAGATACTGCCAAACTTTTAGGAATGGACACCACCCAGAGGCTACTCCAAAATCCAGTTTGCAGGGGGCATGTTTAGGGACATAACTGGGGAGTACGTGTTGAGTGGGATATGAAATGGACCACTGTTTTGAGATGTTTAGTGACAATTTCCTGTACTGGTTCTAGTTAACAGATTTTAACTTTTATTAACATGTAACATGCATAAGATATACAAATTATAAACTCAATAAATTTTTTCTAACTTAGTATACCTGTGTAACTGCTTCAGGACTGAGAAACAGAATTTTACCTACCATCCTAAAGCCCTGTTTTGTGGTCACAGTTGTATCTGATAACCTTTTTGAAGTAGGGTACAGCTGACCTAGAACTAATTCCACAGAAGGTATTCTTTTTGTAGCTAATTCATTCTGACTATATTCATTCTGACTCTATCCTATTCCCTGAAAGCTTTTCCTGATAGATATCCTTCAATTTGAATGATGTGTATCTCACAATGATACCTCATGATAAGAAGTTTCTCACCATCTCTTCCAATTAATTCTTTGTTATTTTAGCTTCTCAGCATCTGGAACTCTGGCCACTAAAATGTCCTGCATAAGAAACAACAAGGACACATTTCATCCTGACCTCAATTTTAAGGATCAGTTAAGAGGGTAGGAAGCAATATATCTACAAACAGGATGGGAAGTACTGATCACACACTGATATCCACACACTTGGACAGGCAAAGTGCAAATCTAGGAAAAAGTCCAGGGACTTAGGCAAGAAAACAAGCTGAGACATTCATTGAATCTTCTCCACTGATTTAGAATCTAAAAGTAGTTGTTCTTTCATTGCTGTGAAATGTAGTGACAGGGAGGCCTTCAGATAACCATCCCCAAATCCGGATGCTTATCTAAACCAAAGCTGTCTGCCTGGAATCCTTTTGACTTTCAAAAATAGAGCCTAGATTCATGGAGAATCCTGTTTTCCAGGCAATTTGAGGCAATTCCTGTGTTTAGTAAGGAATATTTTTCAAGAAAAGACATCACTTCCTCTCCCCTTTCCTCCAGGTTAAGCCCAGACCATGAAGACAAATGTAGGGCAAAGTTTAACAAATAAAGATTATATAAGCAATAGTTCGGAGGGGTGTTGCAAAAGGAGAGAAATAAAAAATCCAAGATTTCATTTGTGACTGTTCTATTTTTAAATACAACTCCTTCTGCATCTTACACCTATATGACTAGCCATTAAATTTTTCTTCTCATTTTTTCCTTTTATTATTTTAATAATCTGGGATACTTCCAATCGCTGCAGGATAGGAAGTATTTTTATATAGCAGGATTGGCCTCATCAAATCTGTAAAAAGATAGGAATTTAAGCGCAGAATCTGCTTACCTTCTTTCTCAGATACAATGGCTCCCCCTGCCAGTACCTGCACCCCCCCATACCCATACATTTCTTCTAATTCATTCCTGTCATCCTCTTTAAAGGTTAACTGAACACCTAATTTATGCCATAACCTGAATGTCTTTATGCCATTTTGTATATTCCCTTAAGGAATTTGGCAACTATTTGTTAAACCCACTCTCCCAAGGCAAAAGATCTCAAAAGGTCACATACTGTTCCATAAAAAACAAATCATTAAGGTCACAAAATAGTTCTATGACATAAGCTGATCAGAGCCCAGTTGTGAAGAGAGCTGAGTTTTAGGTCCCAAATTCCTAGAATCCCTGAAATTTAAACCACTAAGGAGTGGATTCCCTACTTGGTCTATTTACATGTTTAGTCGCATTTAAGAGAGACTATAAACATAAACAAATTGGAACTGGAAACCTGAGTTCAAATCTCTGACCTCAATCTCTTTTCTCTAATTGATTTTCCACAAGGCAGCCACAATGCTATCTACCATCTACCCAACATCAATATGGATTTTGTCATGAAAATCTAGTCATGACAATCACTACTTAAAAGCCTCCCTTGAGAGATAAAAGGTCAGTTGAAGCTTACTAACCATTTGGAGAATTTATTTTAGCAAAAATCAATTTGAATCTGGAAATGCCAAATGGGAAGAGGTTAGCATAGCTCCACAGAGATAGGACCTTCCAGGAGAAGCTGATATTGAGTAGTGTGGAAGCAAATCATGAAGTTATTTGGCTACAGCTTAAAGCCTAGTTGGGCTGTTTGTGATTAGTTGTCCTTAGCATTTCAATTCTGAAACCTTGAGGCATTTACGGTCTTAGGTTTTGGTTTCCTTATGCAGGCCACCATAGCATTATAGCCTCAGTCTAATGGCCTCCTTGCTTAATGAATTTGACAAGAAAAAGCTCAACTTTTCAGATGATCTTAAGACCCTGCAGGATTTGGCTACTCCCAACCTCTTGACTCTTATTTCTCCCTGTTTCTTTGCTCAAGAATTCATAGCTGAGATTTGGTCCTGTGGAGAACAGAGGTGAGCACACACAATCCTGAAAAGCCCTTGAAACCAGGAGGCCTCTATGAGAGATCAATAGATATTAAAAGGCATCGGAGAACCTGGTTGGCTCACACAGTTAAGTGTTAGATTCTTTTTTTTTTTTAATTTTTAATAGTTTATTGTCAAATTGGTTTCCATATAACACCCAGTGCTCTTCCCCACAAGTGCCCTCCTCCATTACCACCTCTTGATTTCAGCTCAGGTCATGATCTTAGAGGTCCTGAGATTGAACCTCACGTTGGGCTCTGGGCTAATAGCCTGGAGCCTACTTAAGATTCTCTCTCTCCCACTGTCTCTTTCCTTCCCCCACTCATGCTAGCTCATTCTTGTCTTCTCTCTCTCTCCAAATAAATAAACTTCAAAAAAAGGGGTGGGGCATCAGAACAGGGATAAAGATAAAAGGGGTTAAAGGCCCAACACCAATTTCTCTTTCAAATCAGAAACTGAGGGAAAAAAATGAACTCCTAGTGAATGCAGTTTGAGGAGACCCATTAATTGTTTACTTTTTGTCCTGAGGTAATGCTAAAACTTTTGTTTGGCTATTTATCAATATAAAGGTAATAAATATATTTGTAAAAACTTTAAGGACTAACAAATATACACAAAAATGCCAATTTTCTTGGATCCTAAGATTTTTCATATTTTAATATTTCTGAAGTAAAAGAATCACTATTTAAAAGTATAATAATATCAAAATCCATGATGTATCTTAATTTCACTAGTAAAGTTACTTCCATTTAGTAGTGCCTAGAATAATGATATGTCTTAACTTTTTTATGTTTTTTAAATTTATTTTTGGGAGACAGAGAGAAAGTGCGAGCAGGGGAGAGTCAGAGAGAGAGAGAGAGACACACACAAAATCTGAAGCAGGCTCCAGGCTCTGAGCTAGCTGTCAGCACAAAGCCCGACAAGGGGCTCAAACCCACTAACCGTGAGATCATGACCTGAGCCAAAGCCAGATGCTTAACCAACTGAGTCAACCAGGTGCCCCTAATGATATGTCTTAAAATAGATGGTGACTGATTAGATGAGATCTAATAGCCAAGCTTTTCTCCCAACCCAGGTCTTCAGCCCCAACTCCAAAAATAACCATTTCTTCCCCAAATTTTCATGCATTAAGCTATATAAACAAAATGTATGTGTGATGTAGATTTCAATACCTCACATTACATTTACTATTATACTCGTAGAAAAATTCTGAGTAGTAATTCTGTCAGTGGACAGCTTTGCCTTCATTGATTGGGTAATCCTACTTAGAATATTACTTTTTTTTAAACTATTGTTTAAAGCTTATTTTGACAGACAGACTAAGTGGGAGAGGGGGAGGCAGAGATACAGTAAGGGAGAAGGAGAGAAGGGGAGAGGAGGAGAGAGAGAATCCCAAACTCTGCCAGCACAGAGCCAGGTGTGGGGTACTCGAACCCACAATGCCCTGAGATCATGAGTTGGATGCTTAACAGACTAAGCCATCCAGACACTCCTACTATTTTTTTAAAGTGCTCCTAGAGCACCTGAGTGGCTCAGTCTGTTAAGCATCAGACTTTGGTTCCAGTTTGTCTGTGCTAAATAAGAGCCTGCTTCAGATTCTGGGTCTCTCTCTCTCTCTCTCTCTCTCTCTCTCTCTCTCTGCCCCTTCCCCACTCAGCAACCCCCCTCAAAAATAACCAAACACTAAAAATCATAAAAATTAAATAAAATAAAAAATTTAAAAATTTCTTGGGTTGGATACTGAGTTGTTTTGTTTCCTCATTCTTTCTGGTTTATTGTGCTAAACAATTAACACTGAAGATTTTACCTCTGATGGCTGCTTTAACTACCCTCTTTTAGTATTGACACATAGATTTTTACTATCCCTAATTTCTAGGTGTGCTGTAGTTTCATTTCTGATATTATATTTGACCTAAAACTTAATGAGAAAATTTCCTTAACATTTTGTTGGTATTGTTGATCTCCTCTTTGTTACAAATTTCTAGGCTTATTACATTATAAGCACAGAATGCTACTGAAATAAGGTGTAGTCATGTAAATATTTCATGGGTACCTGAAAGAAGAGATGTTTGCTTTCCTGATTGTATATCTTGATACATTTTATTAGTCATGTTATTTATATGCTTATATTTTAAATATCTTTACCAATTTGCACATTTGTATGTTTTTGTCTGAATAAAATAGATAGAAGCCCTGAGCCACTACTTTTTTCCCCCCTTAAACTTGGGTTTTGCCTTCAGCTTTTGAGGCTGTTTGGTTGAAAAACTTGTGACACAGCTTCATTGTGATTTGTTCCTACTTTCATTTGTAATTGACCATCCCTATCACTTGAATTCAACATTGTAGGGTATGATAATTCCTGCTCTTGCTTTGCCTTTTTCTGTGTCTTTTCCCATGATCTACTTTTGATCTGTGTCCTTAAATGCATTTCATTTAAAGAGTGTAATAAGATTCCGATTTTTAAAATCTAATTTGAGAATATCTTTTGTTAACAAGTATGTTTATTTATATATATATTTATTGTTAAGATGAATGTGTTTTCTTAGTCCCACCATTGTATTTATCCTCTAATTTCTGTTTTTAATTTCCTTTGTATTTTTAAATTTCTCAATGATTTGCACATTTCTTGGTTCTGTCGTCTGAATGATTTCTTTCTGAGAGTTGGGAGCATTCAGGATCTTCAGTTTTCTGTTTCTTCTATTTATTTGCAGACAGTTTCAGAGAACAGAGCAACACAGATATGTTTTGTTCTGCTATATACAAAGTGCTCACTGATTTAAAGCATTGATATTTGCTCATATGACTCTCTTCTTTTCCTTTTTCCCCCCAACTTTGTTGGGATATAATTGACAAATAAAAACTGTATATATTTATTGTGTACAACTTGATGTTTTCATATACATGTACAGTGTGAAATACCACAATCAAGCTATTTTTATAAGCTGGGAACTTTATTTTTTAATTTTTTAAATGTATTTTTAATAGTTTAATGTCAAGTTAGTTTACATATAACACCCAGTGCTCTTCTCCACAAGTGCCCTCCTCCATGTCCATCACCCCCCTTCCCCTTTCTCCCTCTCCCTTCAGCCCTCAGTGTTTTCAGTATTCAAAAGTCTCTCATGATTTGCCTCCCTACCTCTCCCTAATGGTTTTTCCCCTCTTCCCCTTCCCATGGTCCTTGGTTGAATTTCTCCTGTTAGACATATAAGTGAAAACATATGGTATCCATCCTTCTCTGACTGATTTATTTTGCTTAGCATGACACCCTTGAGTTCCATCCATGTTGCCACAAATGGCCAGATTTCATTCTTTCTCATTGCCATGTAGTATTCCATTGTATATATAAACCACATCCTCTTGATCCATTTATCAGTTGATGGACATTTAGGCTCTTTCCATGATTTGGTTATTGTTGAAAGTGCCGCTATGAGCATTGGGGAACATGTGCTATGATCAAGCTATTTAACATGCCTATCACCTTACAAGTTAATACCATGTGTTTTGTATTTCTTTTGTGTGTTTTGGTGGGAACTTCTTAGCAAATTTCAAACCATATAGTACTGCAATGCAATACAATACAGTCACATTGCTCTATATTACATCTTCAGAACTTATTCATCTTACATAAAGAAACTCTGTACTCTTTAGTCAACATTTTCATGTCCTCTCCTATAAATTACTGCAAGGTATTTATACTGAATGCTCTGAAGGTTGGGGTTTCTTTGGAGACAACAGAATGGCACCAAAAGCACTATACTTAACACCTGTTTTTACTGGCTTCTAATTAACAGAGTAGAGCTAAAATAAGTTTGAAAATCAATGACATAGGTAATCTAAAGCTGCCATTTTCTGTTCAAAAGTGGCCGTATAAAATACCACTTTAAAAGTAAGTGGAACTTCCTTCCATTTCTAACATGAGCAATTACATTCTGATCCCTAGCCCTATTTCCAGGAAATAATAAGATCAGTCACTCCTGATTACTAAAGTTCAACAGTTTCAATTCCCTCTGAGTGACTCAAATTATATTGGTCATGTGTGGTCCACTCCAGGTCAGTTACTTAAGAGGAAGAAGAGAAAAGCATCAACTACTCTAAATTGAGTCTATCTTTTGCCCAAGTACTTTCTGTTCTTCACACAAGTCTAAAGATTCTGGGCAATCATTTTTTTCTCAAGAAAAACTGCCCTATTTTCTCTTCAATTAGCACAAGTATAAACCTCAGTGCTTATCCATTCATTCAAACTTACTGAATACCTACCATGTGCCAGACACAGAAAAATCGAAACAAACAGGGAACAGAAGGAAGGGGCCTCTGCCATCAAGAAGATTGTTTGCTAATCTTCTAGTGGGAGAAGACTAGAACAAAAAAGTGATTTTGAGAACAAAATAAGCCCATTAGATTTAGAGACACTTAGTTCATTGTTGGGAGTCTGTGAGTTTTTATACCCCTAAAACTTAGCCCAGTATCCAGCTCATGATAAACACTAAATAAATGTATGTTGAAGGAAGACGGGTTGGGAGGAATGAGGGAGGGAAGCTTTGAACTAAAACTCACAGATTACTTCCTTAAAGGTAAGGTAACATTTCATGACAATTTAAGGAATCCTTGTAAAAAGGAAAACCAACAACAAAAGTGATGAAAACCACACTTAGTGGGAGGTCCAAACAGAAACATGTCAGGACCCATGACAAAACTAGAAAAGAGTCAGATGGGAAAGGTCTTTGAACACCAACACAGGATTACATGATAGACAGTTGAAATCTGTTGAGCACATAGACAGAGTGATTGAGCCCTAGTATAGGGAAATTATGCTGGGAGAATTTCCTAATCTGATATTGAAGTTCCCAGAACCACCAAGGGAACCTCAGAGCCACGTTATGAGCTCTACTTGGCAGCTCTAAAATGGAGTCAGTGCTGCAGCTGACCCTGCCTTCCACAGAAGGTCCATATGAAGAATCACTCATGGAAAAAAAGCATCATCCACATTGATTTACATCTCTGTAAATGGCAGGATTGATAATAAAAAATACTGACTTTAAAAGAGGGACAAGGGGCATCTGTGTGACTCAGTTGGTTAACCTTCCTACTTTGGCTCAGGTCATGATCGCATGGTTGGTGAGTTCCAGCCCTGCAATGGGCTCTGTGCTGAGAGCTCAGAGCCTGGAGCCTGCTTCGGATTCTGTGTCTCTATCTCTCTCTGCTCCTCGCCCAATTGTTCTCTCTCTCTCTCTCAAAAATAATAATAATAATAATAATAATAATAATAATAATAACAGTAAAAAGTGTTTAATTATATTTCCAGTGCTATCCTTTGAAAATCCACTTCTACTCTTTCTCTCTAATGCCCTCCCCTCACCTCAACTCTCCAACTCTCTAGCAGATGAAGTTGCCTGGGTTCCTGTATCATTTGCCCCTCCTATTCCTTTACAATATACCTAATTATACATTTCTTCCTCCTCTGGTCTGTGAACTCCTCAAGAGCAGCAACTTTCTCATTTTATTTTTGCTTCAGTAGGGGTTCATGCAGTTTGTAGTAGGTGGTAAAGATAAAAATTACAAACTGCCCTTCATGTAGACATCTCATACCCTAATCCAGTTTCCTTAGAGAATAATCCTTACCATTAGGAGCCTGTGCTCTGATTAAGCTTTCTTTGCCTTATGGTTTGTTACTGGAATTTTTGCCCAGCAAAATCACAGTTCCTACCTCTTCACACTAGGGCATGATGTGGTCAACTCCATGAGTGTCCTAGGACTGCTGTGACAAATTATCACAACTTGGTGGCTTAACAGTAAACAGAAACTTATTCAGTCACAATTCTGGAGGCTAAAAATTTGCAATCAAGGTATGGGCAGAGCTGCACTTCCTCAGGAGGGAGGATTCTGTTTATTGCCTCTTCCAGAGTCTGGTGGCTCGAAAGACTCCTTTTCAAAATAAGGTGACATCCACAGATTCCCAATTTTGACAAGGACCTATCCTTTCTGGAGGGAGGGAACTATTTCAGTCACTGCAATGTGGATCTCAAGGTTCTGAACCATTTTTCACCACTCATTTCAACAGTAAGTAGGACCTGCTGAGTCTAAATTCATCTCACCCACTTTAGTTACAGCTCATCTCTAGACCCTACATGTGGGGACACCGATTATTATTTGTTTGTCAGTAAGTCCAAAATGCCTTCTGAGAAAACATGTATGTATGCGTGTGTGTGTGTGTATAAAATAAAATTATAATATATTAATAATAATTAAGATACATATATGTTTATTTTTGAGAGAGAAACAGAGTGTGAGCAGAGAAAGGGCAGAGGGAGAGGGAGACACAGAATCTGAGCTGTCAGCACAGAGTCCAACACAGGGCTCAAACTCATGAACCTTGAGGCCATGACCTGAGCCAAACTCAGATGCTTAACCAATTGAGCCACACAGGTGCCCCTAAACACATACATTTATGAGGAAAAAAATGATGGTTACTTTTGAAATATCGCTGGTACTGCATATATACATTCTGATACATTCAAGCTCCCTTTTTTGTCTATGCTTCTCTTTGTAGACTTCCATGGTTTTAATTACACACTGGCCATGTGAATCCACAAATTAGGTTTAGGACTGTATCAGAACTAGGAATAGGGCCAGGGCTATGATTAGGGGCTAGGGGCATGTTGTGAACCAGAATTAGGACTCTTGTTAGTTAGTGTTAAGAAACTAAGATTGAGATTAGAGCTAGTGTTACCTTAAAGGGAGGTTAGGATTAGGTTTAGGGGTAAGCATAAGGTTTGGGTTATGTCTGCAGCTAGACCCAGTATAGAGTGAGGATTAGATTTAAGTCAAGTTTGGATTTGTTCAGAATTAATGTTAAGATGATCCTGGGTACAGGTTTGATTACAGCATAATGCTGACCAAGTCACATTTCCAAAACAAAGTTTCTCTTCTGTGAAATCATGATAAAACTTACCTGACGATAATTTGGAAAAGTATACTACCGTATAGTAAAAGCCCTTAGCAAACTCCAAAACACAGTGAAAAATGATAAAATTTCTTTCAGGATTACTGTTTACAAAAGTCAAACTATTTTTCCAGAATAAAACTGTGTTTTGACACCACTTGGTTATTATGATATTCTTTTTTATGAATATTCAATTTATAGTTAAATTTATTTATTCCAAGATCAGCATTACTCAAGCTCCATACACTGTGTATTGCATTACGCAAGTTGTTTTAGGGCATATATGAGTAAATTAATTTTTATAGCATGGTCACTTTCTGCAAAGAATCATCTTCCCTAATTGGTGTGACCTATCCATCTGAAAATAATATGTGTGTCTGAAAGATGTGTTTGAGATTATCAGTGGTAAAAAGTTTTGCACAGAAGCACATAAACGACCACTAGTGTATTCATAGCAGGCTTCACAAAAGACTGACTTTTATTTGGGTCTAAAATTGGCAAGTATTTAGAAAAGCAATGGAAGATGACATTTTGTTGCAGAAGAGTGTGGGATGTTAGTCAGAAATGATCATTTTGTGTCCAGGAGTTGTCAAACAAACATAGACTACAACAACAGTATGTGTGTGGTGTGTGTTAGAGGGTAGTAGAAACAAAGTTTGCATCATTGTAGTAGAAGCAAACAATAAGGGGATTTGAAAACCAGGCCAAGAATACTGAACAAGGTGTTGTACAAAATATTCAGAGACAGATAATTTCTCAGTAGAAGATTAATGGGCAAAGACAGGGATCTAAACACCATTGTTATGGTCTGAGAACTGAGTAAAAGATTTGAAGCCTGGGAAACTAAGGAAGGGACATGCAGCAGAATGTTGGGAGTCAAGGGTTGAGGTTATCTGTCTGAGCTTGTTGATGGTGATTTAAATGGAAACAGGAATGGCTACAGGGACATTTGGGAAGAAAAAATTATAAAATCCACTCAGTAACTGAATGATAAAGATGATGGTACAGAAGAATCAAAGATTGCCTTTTGGTTGGGACTGGATAGGACAGAAGAGGAGCATGGCAAGACAGATAGAGGAGCTACCTTGGATTTATCAGATATATTCACCTGGATTAATCAATTCTTAACTTCTCAAACACAATAAATTAGTCCTAGAATGCAAAGTACAAAAACAAACAAAAAACTCAAATCCAGATCTTCTTGGTGTGTCAGAAAACTCTCCAAAATTATGGATACAAACATCTTTTTGCTTACAGTCTATTTTCAGATTACACAATCTTTTGGAGAAAGACTGTTTTTCAATTATCATATATATTCCTCTTTAGCTTGCATATGTGATGTGGAGTAACACTATGTTTACATGTAGCCGTAATTGTCAGACAGTCTTATACCTACTTCATAGTATTAATCCCTAGTTGAATGTGTGTGTGTGTGTGTGTGTATGCACACGTGTGTGCATAACCAAGGGATAAACAGAATGCCACTCAGATGAAAAGACTATGTTATTTCCTTTGTGTATTAAAATGAATAGCAGTTATGGGAAGTGGCCTTTACTTTATTTTGAGTGCAAATTAAAATGGCATTTCTCATCAGGCTACAACTTAAGAACCTCATTCTATCCTGGATTTTGAGATGTAGTATGGCCGATGTGAATTTAAGCCACCTCCCCTTATTCTTCAGATTCTCAATTCAAGGAAAAAGCATGAGGCTGGAACAATATTGTTCAGTCAACACCCTCCCAAACCCTGGGGAAGATGAAAGGGTCCACAGCTCCTTTCCATTCTTTGTGACAGTTAAGCCCTGTTTTGCTTTTCTTTAATACAGATTTATCCTAGGGCCTGTTCTTTTTCAATGTGATCCACTTGGCCGCACCCATTTGGAAGAGTCTATTACTACAGTCAGGGTTGGTTTGGCTTGCAGCAAGCTCATTGCTACATTCTTTTTTTAGGGACTGCCAAATGTGGGACAGTGGGTGTGTCTTGTTGACATCCTGTGGTTCATTAGATATGTAGGATCACTCTTCAGTGCAACCTCTGTAGGAGCCCACAGCTGTGCTGGGAGGCACAAGTCAGCATGTCCAAGGGCAAGCCCACGCTCTGATTCGCGTTTAATCAAAATGCTTGTGGAAAATGAGAGCATCAGCGTTGCTTTATGAAATACACGGGGCCCTCCTCTTACCTAGATTAGTGATTTGTGGTTGCAAATATTTGCCTATTTCTCCAAACCATAATTGGTCCAAAGAGATGGCTATGTCACTTAGACATTTAGCTATAAGAACCACATGCAAAATGGATTTCCTGGATCACTTGGGACTTCCAAAGTCCATGCCCCATATTTTGATTTGTCACATGCAGACCACAGAGCCACTGTCAAGGACAAGTTAGGAATACAGGGAACATTAATGTGTAGTTAAAATGCCTATCCCATGGCAGAGAAGGCCCATAAGACATAATTTTGGACTGGAGGAGGCAAATATCACCAGAAATATGTTCCTCAAATATATCATTTAACATCCCTATCCTCTGTTATGGATTTAAGTGGATTAACAATTTCATTTTATTAAGTACAAATGCCCCCTCAGATGGTTAGAATTCATCCACATTTTATTTTATTTCATCCCCATTTTAGTATAAAATGCTTCATTGAGGTTTTCTAATTCTCTCTCTCTGAGCACTTGGAACTCCTAGAAGACGGGGGTAGGGAAAAGATATGCTTCATTTCCTAAATCTCTTGCAGGAAGTGTTATCATTAACTTGAAAGAATAAAAATATAATCAAAGTTTAGGTATATTCGGGCTCCACTGAATATGTTTAATGTGAAGAATGGACTCTTAGAGGGTTAAATTAAATATGATAAAAGCTTAAAAGTTGGTGAATCTTGGTACAAGATTGGTACACTTTGCCACTTCTGCAGCCTTTTTGTAGGTTCATAATTTTTCAAAATAAATACTTGGAAAAATATTTTAAATAATGAACTCTCATATCTGAAGAATCAGGTTGAAATCATTGATCTAGTCAAATGATGACTGATACCATTCATGTTCAGCTTTTTCCTAAGGCAGTAAGAATGGGAGTAGAATTTAAGGAAGGGAAGAGGCAGTGTTAGAGATTCAAAAGGTAAACTCAGAAATGAGGAGGTGGGTGATAGGAAACTGAAAATGAAGATGAGATTGAGGAAAAGAAAATATTTATATAGGATGTCACTTTTGCCAAATTCCTGTCAGAATTTTTAGAAAACAAGTAACTTAACTCATCAAATACTACCAGAATAAAAGAAAGTTCTCAAAGTCAATTTCATCATAGTCTGTTAGAAACCTTCCAACAGACGCATCAATAGTGAGCCTTTTGGAAGCCAGTGAACTTGTGGACAGATTAATAGTAAATGTTCCCCCTCAACATGAGGTATCTGACCACTTTCACCGCAGAAGTCCAATCCAGTCCACTTCTTAAACTGCCTCCTTTGAGTCTTCGCTGCTTCTTAAAGAGTTTTGTTTGTATCTCACGGCTGTTTCCTTTCAAAGAAAGCCTTGCTCAACCCCTTTATATCCTGCCATGAGCTCTACAACCAGTTATTAAATAAATGTATGTTTCAGTTTACCTGCTCCTGTCTAAAATAAAGGAAGGAAATATATAACTTCCAGGGTTTTTCCTTTGTGTTTGTTTTTGTGTATCTTCCTTTTTATTTAATAAAACTAACTGGAGGAAATACTGATTCCTCTAAAGAAGAGGCAGATTATGGAGAGGAAATATCCTTAAAGTACTCTGTCCTATTTTTCTCATTTGAAAAGATAAGAAGATGAAAGATGAAAATATCTCTCACTATTGTGTCTTTTCCCCTCATATTTACCTATATATTTGAGAACACATTTTCTGAGAACTATGATCTGAAAACATATTGACATATGTTATTTATCTGGGCTATTCAAAACATGGAAAATCATAAGGAAAAAAAGTATTAATTTGGGGGAAAATTCAGCCTTCACTTAGGGAAAGAATTTCAAGAGGAAATCAAGACTCTTTGGAAATTGAATTGAAATCATGGACTGAAAATGTCTTTCAATAAATGTAAGGTATTAAAAATGCAAGAAAATATGTCTAAATATACACATTACTCTCTCCTTCCACAAATCATCTCAGTCATGCTAAGTAAATCTTTCTGTTCCTCTGAGCATGTCCAAGATTCCACACTTGGGACATTTCTTATCACATAAGTCCATTCCCTGAGGTCATGCCCTGTAGTCATTCTTCTCTGCCTCTAAAGTAATTTTCAGAACTGGGTGTAGTCTAGTGTATGCTTGTTCTTCATTATTCTCTATCCTGAAAGGTCAAAGCATAATATGGAATGTCTTGAACTTAAAAGAGACACTCAGCCTAGATAACCAGCTGTGCTCAAATTAAAACATCCAAAAATAACATTTATTCTCCCAACACCAAAGGCTGTTGGTAAATCTGGGAGACGAGGAATACTTCCAAACCTGACTTTCAAATTGTACCAAGTCACTCACTCCAGTTTCACAAGTTTCAAGAAGAATCTTTCAGAACTAAAACAAATGAGTTTTGCTCTACAGAGTAAACATCTGTAAAGAGATAAGTTTTCCAAACCCAATAGTAAATCTTCAAAGGATTTCCTACTATTTGACTAACCAGACTAGAAAGTCAGAGAACAGAGTTTGGTTCACTGGAAAATCATCATAAATCTGTATCACCAGTTTTCACCACATTTTACCACTGATTAGCAAAAATTTCTTCAGTTCCTGTGACAGTGAAATAAAATGTGGGCACACAGGAGAATTAGAGAAATGAGAAAGCACCATTAGTATTTTGACCAAGATGAGGAAACTGGTCCATAGTTTACAAAGGTTAGCAATGCACATGGCTAATCATAGTTCTTTAATACTTAGAGACTAAGAACTTTCACTTATAAGAATGAATGAAAGTCTTTCTGAAGTGAGATCTATGTCTGTGTATTTTCTTATGCCAAAAAAATATAGTAAGTTAAAAGTCTGGTAGTGTTACCAGCATTCCCAAAAAAAGACATGATTTTGGTCCTTCCTGGCACTATTAAAGGAGTTGTCTTGCATTTTTATCACCCAATAGATCAAAACTGATGGATCTTAACATTGGTTTTAAGTGTATCTTACTTTCCCTCTTTGAACAGAACGTATTGCTGTGAATACAGAGGAAGATACCCTCATCTATGTAATAAACCTCCATATGTAAACAGGAGCAGATAAACAAAATCTGCAAATAACAGACCATAATATGCAGTCTCAATTACAGAGCCTGCTCTTTCCATCTTGAGCACAACTTACAAGAATATGAGCCCATCTAAGATAAGGCATCACATCTCATTTATCTTGCATATCCAGCTAGCAGTTGACCCAATACTAAGCAGAACCTCCACAACTGCGAACTGTTCACTTCTATGAAAATGAGTCTATCATATATGGTCCATCATAGCAAAGACCCTAGAACACAAGGAGGTTCATTAAATATGTGTGACATAAATAGATTATTGGGTAAATGAGTAAATTAATCAATGGTTTGACCTAGCTAATTAGTAAACAAAAGCAAAAATGTTCCAGGCAGAAATAATATCATAGAGGCTGTGGATAGTGGGTTGAATCTCAAGCATTGTAGGTAGGCTGACTGTTGGTCATTGGAAACCATTAAATATTCTTAAAGGAAAAGTGGGTTGGTAGAACTGTCACTTGAGAAACACCATGCTGGTTTTTAATATGATGTACTGGAGCAAGGAGAGAATCTAGGGAGAAGGCAAATATACCCATAAGCTTTGGACAAATGAAGTAGATGAAGATCATCACCTTCCAAGTATTTCTCATTTTCCTACCTCTCACTCTCCTTGTGATCCTCTATATGTTTGCCCTCATTGATGTAACAGGAGAACCTTAATGGAGGACCATGGGGAGGGGAATGGAGAAAGAGAGTTGGGGAGAGAGACACAAAACCTGAGAGACTATTGAATACTGAAAACAAACCGAGGATTGAAGGGAGAGGGGAATGGGGAAGGGAGTTGGTGGCAATGGAGGAGGGCACTTGTGGAGAAGAGCACTGGGTGTTATACAGAAACCAATTTGACAATAAACTATTAAAAAATAAATAAATAAATAAATATTTTCTTAGCTTAGGCTTTTTCTCTTTAGGTTCTTTCTCCTTTGGTCTATCCCATACTGTTCCACCAGATTTATCTTCTTAACTTTCAATTACTTTTCTCCTACTCAGCTATTCAGAAGCCTTCAACTGTCTTTCACATCCTACTACAACTTGTTAAAACCTGGAGTCTGGTATTAAAGGCTCTGAATATGGTGCCGTGAAAAAAGTACTACATTTCCGTTAGGGAAAAAAAGTTCAAGTCCATCAGGATCAACCACTTTTTATCTAATTTTCTCAACCAAATGTCAAACCAGACAGTTCCTAAGGACTTTTTAAAATTAGCATTCTATTTTTTCTTTGATATGATCTTTAAGGATACTCTGTATGCACCCTGAACCTGTGCTTCTCAAACTTCAGTGTAAAAATGTAGATTCTAAGTCTAGGGGACTGGAGTTACTCTGATTTTGCTGGTCTGTGAACCACACTTTGAGGAGAAAAGTCCTACATTTATGACTGTTATAGAACTTCATGTTGGCAAAACAACACCTATTGTTTCCTTCTAAATTTTGCTGACTCTATTGGTCAACTTGAAATGTCCTCCAATCCATATTCACCTGTCAGAAATTGTCTTATCTTTCAAATCTTTTTCATTACAACTAAAATCTGTCATCTCAATAAAGCTCGTATTATTCTAACTTCTTACCCACAGAAGACATATTTTCTCTGATTTTTTCCCAATTCTTTGTGTATCTCTCATAGCATCATGAAAACCCTGTGGTATCATTATTTGTGCATGTGTATTGTCTTTGTCTTCCAGGTTGTAAGCTTCCTGGCAATACAAATAATAGCTGCCACTTTTGACTAAGGAGTAGGAAGAGCATTCTGAAGTGGGAATGAAGTGAGGGGGACATGGTCCATCTAGTGTTAAAGAAACTCAAACCTAGTACATCTGACCCAAACACACATTTCTTTCTACCTGGCAGGTACTACAGTATCCACCAGAATCCAACACCTGACACATTGCTGGACTTATGTCATTGTTACAATGGAGACAAAGTAGAAGAAGTAGCAGTCCTGGTTTTTTGTTTTTTTTTTTTTTTTTGCATTCTTAACTTTCATGTATTGGCAAAAAGCCTCATAAAAAAGTTCTCCCTGCCTCTGGAACTTGAGAGGTTGGGAGACTGATCCAGAGCAGGCACCAGTCAATTTGGAAAATAAACTTCTGTATTCTACCTACCAAGCTTTGTAATTAATGTAGTCACCCTCATTGGCTCAGGGCACTTTTCAAAAAAAATTTTTTTATGTCTTATTTATTTTTGAGAGACAGAGAGAGACAGTGCAAGCAGGGGGAGGGTCAGGGAGAGAGGGAGACACAGAATCTGAAGCAGATTCCAGGCTCTGATTTAGCTGTCAGCACAGAGCTTGACATGGGGTTCAAACCCACAAGTGGTGAGATCATGACCTGAGCCGAAGCCGGATTCTTATCCAACTAAGCCACCCAGGTGCCCAACTCAGGGTACTTTTTAAAGACATTTTTATTTCTTGAGGCACAAGTGTAATAATGCAATACATCCAAGTGCCCTTTTATACTACTGGGTCTTTAGATTTGGCATATTATATAAAGGCAAGAGGTCATTTGATGTATTTTTTAGGCTGATGCCAGTTACATCTAAAACACTAAACCATTAGTCAGGGCAACATGATGTTTTACAAATCATGAAAAAAATGCATTGGGTTTATAACTTGTCTTTACCCCATGATCTATTTCTTTTGTAATACATTTTATTGCTCGAGATTTATAGGGTCATTTCTCTGAGTGGTTTATGCAACAACACACATCAATGTGTCTGCCTTCAATCAGCAAAGGGCAAAATTTCAGGTCAGACATCAGTCATTTGTTAGGCTCATCTGGATTAGTGAAGGTCTAAGAGCTTGCATTCTGAATAAACGAAGAGCACTGTAAGGTATCTCTATAAGTAATGTTAGCTTACTTTTGAACTTGTGATGCCCAGATTTATGTCTGCCATGTTCTTAAATCAAAACATTATTGACTATTGTGACACCAAAGATCTGTTCCCACTCGCAGCTGCTATTCCAAATATAGCCCTGTTTTCACAGAGTACTCAAGCAATAAACTTCTTCATAAATATTACTCATTAATTTCTGTTTTAGGTATGAGGGGAGAGTTTCTTTGGGTAACTCTTAACTGGAAATGAATCTTGGCATTTTTTTGGTTCCATCCTGAGCACCTGGCCTTAGAAAAGGAAAACTGTTAAAGGCCTACAGAAGGACTCCATAATGAAATAAAATCTCTGTACTAAAAAGCTATTTGTGATTTTTTCCAAAGCATACAGTTTAGAAGATTTAATACTTACAATCACCTTGTGGTCAGCAGAGTAGCAGACACTATGCCCAATCAACACGTATACAAACTGATCCCTGTGATCTACCCAAGGTTCAAAAGATTTGAAACAACAAAACAAAGGTAATTCAGATTTTCCTTATAATAGACTGGTGTACTTTTCATAGTGTGATATTTTTAAGACAACAGAGGCCAGTAAAAAGCCAATGACATGATAACTTAATGATCCAGAGTGAGCTTAAAAATTCTTAAAAGTATTAAATACCTGTGAAGGAAAAGCTTTCTTAGCTAATGAGGTAATTGTGGAAATGAGTTAGTAAATAAGCACTTACTGCATCCTAGGTGTAGACAAAGAGAAGAAATAATCAGCATCAGCAAGTCCTCCAATGAGTACCTAATAACTCAGTTTACCTCAGCTTTATTCAATGTCTCAAAAGCTTCTAGTAAGGGACCTGAGATTACAAAGTATGAAAAATTGTTAGTTAATGAAAATATATTCAGATCATGTTAGTCTTCAAGTAAATCATTTAAATGTTTCCTCACATGGTGACTGCATAGGTACCTTAAAAAGCAAAAGCAATATATGAGGCGATACATCTGAGCACACAGAAACACAAACATGTAGGTTTGCTTCTTGGAAAGATTTAAACTCTGTAGGCATAAAATTTCTGGTCTGTAAAATGGTGCTTGTATGAGTTTTAAACAAATCAGTGAACATAGAACTGTTTCTTGCCCAACATACAGTCAATCCTCAATGCATTTTAACCAAGCAGTCTTCCTTGCACCTCTGACTTTCTGGTGTGCATCTCTGGTACTGAAATGAGTCGGTACTATCTATCTATGCTACAATACTGAGATAGGAGAACCAGATTTCAGTGAGTACTTTCCCTCTTGCTTTGTCAGGGAACTATCAGGTAGGCAGAATTAAAGATCAAACAAAAGCCTGGTTGTATGGCTTTCCTCCAGAAGAAGCAGTGTCCCAGGGTAATTGGCAAAGTAAATGAAACCATGAATTGTGCCCAAGGAAAGGAAGATGTCTGCCATAACTATTCATTATAAATAGCAGTGACCTACAGAATCCTTTTTAAATTTTACCTCCACAATCAAGTAGAAAGAAGAGATAAAGAGATGGGAAATAAAGAGGAGGGGAGGGAGGGAAGAGAAGGGAAGAAGAAGGAGATAAGGGGAAGGGAAGAGAATAAACCTAAGTAAATTGACTTTCAGGATAAGACCAATGACTTTTCCAAGAGAAGTTCAGACAAAGAGAAATCAAAAGCAAAACAAAATACAAACAATGGTTTTGAAAGCAAAATGTATTTATATTAGTCTTTCAAACTCTGTTTTGTTATTTCTTTTCCAGAGACTCCAATAAAGTAAGTGACAACAAAGGAAGACAAACAATACTCTAGGGCTGACTGTTTTCTCCTGTGATGTGGTCAAGGCTTTTGGCCACAAGTAGACACTGTGTTCTACTGGAGAAATTAGCAAGAGTGCTGGCAGGTGAGGTTCATTTCACTTTAAGGAAGAATAGAAAAAAGTCTGAGCTCCTTGCTTATGATATGAAATTTCATTCTTGAGTGACTGGTTTGGAGATTTTGTTATGGGCTTTTTGGATGATACGTGCAATTTGCTCTTCCTCTAGAGACTTGACTCGGCATCTTTCTGAAAATGCCTTGTGCCATCACAGAGTAGAAAAAGTATGAAAATTAGAGCTAGATCCATGAACAATTCATCTTACCAGAAGATTTTGATTATTTGAGGTGACCAAAGAGTGCTGTTATTAAAGAGATTTGACAGTCCTCTTCCTAGAGTCCTTTTGCTTAGGCTTTCATGGGAGGGATGCTGCAGGCAGGTACTTAGCTTTTCCCAACCAAGATATGGGCCCTATAGTAGACTATTTTCTAGGGTTTGGAAAACAAATAATTCCTCTATGTTCTATAAATCAGGGTCCTTCAATAGGAATAATGATGACAATGGCAGTGATGATGGTGAAATAGCATTTACTGACGGTTTTGAGCCAAGTACCATTTTCAGAACTTTGTATGCAATATCTCATTTAACAGTCATAAAAACCCAAAGACATGGTATTAACTTCATTGGACAGGTGAGGAACTTTAGCAGGAAATCATGATGCAGTGCTTGGTGCAGGTAAGGCAGAAGTACTAACAGAAGTGTACATACACACCAAAAATGGTGTATCATGCAATACTCCACAGCTTAACCTTCAAGGGTGTTTTGGTGTGAAATGAGTATTTCAAACATGTCAACAACTGAAATTGTGGCTATAAATGACCCTGAACAGCCTGCATGAAGACATAGCACTGATAAAGACAGCGGCATCTTTCCTGGCTGCCAATCACTATAATGATAATAACAAAAATGTTAAAGCAAGATTTACTGTTACTAGGCTGTCTGCAATTTCCCCTTCCCCCTCTTACAATCCCTTTATTTTCATTGTCTCATTGATGACCATCTATTAACCGCTCTCTTTTATGAGCACATTTGCATGTACACAATTAAAATTTTCTGAGTTATTCTTTGACATGAGTCCTAGATGGGTTAAGGTTAAGTGCCTTGCACAGGTCTAATATGCCTAATAAGTGCAGGAACATGTGTTTGAACCCAAACTTTCTTATTTGTATGAATCTTCTCCAGAAAAGATACAAAGTTTATGTGCCTACAACTAGAATATAAAAGGAGTTCCAGAGAGAAAAACTGTGGCAAGCACTGACTCCAAAACAGCAAAATTATTCTCTCTCTTACCCATTCTCTCTCTCTCTCTCTCTCTCTCTCTCTCTCTCTCACACACACACACACACACACACACACACACTTTCCTCACATATAATAAATTATGGTTTATGTGACCCTCCTTTTGTGATTCCTATTCCATTTCAAGGATTCCTTTGATATTCATTTCAGCAAGATTCTGCACAGGCAAACAGTGTCATGTAAAAGGGGTCATCCTTACAGTAGCAGAGGATTGCAGTGATTCCTATAGTGTGAGAGGGGTGGCCCCAGGGAGAGGAGAAAGAGCAACTATGGCTGAAGCTGAAGCACTAGGCCATGTCCAACAGAGAAGCATCACCAGGTGCCTCTGCAGTCAGAGAAGCACTGTTCATTATGTTTACTCTTCCCTGAAGTTTCACCACATCCTCCTCCCAGCACCTCCAAAGGCCTTTATCTCACCATGAAGGCCCTCTGGCCTCTAGTGTAGTCTTATGACTGAACTGGACGCACACTACACCCTACCCGCTCTAGCTTTAGATCTCCAAGTGCAACACCAGTGCCTCATACCACAGCCACATTCTCTTCTAGGCCTGACATATGGCATGTGCTTGATAAATATTTATAGATAATAGAAATCTGAAGCCTATGCCCAGTGGTCTTCTCGCTAATTTAGTAACTCTTCCCATATTTCCTTAAACATAAACAAAGACAAGTCAGCAGGAACCAACCAGAAGTATGTGACCAAATCTGTTTGATGGCAGAAGTTGATCTTTCCAAATGGAAAATAGTCTTAAATTTCTGCTAGTTATCTTTTCCATTCTCCATATGTGCCAATTATTTTTTCCATTTACATACGTATTCTTGGTGACCTCTAAGTGAATGTCAGAAAACATTCCACAGAGGAAAGAATTGCCAGGATACGTTCAGGTGCTGCAGGAGTAGGAAGGAGCATGTATAAAGGCAGAGAAACTAGCACAGGGCTTGCTTTGATCTTTCTTCGTAAGACTCACAGTATAGAGATTAAAAATGCTACCCAGGTAATGATTAATGTCTGGGTCAAGTTAGAATAACATTTTACACCGATCCTCGACTTTTGCAATTAAACACGCTTTAGTAAAACCTAGCCCAACTCCTTATTTCATTCATCCCCAAGGCTATCCTTCAAAGTAACATCTCTTTTAAATGTAACTAAAGATCTTCTAAAAGGTGTGATGCAGGCTTTCTATTATTTAAAAGTAAGAGTGAATAAGCCAATCCAATGAAATAATGGCAGAGCTAGAAATGGAATTCACAATAGATACCTCTCTTTATCACTGTTCATACAATGTATAATAGAATTCACTCTAGATAGCTCTCCTAGGACTCCGTTAACATATCTCAGCCTCCTGAATCTAGCCCTGATGTTTGATCAGCCCATGTTATAGGACCTCTGTCTGAGAGTCCTTTTAGTTCTCAATTCTGTACACAAAGTTATTGGCTTCTTCTGAACTGAGATGTCTCTTTGCTCTGGGAAGCCTAGATCATCCTCACCCAGTAATCCTTGGTAGTTTATATGAGCATATCCTTTAAAGTATCAAACATATTTACTACCATCTTCAGGATTAACACAAATAATTACAGATTTACTTGTTGATATACTCTACCCTGAATTACTACATTAAGGTCCACTAGAATTTTATTGCAACTTCAATAGAAAAATCCCAGAGGTCTAGGATACTGAGATTTTAAGGGGGGAAAATGTTTTTTTAACACTGGTTTTTAATTTAAATTTAACTATAAATGCTATTATGAATATTAGTTCAATTAAAGTGAATACTCCTTTTCTTCGGAAAGATAATTAACTAACTGGAATTTTACTAAGAACCACAAAACCCAGACAGCCTACACTGTGCTAAATTTGCTGCAATTATTAGTCTGCCTATTTACCTCTTAATCAGAGGCTTGTGGGTATGAGACAAAGACCTCAAAAGCCTTTACTACACTCCTAGGTGTATAATCCCAATCTGAGAGTCAAAATAAGCAACAAAGTCAAAGAAAATTACACATACACACAACACACAGAATCAGATGTCAGGTTTCTTCTTTAAAAGAGCTGGCAGCACTGAGTTCAGTCCCACAAAACTGCCAATCTGCAGTAGCTGACGCACTTTGGTAACGTCTGGGCTTTTGAGTACACCACAGGCTCTATGGCTCACAGTTGTCTTCAGGTCACTGGTTGGAGGAAACTGCCTTCCCCACAGAGGCACTGGGTGTGGGACTCTACCACTGTGCGTCCACATGGATAATGCATATATAGATGTTTATGTATATTTATTTACATGCATTTTTAAATTTTAAACATGGAACTAATCTTTGACAGTTTTTTACATTTTTTTAAGTTTTATTTATTTATTTTGAGATAGAGAGAGCATGAGTAGGGGAGGTGGAGACAGGAAAGAGAATTCTAAGCAGGCTCGGCATTGTCAGTGCAGAGCTCGATGTGGAGCTTGAACCCACAGACCGTGAGATCATGACCTGAGCTAAAATCAGGAGTCAGACTCTTAACTGAGCCACTCAGGTGCCCCAAACCTTCGCCAGTTTTGACTTTCATTCCTAGACAGTGTAACTATTACCCTCCTTTGTACTCAAACATATTCCATTTTCTCTGCTTTGTGCTAAACCTGAAAAACAGCAAAGTAAACCTGCAAAAAAGAGGGAGCAGTGAAAGGGTCAACTGTGTTCAAAGCAGCCCACGACTGTTTATGCTGGCATCATTTTGCCCTGAAGATTTTTCCTACTACTTGCTGGGAGCATTCTAACATAAAACACTTATTCTGGTTTTCAGATTCAAACACGTTCTAGTCTAACCACCTGTGTATGCAATTGATTTGGTTTTAACTTTGAGCTTCGTCCCTGAACCAGACCTGGCACCTGTGGAAGAAAATGCCGGGGGCTGAAATAGAGTGAGCAGGGCCACAGAATAGTGTAATATCCTCTCACGGTGGTTCATAGGGGATGCTGTTTCAGGGTGTGCATTTCATCTCACGAGACTCCAGACAACAGAAGAGCTAGACAAAAGGAAAACATGTGATGAAGCAGTATTTATATTGCAATCTTTCCAACATTTCAGAAGGGAATGGTTTACAGATGTATACCCTCCCTGACATTTACACATCTATTGTTTTCTTAACCCTCTTCTCCATCCTATTACAAGATTCTTTTCGTGAAAAAGATTACAAACTTCCCCATGCTTCTCTGAGATAAAGAACCCATTTCCTCCTGATTACAAGAGAAGACACGATGAGCTTTATGATAGGCCAAGTGTTAATGTAAAATCAGCCTCGAAAATGGAATACTTTTATGATTACTTAAGCATTTGTTTTTCACGCCATAAATTTTTCCCTGTCTGAAACAGACCACTTAACCTAGTCTTAGAACATCAAGCTGCTAATTTACACAGTTTTCTGACAGGAAACCATCTACGGCAATGAGTGCACGGTAGGAGATTTTAAGAGAAGCCCATCTGGACTTTTAGCTATTGAAGACAATTTCTTCTTAATCATCTATTAAAGAGAGATGCCATAAAGATGAGTTACCATCCCTTGGTCATAAATTTCAGAAGAGGTTTTATAAAGAACCACTTATTTTTTTAACCTTTTTTCATCTATTTCCAACGAGTTAATTCATCAACATTTAACTTAGTGTTTTTCTGCCTTATTATGACTCTCCAAGAGTTTAAAGTGCTGTTAAGATCACAGTTGTTGCCGTCAGAAAAGGATATCTGTCTTGGACACATGCTTTCTATTAATTTAGGCCTCTGGATTCGTTTATGATGAACTCTACCTTCTTCCAAAAATCAGATTTCAGAGTTTTGTGTTGGTTTCGAGATTTTTTTTTTCAAAATAATCCTTTTCTGGTCATCCAAAACTCAAATAATAAAAATGAAATTCTGATTACTTGGCAAATGTAGAATTTCTGCTGTTGAATTATTTTAAATAACTTAAAGATATGAGCACCTGAAGACTTCTTTCTTTCCCCTAGCCCTTTGCTCACATAGCTCCTTCAAGTCTCGGTTCAAATCACCTCAGAAAAGCATTCCGTGATATACCCTTTCTTGTATTAAAATCATGCCCCACCCTCATTTTTTCTGAGTTTCTCCCCACACTTCATTTCACTCTGATACACTATGTATTCAATTATTTATTTTCGTGTATTATGTTACGTGTTAGAATGTGAGCTCCATGAGAACAGGGGTTTTCCATTGGTTCTTCCCCTTCTGTTCCCCAGAGCCTAGAATAATACATGATACACAGTGATTGTTGAAAAACATCTGTTGAATAAATTCATATAGAGGAAATGATTTGGCAAATATAGAAAATAAAACAGTTGACAGAATCGAACCAAGAATTATATGTGACACATAGTAAGTACTCAAATAAATTCCTGTTAAATAAGTGATAAATGGACAGAAAAATAATTTTTTAAATGTTAGTATAAAAACCATAACCAAAGAACTAAATTAGAGTGAAAGAGCTGGGGTAATTACATGGTCACTTTCTGAAAAGAAGTTATTTGAGATACTAAACATGGGTTATGAACACTGGTTTTCTATACTGAGCAAATTTGCTAAGGAAGAAAAAAAGAAAAATAGAAAATCACATGGAAGAAATGCTTTAACATTAAAATAGTGTTTCAAAGCTTCTTTAAGTGGCACCTGAGTGGCTCAGTTGAATGTCCGACTATTTTAATTTTTTTAAGTTTATTTTATTTTATTTTTATGTTTTTTTATTTATTTTTGAGAGACAGAGAGAGACAGCGTGAGCGGGGGAGGGCCAGAGACAGAGGGAGACATAGAATCTGAAGCAAGTTCCAGGCTCTGAGATAGCTGTCAGCACAGAGCCGGATGCAGAGCTCGAACCCATGAACCGTGAGACCATGACCTGAGCCAAAGCCGGACGCTTAACCAACTGAGCTACTCAGGCGCCCCTAAAGTTTATTTTAATTTTGAGACAGAGGGAGAGAGACAGAGCACGAGACATGGGAATCACAGAGAGTGAGGGGAACACACAGAATCCAAAGTAGGCTCCGGGCTCCAGCTGTCAGCACATAGCCCAACATGGGACTTGAACTCACCAATAGTAAGATCATGACCTGAGCCAAAGTAGGATGCTTAACTGACTGAGCCACCCTGGTCCCCTGAGTGTCCAACTCTTGATTTTGGCTCAGGTCATGATCTCATGGTTCATGAGATGGAGCCCCGTGCTGGGCTTCATGCTAACAGCACTAAGCCTGCCTGGGATTTTCTCTCTCCCTCTCTCTGCTCCTCCGCTGCTCACTCACTCTTTGTGTCAGAATAAACAAACATTTTAAAAATAAAAAATAAAAGCTCCTTTAAATAAAATATTTTAAATATGATTTACAAAAATGTCTACTAACTAAAGATGATACATAAAGGACAAAGGAGGAAATAAAATCACCTATTGTTACATCCTTTAAAATTCAGCTCTGTAAGTGTGTGGGTATACTAAATATACCTATGGTATTTTTCTATGAAATTTACATATAAATTTTAATAAACAGGAGCAAAAAATTCATATGCTGTGATAGTTGATTTTATGTCAACCTGACTGCCCAGATAATTTGGCAAAACATGATTCCTGAGAGTATCTGTGAAGGTGTTCCAGAAGAGATCAGCTTTTGAGTCAACAGACTGAAAAAGGAAGATCACTGTCACCAGTGAAGGTGGGCACCATACAAGCTATCTGAGGGCTGAAAAAGAACAAAAGTGTGGAAGAAGGGCAAATTCTCTTTCTGTTTGAGCTAAGACATCCATCTTCTCCTGCCCACAGACAACAGGCTTTCAGACTCAAACTGAATTTGACTACTGGCTTTCCGGGTTCTCTAGCTTGTAAACGGAAGATAGTGGGATTTCTCGGCCTCCATAACCACATGACCCAATTCCTTTAATAAATCTCTTCTATATCTAGATCTGTATCTATATCACCTATTTCTTTTTGTTGTTGTTGTTTATTTTTTAACCAGGCTACATGCCCAAGGTGGGCTTGAACTCATGACCCAAAGATTAAGAGTTGCATGCTCAGGGAACATGGGTGGCTCCCTCAGATGTGGGATTGGCCTTTGGCTCAGGTCATCATCTCATGGTTCATGAGTATGAGCCCCACATCAGGCTCTGTGCTGACAGCTCAGACAATGTAGCCTGCTTCAGATTCTGTGTCTCCCTCTCCCTCTGCCCTTCCCCTGCTTGTGCTGTCTGTCTGTCTCTCTCTCAAAATAAACAAACATTAAAAAATTAAAAAAAACAAAAACAAAGAGTCGTACGCTCTTCCCACTGAGCCAGCTAGGTGTCCTATCCCATTTATTTCTATATCATCTCTATCCATATCATCTATTTCTATCTATCTGATTGGTGCTGTTTCTCTGGAAAATCCTAATATACATGCTTTTTTTTTCTTACAAGGACAATATATTATGGTCATTGGATAGTCTTCTGTGCATCCTATCAACCAACTTCTTGGTATTTCTTTGTGCACAGATACACCTTAGTTTTTATAGGCAGTTTTCTCTGGTTAAATATTTAGATTACTGCAAATGTTTGACTTTTCTAAATTAGGTCATAACCATCCTTTGATATAATTCTTTGCCTGTACCTGTGATAGTTTTCTTTAAGATCTGAGAAATGCGACATAAAAAGTACTTTTAAAAAATTTCTATAGAGATTGCTGTATTTCCTCTAGAAGTCTCACACCATTTTGAACTTCCATTAGCAATGTTTGCATATGCCCAGTTCCTTGTGATTTCTTAATCATGACTTAAAAACATATATATTAACCACTTTGATAAATTAAAAATAAAATGGAAATTTAGTTATAGCAAGGCACTGGAGAGATGAATATTCAAGGAGAACAAACAACCCAATTTGGGATGAAATTCCACAACAGTACATTTAATTTGCATTTTATATATGGTTACTTTATATATTAAATAGACCATCAAGGTTGCAGCCCTTCTAGACTAATTTATTATCATAAACCATGCTATCTGTACTATCAATGCCTTATACATAGAGATTTTATGTAATAAACAGTCCTCTACATTTCTGCAAATCACCTGGGCAATTTATAAACATTAATTACACTTCATGCTTCCCTGTTTTTAAATCCTATCTGCAGAAGTACTGATGTTATGCCAGAGCATGAGTATGCTAGACAGGAAGAGTGTCAAAATGTATTAGATATTATTTTAAATTCAGAAACTAAGAGCAAACTGAAGCTGAAAACAGAAGGTAGATTTATTTTTTAGTATATTATGATGATAAGCCTTGATATTTGAGGTATCTGCCAAGCCCAGTGAGCATATAAACCCACAATGCCATAATGATTACTGATAATGACCAATTTATTATAATGAAATCTAACTCACAATTATTATTTATATGTTGGCGAGTTGCTTTTCCTCCAAGAATAAAATTCCTCTCTCTTTGAATTAAATTCTACTTCTCTTTAATTTTAGGGTGCTTTAAACCTATGTTTCTCAAAGTGGACAAGCAGCATCCATACCAACTAGAAATATTGGAAGTATAGACTTTTAGAAACTACCCTAGACCTATAGATCAGAATCTGCATTTTCCCCTGATCCCCAGGTGACTTATATGCACCGCAAAGCTTGAGAAGCATGGAGCATTAGTTCCCATTAAGAATGGAGTGCAAACCTGGTCAAACTGCCAGGCTCTCGACTGGCCATTTCTTGCTATATATGGCACATTACGCTTAGGTGCCAATGGAGTCTATCTTCAGAAGGTGAAGAACAAGAATAACATAGGAATTTGCATAAATATCTCATGAGCAAGTTTGTAAGAAAATCCGCCAAACAAAAAATTATCTGAAAACAAGAATAGCCCTGGTTTAGGTACACTTATAATAAGCTTATCATTAAAATTTATTTCTAAATAATTTGGGTAAAAAGTAGTAATATGAAACTAAATCCTAAAGTTACTCCTCTACATCAGTGATAAGAGAAATGATAATTGGCCATTTTCCACAAGCTTTCCAGATTATGAAACTCTTTCCTTGAGGTTTTCTTCCACTAATCTGTTGCTGGGCAACAAAGCACTCCAGAACACAGTGGCTTCCAGCTGCAATTCCTTATTGTCTTTCATGATTCTGTGTGTTGGCAAGGCTCAGCTGGGAAGCTGTTATTTGAGGCAGACAGCTGCAGTAGGATGGCAGGTGTCCCTCCAGTCACCTGAGGGCTCTTTGGTTAGATGTCAAAGATGACTCACTCATGGCTGGGAGCTAGTGTGGGCGAGGGTTAACACGTGCTCTCTGGAGTGTACTCTGACTAGAGCACCTATACATGAGCTGCACATGTGGCTTGGTTCTTCTCAAAGTATGGTACTGCATTTGGAGACAGAGTGTCCCAAGAGCAAATATTCCAAGAAAATGAGGAGAAAGCTGCAAGGATCCTAATGTCTAAGCCTCAGAAGCCCCAAACCTAACCTCTGCCATGTTCTATTGATCTTGTAGATCATTAAGTCCAGCTGAGATTCAAGGGAGAGAGGAATTCAATATCATTCCGTGAGAGCAGTAATTTTTCAACCATTTTTAGTCTACCACCAGTTTTGTCAAAATTAGAATAACTTTCTTGACAAGCCCCATTTTCTGCCTACCATACCAAGCCCAGACCCACCATATACTTATCCAACACAGAAAAGCATTCAGTGGAACCAGAGGTTTGGTCCTGTTGAGTTCACTTAAAAAATTATCAAAAACTTCATCATCCTGTATTGGGTGACAAAGGCCTTTGTGTATATGTTAATATTTGAGAAGAACTCAGAAGTATCCTCTACCTAAAAGAGATGTTTCTTTGTGTGATGGTTATACATTTTCTCTCTTCCTCAAGTTCCATTCTCCCTGCTACTCTGACCCACTCGGTGTCAGTTGAGCTGCAGGTTCTACCATCTGGACCTTCTAGCTTTGGGGTCCCAACTGGGTTTGACCAATGGCAGCCACTTACCTACCATTTCTTCCCTTCCTCCTCCCACCTCCCGGAGTGCTTTTCTGGCAGTAGCCATACCCACTACCCCAGCCTCTCATGCTTCCTCCACAGTTCCACTTCCCACTTGACTATCAGCTGTTCATTCACCTTCTCTTCAGTTCTACATGTGATAATGACTCCCTACTGTTGCTAGATTCTGAATAACCTACCATCCAGACTTTAGGAGAAAAATGTTTTATTTAAAAATGGTCAGGGCACCTGGGTGGCTCAGTCAGTTAAGCATCCAACCCTTGACTTCAGCTCAGGTCATGGTCCTGTGGTTCATGAGATAAAGCCCCATATCAGGCTCTGCACTGGATGTGGAGCCTATGTAGGATTCTCTCTCTTCCTCTCTCTCTGCCCCTCATGCTTGCTTGCTCTCTCAGAATAGAAACATTAAAAAAAAGGAAATTCCCAAAGAATTAAAAACTTTTTTTAATGTTTTTGTTTCCTCAAAAGAATACTTTTCTGTCTGGCTACTAGCAAAATATTAAAGAACAAAATCATAACATGTAAATATATGTATATAAATCTGGAACTTTTGTTGCTGGGAGAAAAAGAATAGTTTTAAGTGTGTAAAATCCCATCATCACAAGAGGAGCCCAGAAGAAAAATCACTGACTTCCTTCACTTGTGTGACTGACAGGCTCTTCATTTTGCTGTAGAATATTTTAAAAGAAGTATTTCCCTTGTGAAAGCTGAGGGAGGGCTCAGAGTGGCTCTCAGGGCCAAAAACTGCCATGACTATAAAAATAGCTGCACACTTCCCTTTGGTCAGACTTATGTTGCTTGACCATTTGGCTATGTTTAATACTATTTTCTAGACTTTCTGGCAGCTAGATAGTTATGTTATGAAATGGGATACTATGGAATGACATCATCAAGCTGGCAAAATAGGAAGTCTTTTACTAGTTGCGTCTCTTGTTTTTTAAAGAACTATTAATTTTTGATAATTCACACTTAGTGATAATGGAATGAGCTATTAATTATATTGTGAAGCTCTTAATATTTTCGCCATTAAATAACATATAAAGGATATGCACAGTAAATGACCAACATACTGATGACTATGATTACTATAATTCTTTGCTCAGAAGATGTTTTAAGAATCTCTTTTCATTACTTAATAGAAAATGAAACCACAACAGTGTTTGCACTGTAATCACAGAAGAAAATAGTATATGGAAAGGCAGCATAACTATAATTAACACTATTTTTTAAAATATATTTTGTGGTGAAATAACTTCAATATTGGGCCCATTTAAAAACGGAAGATCAAAAAGAAAACCATAGATTTCCCACTTTTTTCTTTGATGAAATCTGTATTCACAGATGGTACAGATATTTTAGCATTCTAAACTAAAGCATCTCTATTTATGATTTTGTCGAGGAAGTCTCTTTCGTGGTTAGACCACATTTTGTATACTTCCGATAATGGACAGATGATCTGAGCTTAGCCAAAGCAAAGGGTAGGCCACATGAAACATCATCAAGGCAGCAAGCTGCTGCTGCCAAGAAGCTGGAAAAGACAATTTTACAGGTCATGAAGAAAATTAGGACCCAGATTAGCCAACAAAACATTCAGTGAATAGAAAGATAAGTATGTGATGCTGATACAGAATCAATATGGGTCTCAAAGGAAACTTATTTACATGGAAGAATGGAATAGGAATGTTATATTTAACCTATTTTTTCCAAGAGGGAAGAAGATGGTTAGGGAAGAATTAGCCTATTTGGAATAATCACACTTCTAAAAATAAATTTGTGATTTCCTAAAGTGACATGCATTTGCATAACATTGCCAAGATATTTATTCTTCCACCTCATTTAAAGACATTCCCCTTGCACCAAGGACAAGCTTCTTGTTGAAACACAGCATTAAAAAAGATGTATTTTCATTTTTTCTCATTTTCAAATATTTGGGTTGCAAATTTATAAATGGATTTGGTGAAAATTCTTGAGCCAAAAACTGAAATTATTCACCAAGGGAAAAAAAAACACAACTCTGCATCTTATTATAAGATGTAGACATTCTTATAAAATTTACATTGACTTAGAAAATAGAAACATTAAGATAGTAACCAATCTTAACACAATTTTCAAATCAACCTTGGTTAATCCAAATCTCTAGGAAGAGCCAGATATAAAAATTACTGGTAGAGTCCTCCACTTTGCTGTGTTAGAGTACCTAAAACTGAACTTGTCCTCTTAGGAGAAACAACCAGAAGACTGAACAATGTACATAAAAGAGTTTTGGACCCTGAACAACTAGCGGTATAAGAAAGAAGGTAAAACAAATGAGATAAACCCCACAATCCACCAGCTTTTTTTTTTTTCCAGGAGGGATGTCACAGACTATGGCATAGCAAGAGGGAGCTCAAGAAGAGCTAGAAGCTTCCACTGGGATGAGAAGATAAGAGATCAGATTTGGGGAGATGGAGGAAACTAGATTTTGTGGGGAAGAATACTACAGATGAAAGAGCTCCAGGAATCAATATACAGGATCTTTTTGAGTCTCTTTCTAAATACTGAGGCCCACATGAATAGGGTGGAAATTTCCGAATGCTGGGCAAAGAATTCTCAGGAAGACTTAATTTAAACAATTCCAAGAGTGTAGACAAGGCTGGAGGATATCCGAGCAAGAGTGCAATGACCTCAAGAGATACATGCAACATTCGTTAGAGACCTGAGGAGAACTAACTTTAGAATAAAGTCAACCCAGTACTGTGATAAACAGTAGTATGGATATGCCCTAGCAAATATTAAAAACAAACATGGAAATAACTGAGCTGATTTGAAAGTTACTTACCTGCCTCTCAAAACAAAGTTGAACATTTTTTAAGATAAACAAAATCTAGACACTCAAAAATATTGTATTCACAATGTCTAATATCTAATCAGAAATGATGAGATGTGTAAAGAAGAAACTACAACACATCACCTATTAATCTATTAATATAAATAGTAGAAATAAAGATGATAGTAATAAGAGACAAAGGTTTTAAAAGAGCTATTATAAATAAGCTCAAATATTTTAAATGAAAACATGAGTATCAAGTTGAAAGACACAGACAGTATAAAAACAAACCAAATTAAACTACTAATATAAAAATTCCCACATATGAAATTTTTAAAAATCACATGATGAGTTTAATTGATTAGACAATGAAAAAGGAAAGTGAACTTCAAAGCATTGCCATAGAAGCCATCTAACAGAAAACAGAGTAAAATTCTTAAAAAGAATGAACAGCATCTCAGTGACCTATGAGACAATATCAAGTGGTCTAATATACTTAAAATTGGAGCCTATGTTATTTTCCTTTAAAAAATTAAACTTAATGGCATAAAACACCCACAAATTTATTCTTACTGCTGCAAATGTCAGAAGTCAGAAATGGGTCTGATGGGTCTAAAATTAAGGTATAGGCAGAATTGCATTATTTCTGGAGACCCTAGCAAAGAATCCATTACCTTACCTTTTCTAGCTTCTGGAGGTGACCTGATTCCTTGGCTTATGCCCAATCTTCCCTTTTCAGAGCATAGGATTCTTCTGCCTCCATTATAAAATCACCTTCTCACTCTGACCTGACTACCTTCCTCTCAGAAAAATGTTTATTATACTAGACCTATCTGGATAATCAGGAATCATTTTCTCATCTTAATTATATTTGAGAATGTGAGGTAACATATGCCAGATTCCAGGGATTAGGGCATGGACATTTTTAGGAATGCCTTATTCAGTCTACTGTAGAGTCCTGGGAGAAGAAGAGAGGAAGGACAGGCAGGAAAAACATTAAAAAAAATAAGAGTAGCTTACATTTTTCTAAATTTGATAAAAATTATAAACTCACAAGTCCATGAAGCACAATACAGCAGACAAACTACATCAAGGAATATTATAATCATATTTCTTAAATCGGTGATAAAGAGGAAATCTTAAAAGCAGGAACAAGATAAGCAGAATGGGTGAAGATGGAAGGTTCATGCCTTATAGAGAAACAAAGAATAGACTCTCCCCAGCCTTTTTGTCAGAAACAATATAAGCCAATAAACAAAGGAATCTTCGAAATACTGAGGAAAATTTTTACTATGCAAAAATTTCTTTATCTCCTGAAAGCATCATTCTAAAATGAAAATAAAATAAACTCATTTTCAACATAAAAATGCTGCGAATTTTATGTTTGTTATTGGGCCAAGGGGGGGGGGTGCAGTGAAACTGCCGGATAAGAAATATTAAAGAAATTCTGCAATTCTGTAGACAGAAAATTGTATATCAGGTAGAAATTCAAATAAATAGAAATCCAAAAACGGTAAATGTTTTTCATTTCTTTTTGTTTTAATGTCAATTAGAGAGGATTTGTTGTTTAAGGCAGGGGTCAGCAAACAATGGCCCATAGGCTAAATATAAGTGCCTGCCTCTTTTTTAAAATAAACTATACTGGAACACAGCATGATTGTTTGTATTGTATGACTGCTCTCATACCACAATGGCAGAGTTCAGTAGTTTTGATAGAGATATTATTGCCTGCACAGCCTAAAATACTTACTATATAGACCATTAGGGGAAAAAATTGCCCTGGTTTAAAGAAAAATAGTAGCAATCCATTGTGTAGTTTATAATACATGTAGAAATAAATGTATGCCAAGTAAAACAAAAAACAAGAGAGAAGAAATGGAAGTTTATTATTTGTAAGGTTCTTACATTACACTTGAAGAGGTATAGTATTATAATATAAGCTATATATAAGAATGCCCATTATGCCCTCCACAAAACCATTGCTCAAAAATAGAGCAAAGATGTATAGCAATTAAGCCAATAGTGGCAACAAAATGGACTATGGAACTTATTTATTAAGCTAAAGTAAGGCGGGACCTAATTCCAATGCACCCAGTTAAAGAGTTTCAAGTGCATATGAGAAAAATTGACACAACTAAAAGGAAAATAAAATTAACCCATAAATATTAGTGATGTCAGAAAAAATACAGAAAACAGTAAGAATACATATATGTGAACATTTGCAACTAATGTAAATAAACTAAGACTTAAAGAAAACTTCACCCAACAACAAGAAAATACAGTTTTTTCGAGTGTAAATATGACATTCATGAAGATATGCTAGGTCAGAGCCATATTTCAATAAATGTGAAATAACTGAAATTACAGAGTACATTTTGCTACCCTGTAAAAGCACACTTTCAGAACAAGCTAAATAAAATAAGCAGCCATTGAAATAAGTTTGAGATAATAAACACGATATTTGGTTTGGAGGGCTTAGGCAAAACAAAACAAAAACCCTGAATATTAATTCTTAAAATTAACCTTTATTAACAATCTCCATTTGTTTAACTAAAAAATGTTACAATATTAGGACACCTGGGTGGCTCAGTCGGTTAAGCATCTGACTTCTGCTCAGGTCATGATCTCACAGTTTGTGGGTTTGAACCCCACATCGAACTCTGTGCTGACAGCTCAGAGCCTGGAGCCTGCTTCAGATTCTGTGTCTCTCTCTCTGCCCCTCCCCTGCTTTTGCTCTGCCTCTCTTTCAAAAATTAAATAAAAACATTTTAAAAATGTTATAATATTGAGTGTACATATATAATCCATTTTTAAAAGTCAAGAATTATGTAAGTTATTTAATTTTTCCTTTTATTTTGATCAACTGGTAGAGATAGAGACACACTGCCTTTTGACTGAACAGAAATACTCAGTCTCCATCTAGTAGCTTGCCTTTTATCTAGATGCGATGCAGCCACATGTATTATTCAAAAGGCAGATGGAACTACAGCCACCAATTGCCATTCAATTATTTTACAATGTAGAGACATTGGGACACATGTGGTTGGAGCTTGAGAACCATATTATTCTGTCAGGAACTATGTCACACAGAGAAAAGAAGCCCAGCAACAAATTATTTGCATGTGTTCTTGCTTTCTCTCTCTCTCCCTTCCTCTCTGACTATAATATGTAGCTATGTGTGTATAAAATGCTCATATGCATATTCATACATAGGTATACAGTGTGTGCATGTGTGTGCATGCACATGTCTGTATATATGTATGTAGATATATATATATAATTTCAAGATAATATAGTTATTTAGAGGAAATAGAAAAAATTAATTGAAAGGAGTCAGTCTTAGGGAGACTAAGAGATTTTAGTTCAGAAATGCAAAGTTTAGGAAAATAAAATAAAATAAAGTTCAGTTCTTTTAAAAATAAATTATATATTTATAATTATATGCAGTATTAATATACATTATTCTATATTTTATATATATTATATATTTACTTATAACTATAAAATGTAATCAGAATAAAAACATTTATGTGAAATATTTAGAGTAAAATTTCTGGCCCAAGAGTTTAAAGTAGATGCAAAGTATTGTATTAGGGAAAGAAGGTAGGAGCCAAGCCAAAACCTGAACATATCAAGATAGCATCAATTAAAAACCCCAAAGATTAGAATTAATACCAACGAAGCAGTTTATCCACCTCCTGTTTCCACAATGGTCACATCCAAATCTAATAGAAAGAACCTATATTAGGGGTGCCTGGGTGGCTCAGTTGGTTAAGTGTAGGACTTTGGCTTAGGTCATGATCTCATGGCTCATGAGTTCTAGCTCCTCATTGGTCTCTGTGCTGACAGCTTAGAGCTTGGAGCCTACTCTGGATTCTGTGTCTCCCTCTCTCTCTCTCTGCCCCTCTCCTACTTGCACTTTGTCTCTCTCTCTTTCTCTCTCAAAAATAAACATTAAAAAAATTTTTTAAAAGAAGTTATATCATCCTTAATAGTGACCCCAATTTCTAGAAAATGCTGACTGGGACTCAAGCAAAATCATTTTTTTTTAATTGAGAGAGAGAGAGAGAGAGAGATTGAGAGAGAGAGGGAATGCACATGCCCAGGAGTGGGAAGGAGCAGAGAGAGAGGGAGAGAAAATCTCAAGCAGGCTCCACAATGTCAGTGCAGAACCCGCAGAACCCAACGCAGAGCTCAAACCCAGGAACCATGAGATCATGACCTGAGCCAAAATCAAGAGTCAGATGCTTAACTGACTAAGCCACTCAGGTGGGTGCCCTTAAAGCAAAATCATAAGAGAATGCAAATATCTCCTTTTGTTCTACATTTTCTTATTTGTGGAAATTACACAAGAGAGAAGTTGTCCAACTTCCTCTTCAAATCTGGCACACCCGCACCAATGGGCCTGTTGGGGTGCTAAACTATTATGAGAATTATGATCCCCACAACTGCTCAAGTATGTTATTAATTAAACAGTACAGTCTAGAGATGGAGAATGTCAGCAGCCAGCATTCAGATCTCAGCTCTGCCACCTTCTGCAAGTTATTTTAGGACTCTGTGCCTCAGTTTGCTTATGGTTGAAATGAGGCTACTATAGAGATATTATAAGGATTAGAGGACATAACTTGCAAAGTGCTCAAAGCAATACCTGGTACACAGTAAGTCCTATATAACCCTTGCTAAAAATTATAAAAGAAAAGCTCATTCAGGTAGACTCTCATTACAAAGATTTACAGGGTAATATTTTCCATCCTCTTTTCTCCCTTGGGGAGGGAAAAAAACATTTTAAGATGAGCCTTAAAATAGAAAAACTCCAAGAATGATAATGGAGGTTTATTCTTCTATGAATCTTGGCAAAATAATTTCTGAAGACTATAGAGGAAAAAAGCATTCATTTATTTTTCTGTCAAATAAAAACGTGAAGAGTTTCTCTGCCACTTCAACCACAAAGGCAACTTTAAGCAAAAAAACTTAGTTGGTGTGGGCTCTGAGATTACATAACTATCAATTTATACCATTTCCTGTCCTAGTTTGCAGACATAAATAAAAATCTTCTACCCACATACTTAAAATATCATCCTATTACATGATGTTTTTAAATGTGAATTTTGTATCTTCATGGGTAATTTTTATGTAGCTTTTTACACTTTAATGAAATGATATGATCAGATAATAGATTTTTTAAGTTTTCTTTAGGTAATAAACTTGCAATAGAGTAATATGCAGCCAAATGTTTCAGGTAAGTTGAAGAAAAAAGAAGAACCAAAAAAAAATTTTAACCAAATGTTCCTATGGGAATAAGCCATTAAATTGGTGGTCCTATCAAGACATGTCAACTAATGGTCACATAACAATGAGAGGAATACTTTATAAATATTGTTTCAGAAACATCTACACTTTTTGAGTATTCCCTCCTATGTTCTTACTGAAACACTGACTTTTTAAGGTAAAATTGTTAGGAAAATACAGACTGTTGAGGTTAGTTATACTGAATTGGTGTGAAATGATTAAAATGCTTACATGAGACTATCCTCTACCACCACCAATCTCTACCCACAGACATAATATTTTGGATTCAGAAGCATAGTGTGGAATGTTCACCACATCTTTTTCCTTTCAAATACCAATGCCTTTCCATCCTCTTCCCAGTTGGTTCATCCAGATAACGTCATTTTCCTTTTTGTATGTATCATGTTTCTGTTTGCAAAAGAGGTGAGACTAATATTTGGAGAATCTAAAAAAGCTAAACTCAAAGCAAAAGGGAGGAGATTGGTGGTTGTCAGGAGCTGGAGGGTAGAGGAAATGGGGAGATGTTGGTCAAAGGGTACAGATTTCCAGTTATAAATAAGTTCCAGGGATGTCACATACAGCATGTGATTATAGTTAACAATAGTATCTTGTGTACTTGGAAGTTTCTAATGTAACTGGGGCCAGGGCTCCCACACAGACCAGGTTTGGCCACTGGCAGCTGACAAAAATCCAAAGGCAGAGAGACAAGTAGAGGTGAAACAAGAAAGGAATTTATTTCAGGAAGACTAACACAGGGAAAACAGAAGACTAAATCCCACCGCCTATCTTCAAAGTGTTGAAAATACTTCTAGGTGTACATAAGGAAAATATGGGACAAAGGGCAGTGGGTACATGCAGGTGGGCAGTAAGGGTAAGGTTGATCATTGTCCTGGGGTCAATCTCTGCAGGTCCTGCAGGCTCAGAGCACTTCTTATTGTTTGAAGAGCAGTTTCCATTCCCTTTATGGGATGCTTTACCCGAGCCAATAGATAAACTGGCAAGAACACCAATTAGAAAGTACAGATTGAGGTCAAAATGAAAGTCACTGAAGCCTTCTTTCTCTAACAGAGGAGATCTTAAATGCTCTCACCACACATACGAAAAGGTAGCTATGTGAGATGATGCATGTGTTAACTAACCTTATCATAGAAATCATTTTGCAACATGTACATATTTCAAATCAACACATTATATACCTTAAATTTATACAATGTTATATATTAATTTTATGTCAAACAGGAAGAAAATAAAAGAGGTCAGCTACTTTTCAGTATAACTATAAGGAAGAAAAGTAAATTGGATTTCACAGTTTCAAAAGTGAGCCAAAAAATTAGTATCAGACATACTTAGGACAGTACAAGGAGGGCAGTCATTATGATAGTCTTTGTAGCAATAAATGATTGAAAACAAATATCCATCAAAAGAGGAATAGATAAAGTTATTGTGTTGAAATTATATAATAAAAATTATGTAACACTTAAAATAAATAAAACCTATGTATTTATGGATAAATACATCAACTTGAGATCTCAAAACTTAATGCTCATTAAAAAGGTAGTTGCACATTGATATATAGTATGATAGTTCATATATAAAATTTAAAGTGAAGTTAATACTATGTGTTATTTATAAATACATTTATGAATCGATCTAGAAAAAATATAAAAGTTTTGCAAGGTGAACTGCGATGACCCCATGCCCTGACGCCTCCACCCACCCATCCCAAAGATGTCTCCAGAGGTTCTTGGTCTCCAAGGGTGCCTGGATTACTCAGTTGGTTAAACATCCAACTCTTGGTTTCTGCTCAGGTCATGATCCCGAGGCTTCATGAGTTTGAGCCCCACATCTGCACTGCTCTGACAGCAAGGAGCCTGCTTGGGATTCTCTCTCTCTCTCCCTGTTCCTCACCTACTCACTATGTCTCTTTCTCTCTCAAAATTAATAAACTTATTTAAAAAAGGCTCTTGGTCTCCTCATGAGAATTGCAGGGCAGGCACAACACAGAGGATGAGGAACACAAGTGGGAATGTTTATTAAAGCAAAAGTACACTTTCAAGATGAAAGAGAGCTGTGCCTTGGGGTTTGGGTTTCTATCTTTTATTGACAGTTGTTAACTAGGCAACAGAATATTCATTACTTGGGGCAGGGATTTCTTAGCAACAGGATTTCCTGCCTTTTCTTCCCTGTTTGGCTAGGGTTTCCTGTCATGGCACCCACCATCTTGGGCGTGTCTGGTTTGATCTGGCTTCTTGTGGAGGTAGCAGACAGGCCTCTGACTAGCCTGTAGCTGCCCTGAACAATTGCACCAAATGTATTATTATTATTATTACTTCCAAGAAAGGGGCCAGGAGGGAAAAGCTGAAACATTGTCTTTAACAAACTAATTATTTAAAAAATATGAAAGCAATGAAATTTTAACTGTTGTTAAATCTGAATTGTGCATGTGTATCTGTTTCACTGTTTGCTGTGGTTTTCTATATCTGATTGCACCACAATCAAGCTAATTAACAACATGTCCATCACCTAACATAGTTATCTTTTGTTTTGCTTTGTTTTTACAGCATACATGAAAGTCCCCAGAATTGCCACTTGGTTAGTTACAACCTTGGTTTGAAGAGCACATATTTGGTCAGCCCACAAGTGACATGTCATGGTAGCAGCAGCTCAATTTTCTTGGGGAAGACATGATCACTGATGTTGCTATTTCACCAAAAATTACTGCAACCCAGAGCAAGGGTTTGTTAAGTGGCCACTATGTGAAAGCTTTGCTTCAAAATAATTTCCTTAAGTCCAAAAATGTGCAATAGCACTTTTCTACTTTCAATAAGAATAATATTTACTCTAAATAAATAACTTTTAAAAATGGGGAACACTTGAGTGGCTCAGTTGGTTAAGTGTCTGACTCTTGATTTTGGCTCAGGTCATAATCTTATGGTTCCTGACAGAATCCTGCTGGGATTCTCTCGCTCTCCCTTTCTCTTTGCCCCTTCTCCACATGCATATGTATTCTCATTCCTTCTCTCTCTCAAAATAAATAAATTTAAAAAAAACTTTATAAAATTTTATAAAGAATAATATTTATGCTTATTATCAATACCAGGCTTGAAGTTATGCCAATATTTATCCTTAATGGATAAAGATAATCTATCTAGATTTGCATATGCCCTTATAAGCATCCCCATCTGGCTTGAACTCTTAGACAGATATGGTAGTATCTAGTAATTATCCTCCATTCAGAAGAGACACTTCAGCCTACATAACATTGAATATGGCAAGTTATGTGACTCCAAGACAATGGAGTAAGGAAGTACCCACCACACACAGGAGGTAAGAAAGAACTGTAAACAAATACTATGATGACCACACCAACATTCATTATATTGAATGCATCTGTGTTAGTTTGGGTAAAAGAAGTGTAGGGTACAAGAGTAGGAGAAATTTCACAATGCAAACTTGTTTTGTGTGTTGTAAAATAGAGGTGATAACTATACCACGTGACTTTGGGCAAGACCCTAATTTGACTGAAAATCATTGTTCAGAGTTTTAGTAACTTCCTTAAGGTATCGCAGCTGGCAAATGGCAAATGATGGATTTGAACACAAGTTGGGCATCATTTAAAAACTCTGTTAGTGGGGCGCCTTGGTGGCTCAGTCGGTTAAGCGACGGACTTCGGCTCAGGTCATGATCTCACGGTTTGTGGGTTTGAGGTCATGATCTCACGGTTTGTGGGTTTGAGCCCCACGAGGGGCTCTGTGCTGACAGCTAGCCCAGAGCCTGGAGCCTGCCTTCAGATTCTGTGTCTCCCTCTCTCTCTGACCTTCCTCTGCTTGTGCTGCCTCTCTGTCTCTCAAAAATAAATCAAAAACATTAAAAAATTTTTAAACTCTGTTATTGATATAGAATATGCTTCTAAGATCTTATCTATAAAATACTGTAGTGTTTCAACATGATCTTTTGCTTCACAATCTATTAATCTGTTTACCCAGAACATTTTTTAAAATTTTTTAATGTTTCATTTATTTTTGAGAAAGAGAGAGAGAAATATTGTGAGCAGGGGAGGGTCAGAGAAAGAGGGAGATACAGAGCTAGTGGTCAGCACTGAGCCACCCAGGCGCCCCTTCCGAGGCACCCCTTCCAAGGACAATTTCTAAAAACTATTTTCAGACATGGAGACTTGCTTTATTGTCTTTTAAAGCTTTGGGGCAACTGGTAACTCAGTTGGTTAAGCATTCAACTTTGGCTCAGGTCATGATCTCACAGTTCACGAGTTTGAGCCCCGTGTTGGGCTCTGTGCAGACAGCTCAGATCCTGGAGCCTGCCTTCTAATCTCTGTCTCCTCTCTGCCCCTCTCCCACTCAAGCTCTCTCTCTGGCTCTCAAAAATAAATAAATGTTAAAAAAAATTCAAAGTTTTGCCTCTGAGCCCCACATTCAGCTGGTACCAAGGCTCTTGCCACTGCTAACATTTACCACCAAAAGGACTTTAGTGAGATTTGAAAATGTCTTGTGATAAAAATCCTTTAGTTAGTTCATATTTTAGCCTCTGTCAGTTATAATTGAACAGGATTACAGTATTTTAGGCAGCAGAGGAGAAAAGGGTTAAATATAATCTATACAAGTTATAGTTCAAGAGAAATGTTCTTAGGAAAAAAAAGGAAAATATTAGTATGACATGTCATTGCTCTTACATAATACCTTTGGCACACAGTATTATGAGAGACTAATACAATTCTTATTTAAGAAAAAATAAAGAAAATTTAAAAAAATTTCAGATAGAAAAAATATCACAGTTTTCAAAGATGCCAATGTGTTTCTCTTCTGGGAATCTCAAGTTCAAGTCTGACCATGTACCTGGCTTTCTTGCTGGAAAAAAAAATTAATGACAGTTGGTTTACTTAAATAAATTAAAAACAAAGCTTAAAAATAAATCAATAAAATAATGTGAGTTTCCAAAATTCTATTGCCAAAATAAACTTCTCTCAACATTTTGGTCATCACATTCAACTGCCCTCTCTTCTCCCCTATGATACTCTAACTTTTGGAGGGAATATTCTTTACTATATATTTTAACCCAGAAAAAAATACACACTAAGGACTTTTTTAGTTTCTTGGGACAGATGGGAGGAAGTAGAAAGCAACAATAAATATCAAATGCCTTCCATGAGCTGACATTGTGCTAAATGCTTACCAAAACCTTGCCTTATGTAATGCTTACCAAAAACTCTAGAATGTACAACAAAATGATGACCAGAGAGTTTAAACAACTTATCCCAGAACTGGATAAATTAGGTCTTCCATTAATTCAGTTTAACTCCCAAGTTAGTCTTTGTTCAATGAAGACACATCCACAAACCTATCATAACCCCAATCCATCATTTATAATCCCACAAATCTAAAATCTGGAAATTATTATTGCAGAACATTCACTATCAGAATCAAGTAATCACAAATAAACTGACAAATCCATCAGTATTAACCTGAGCCCTTAAATGCTCTACAAAAATCCAGGTCTTCAGGCCACTGTGAAGGCTGTTTGTTAGAGAAAAGCAGGCTAATTGCCAAAGATCATCTGACCTGTTTTCTTCTTGGGCATCCTGGTGGTCAATGGGAGGAATTGTTTGACTTCTTAGTCTTAGCAGGCAGACAAAAGAAATCAATTCATTTCCTACATTAACCTACACAAAAATAAACTGGTCTTGGTTATTTTATTCATACTTTTTCCCCATCTTCTAAAATTATCAATGAATTTCAATGAAAATGTCCAGACGTACATCATGTTCTTCAAAATTAGTGTCCCCTTCTGGGTCCCCTTTCTGGGATCTCTCTACTTCATCATTCCCTGTAGCATCAAAGTTCATAAATGATGGCAAGATGCAGCTATTATAAATCTGCATAAACTCAGTATCCTGTACCATCAGGTCTCGGTTCATGATTTGCATTAGAAAACAATTATGTTATGATGGTTACCCAAAAAATAGGACAATAAGAAACATCCTTGGAAAGAGCATGAAATCAGGAATTTAGGTAGAATGACTCAATGTTTGAGCTGAGATCTGAGGGGTCCAACCCTTTCACTTTATTCATAAGGACTCGGTGGACCAAAGGGACTGATTCAGGAATGATTACACAACAGATCCTACAGAGCCACAGCTATATCCTACTACAGCAAACCCATAAATACAAGGTTAAAAAAAACCCAGGACATTTGCTCTCATATATGTGCTACTAGAATGGGTCATTCAAGCTATCTTCATGTTAAGCTAATATGTTGTAGCTAATATGCTGAAGTTAAAATACAGCTTTGCATGAATGTCATATGTGTCTTAAAACAATTTTATGTGACACAGATATATGTATATAGATACATTTTCTTTTTGTAAGGTCTAAGCTTTTTAAATATAAAGATACTAATGAAACAAATAGGTTCTACAGCTCAAGCAGAGTGTTTATGGGCCTTTTGCTTTGCATTACCTTCCAAAATATGTTCCATCTCTTATCCTCAAAAAATGAAAAGTTAAGCTGGAAACATCTTCTGGAGACCGGTGGCTCAAGTAACTTTCTTCCAAGTGCAAAAGAGACTCATTAAAATTTTTGGCCCCTCTGCTACTATTATGTGTAAAGGAATTGACAAATTGCATAAGAGTTCCCATAAAATCATACTCAAGTGTAAATTCTCTCTAATATTGTGAGATGGTAGACTTTGGAAGTACTACTAAGGGTCAACCTGATGCTACAAAGGAGTCTCCAATCCTACCTCATAGAGCAAGATGACTTCTGTAGACTGATTCATGTGTAATCAGTCAACTAGTAGCTACTGCATATTTCTTATGTCCAGTTGAGCATGTAAATAAATAGGGATAGCATGCAGCCTGTATCAGCCGGGGCCTGGTCAAGAAAACAGAGAGTTTAACAGAAGCATTTTAGTATTTGGAATTCGTTCAAAAGAAAGAGCTGTAAGGTAAATTAGGGGCCCGTAGGGCAACCCAGAGATTAACAATAGCAGAAAGCCACTATCACCACTGGGATCAGAGGGTCAACAGGAGGTTGTTGCCAGAGACCACAAGCTGATACCTTAAGGTACTTTTTAAAACCATTTCAAAGTCTGCATGACATGATCTGGGACCATAAAGAGACAGGATCACACAAGACACTGCCAGAGAGAGAGAGAGAGAGAGAGAGAGAACGAGAAATACCTCAGTCAGTCCCCTACTCTGTCTCTACAGTCATCCACTAATGCTTCCTATTGGCTGATACTACCTTCCAACTAATAGGAACTGTACCTTCTAATTCTTCTCTTACACTCCAGTTATTTATTGCTGTGTAATAAACTACAGAAACACACAGTGTGCTAAAACCACAACCACTACATTATGCTCACAGGTGTGGCAACTATGGTTGGTGCCTGCTCTATGATGTTTGGAGCCTAAGCTGGGACAACTCTAAGGCTTCTCTGTGCCTGCATTGGGACAACTAAATGAACACAGCATGGACTGTCAATTAGAGTATGTACATGTGGCTTCTACAGCACTGTGGTTTCAGGGTAGTCACACTTCTGACATGGTGATCTCTTAGGGATCCAAGAGTGAGTCTGACCAGCAAACTAGGCTGAGTCTTTAATAAGCCATCATGGAAAATGAGTTGTGGTTTTATAGCCTTGTGTTTTTATTAGTATGGCATCATTTCTGCCGTACTCTATAGACTGAAGCAGTCACAGCCCACCTAGATTCACCGGCAGGGGGCATGCAGCCCATCTCTGAATGAGAAGCATACAAAAGAATGCATTGCCGTGTTTTGAAACAAATTCTCCTAGGCACAGACAAAATGAAAATAAATAAAGAACAAAATTCAAAAAGGAATGTAAGGACTAAGCAACAATACCAGAAAATAGTACAAATGATGTACATCACCATGCATTCAGAATAACTGCCAAATGAGTAGCACAGACAATAAAAGTTTCTCAAGGTCTGGAGGGGTAAATCATTGAGAAGAGGTAAAGCATGGCTTTCAAAAACATTTTCTAGTTTTCTTAAAGCTCAAGTAGAGAAGTATAGGGGAATCCTTTATTCCTTCAAACTTTAGAAGAGCATGTCACATACAAATTAGGTCCAAACCTAGGTGACTTCTTGGGAGGCCAGTCCTTCTGCTGACCTACCATACATAAAATTTTATCTTCAGGGCAGTAATCTGCACTGATGGCTGGACGTCCATCCTTAACAGGAAGTTACCTCCTCTTTTTCCAGGTGTGCCAGAGAACTTCAGACCCTCTGTTATTCAAATATAAAGCTCTCCTACTTCCTCCTGGCTCATCCTCTACACTCTTGGCATTGGTTCTTCCTTGTTCCTCCTTTCTCTCTTTGCTTTTGTCCTTCAATCAGCTCTTGCCCTGCTTTGAAGACCTTTTAGTTTGGAGCTTACTTTGCCTTCTTAGCCTCACATTCCAGTGGAACCTTTCAGCCTAAAGCAACTATTACGTTTTTTGTAGGATGTGGTGAGTCCAGCAGTCTTCAGTTACCACTTGTAGACCTCCAGACCTCTCTGTGGTAAGGGGGGAGGAGCCTGGCCCATTTCTGCCTGGGACAGATGACTAAAGCAAAGCACATGACCCAAATTAGCAAAGGATGGAGCAGGAACACATGGAAAGAATTTCCTTCAAACAAATAAAAGGTTTTTTGACTTTTCTTTTATGATTCAACTCTTCTGTTGTTTGGCTAGAAGTTGGAGTTATGGAAAAGAGAGAAATGGCTGCTGGGTGAATGGGAAAACTTTGAAACTGAAACTAATCACCTGAGTGTGAAGAAGATACAAAATTAATGCATATTCAATAAGCATCATAGAGGTTTGTCATCTAACTTTATACCATTAAACCATCCTTATGTCCTCTGTTCCATTTGGGTTTCTATTTTGGTTAACACAAAAGCATTCATGACCACAAGGCTTTTATTTTATGTGCAGACAGAAGGCTCTGGTGAGTGTCCATCTGTCCTCTGTAACAACCACACAGAGCTGCAGCAGTAACCTCTGCTAGGAAGCAGGCTTCCACTCAATTATATACTAAGGAAAAAACTTCCAGAGCTTAAAGTCTATAACCAACCTCTGCAGTGAATCACATAAAGAGATTCCTTTAGGTTTAGTAGTATTTGACAGGTCTCAACTGTTGAGAATAACTGTGAACTAAATTCCTGAAAAAAGAGAAATGACTTCTAAAATGATGTGTTTTAAAGAAACTGGACAAAATTCACTCTGTGCTCAGTTTTTCAGAAACACACCCTCTCCACACAGTAGAAAGTGAAATTCATATGTGTAAATTTTAGTACTTTACAACTGATGTCCTCTCCTTCCAAGCCAACAATTCTTATGCCCTCAACTCAATTCTTATGCCCTACCTAAGATTCTATGCCTGTTGTCATGTGTATTAATTCTCTGTAGCCCTCTATTTTATGAGGCCGGGTAAAATAAAAGGGAAACAGAACTACTGTCTTCAACTCTACAGCTCTGTCTTTGAATATGCTCTTCCCACATTTTTACTTTTTAATCTTTATCTTACTTTCTCTTCACAGTGATAACCATATTTATCTGAATGTTCATTCCTTTTGAATTAGAGTTTCCTTGAATAAGAAGAGTCACTGGTTTTCTTTAACCTGAGGAAGCATAATGTTTTGTGCCTGCCCTTCATCTTTTGGTAGGATAGTAGAAAGCCCATGTGTCACACCCTGGCAAGAATCATCAATTCTCCATATCCTGGTAAGCAAGGACAGCAGGCATAACAGAAGAAATCAAAGGTGCAACTCTTCCCAGTTATTTTTTTTCAATATTTTATTGTCAAGTTGTTTTCCATACAACACCCAGTGCTCTTCCCCATAAGTGCCCTCCACCATCACCACCACCTCTTTTCCCCCCTCCCCCTTCCCCTTCAACTCTCAGTTCATTTTCAGCATTCAATAGTCTCTCAAGTTTTGTATCCCTCTCTCTCCCCAACTCTCTGTCCCTCCTCCGCTCC
>NC_043711.1:73997521-74004032 GCF_006229205.1 Suricata suricatta | reverse complement strand
TCAATATTTTATTGTCAAGTTGTTTTCCATACAACACCCAGTGCTCTTCCCCATAAGTGCCCTCCACCATCACCACCACCTCTTTTCCCCCCTCCCCCTTCCCCTTCAACTCTCAGTTCATTTTCAGCATTCAATAGTCTCTCAAGTTTTGTATCCCTCTCTCTCCCCAACTCTCTGTCCCTCCTCCGCTCCCCCTGGTAACACTTCCCAGTTAAATTGAGCAACACAGAAGAGATACTGGCCAATTCAGACAGCGAACTATGAATGTCACAAAGGAATTATCTCCAGAGGGGTTTTCCTAATATGTAAATTCAGGTAAGCTTATTATAGCTGAAGATGTTTACTCTACTTGACACTGTTGCACTGGCCCCCAAGGACAACCAAGACTCATAAATTCTGAGTGTCCTGAAAGCACATGGTACACTCCTACCACACTCACACCTGATTTCTAAGATCTGCTGTGTGGAGTGTGGTTTGCAGATTAGTAGCATTGGCATCACCTGGATGGAAATGTCTCACCCCCAGACTTAATTATTCCACAAGTTTTCCAGAAGATGTCTGTGATCAGTATGCACATTAGCACTGGAAATGTTCTGGTCTACATTTCCTCCAAATTTGTTTTCTGGAGGTGAAGTTTAAAAGGTTCCCCCTACCTGCTGATTAAAGGAAAGGTCTTCTCACTTGTGAAGTGGAACAGACAGCATTAATATATGTAAACGAAGGCCCCTGTTAAGTCACTTTGGAAATTCCCAAACTGTGAGTTGGATTAGTCCAGAAGCTGTGGTTACCAGGCAAGTCAAGGACCCAAACCACCTCAGAAAGATTCCAAAAACACACTTGGTGTCACAGTTTCAAAACAAAGCTAGTAATATTTTAATCCCCTCACCACAGGGCATGTCTAATATAGCTTGTCATGAGGCCAGTGATTTAGAGAAAAGAACCTGGATTTCCCCTGGACCACTAGCTTTTTAATATTGAAAAAAAATAATAAAATGTGTATTGGAACTGGCTGCAAATGAGAGCAGTTCAAACAAATTGCAGGCCTGCCTCCAACACTAATGATAATTCAAGATCATTCAATGGGTTTTAATGTTAGGCTTTCTAGATTGTTCACTAGATGATATCACCACATACTTTGAAAATCCTTTTAAAAGTTACCATAACATTTATGGAAAAAATAAACAGAGCTGAAACTTATCCCATTCCCAAGGATTTAAGGATTGCTACATGTAGACTCCAGATTCAAAGATACCACTCTTTCCCTCTGTCTAAGGATTGCAAGATCAAAATTCTGGTCTGGAGGAATTTCCAATTTTATCCATAACAGTTTTATATTAAGAAGTTAATGACTGTGGCAAAGTCTGATCTAGTGATAATACCCAAGGCAAATGAAGAAATTGAAATTAATAGTGGGGCCAAGAGGTCATATGTGCTAATTTGGCTCCTTCCCATCAACATCACCAGAAATCAGGAGGAATGGCACCTCTGGCCTGTTCAAACATGTCAACTGATTTGCAGTTGTCCTTAGGACTGCCTCACAAATGATGAGGGATTAATCTCTTAGGTCCTCATGTACCCCAACTTGACCCTGATCATCCTGGCACTATAGAATGAAGCTGCTCCTCATGTTCAAGTGAAAATAATTCTTTGACCACAAATCAATCAGGAGAGACTCTCTTTCATCTATGAGTCTCTTTTTATGAAAAATGATTCTAGCTTCCCACCTTACAGGATTTATCATGATTTTCCCCTTAAGTATCAAAATATGTTTTTAACAACCAGTGGTTTGAGTTTCTGAATCCACCCTCGAAAACAACCAGATCATTGCCTTGTGATTCAGTTTCTTGTTAATGAATTTGGCCCACTGCACTTCCATTCCACCAAAGGTAACCAACTCCTCCCATTTGACACTGAGTGTCTCCTGGCCCAAGAAACTCCTCAATCTCAGGCCAACTGGGTCTGTTGGTCACCTTAGTTACGTCTTTCTTCCCATCACTGTCTACTTCCACTGTATCTCTCTTGCTGACAAATACATATATATTCTCTATCTTCCATGATGTCGATATTGTGTTGGTTTTCTCTTCCTGCAAACCACACCTCCACCCACAACAATACACACAATCTTTCTTTTCATTTAATTTTTGTTTAATAAATGTTTCTCCAACCCAAAGCAACAGAGGGTCAACAGAGTAAAGAGAGAGAAAAACATAAAAACATATAAGAATTTTACACAAACCAAAATAACTAGTCAGGAACAGGATAATGCCTAGAGTAAGATCAAAGCTTTAAGGGAATAGCATGTTCTCTCTGATCACAGGGGTATATTTTGCACTGGGTGAGATATGAACAGTTTTAGTGGGGAGAGGGCTGAGGGGCTGGAGGAGAACATGTAAATATGAATTTTGAAACAGCTGGGCAAAAAGATCCCTAGGCATGCTCCATGCTGTCACCTTGTTTCCAGATAGGAGAAGTGGAGTAAGTACTAATACATAATTTAGTGACAAAGACTTTGAGCTGCAGGAAAATTAAGTAATTTGTAAATTTTCTGATGGTCATTAAGCTAATGTGGCAGAATCAGGATTTTGGAAGTATATCTCTTATGGAATTACTAGTTTTATTTAGAAGACAGAGGACATGAACAGCTGTGCACACGAAAAATATTTGGTAAATTGTCAAATAGGTAATCAACTCCTCTAGACTAAATGCTAGGAGAGATAAGCTTGCTGAATTGGCTTATCCATTGGCTGGATGTTGTGAGAGCCATGTCTATATGGATAGGTTAGGGTACAGAGGCCTAGAAAAGCCAGGCTCAGAAAGTGTGGATACCTCCTGGACTGAGGACTGGGAAGATAAGAATGGCATCCTGGGTAGTAAGAATGTGGAGCAGTCACTGTGAATTGACAGCATCCCTCCTTACAGTGAAAGGGAGAGTGCTGAACTCAGCATATTTCAGTTCCTAGATGCCTTTAGGAAGGTTTAAGGAAGGGGAGACTATTGATATGAATCTGTTAAGTTTGGCAAGTTAAATACATCTGTGGAAAAACATTAAATATTATACTCTATTTATATTTAACCTTAATGAGAAAGATATTAGTGGAAATGTTACAAATTAGGTGTGACCATATGAGCTAAAATCCAAATGAGATATAAACCATATTTTAAAACCAAAATGAGAAATACCAAAATGGGATAGCATAATTTCTCACTGGCTTTGCTTCAAGGAATCTATTTAAAGGACTTATGACCATCTTAATAATTAATGCATATTTGTTGAGTTTCTTTGGTCTAGGCCAAGAATCGAAGCCAGGGCAATGGGGTGCACCAGAAATATGAGATACGAATTTTACAATCTTGTTAAGAAACCAGAACATACACAGGAAGCCAATAGAGAAAAAGAACATGGTAATAAGAAGCTAAATAAACTACTCAGGAAATTGGTCTTCCAAAGATAGGGAGGAGCAGGTCTAGTTGGTGCTTGAAGAAAATCTTACTCTAAACAAGTTGTCACTAATGGTGCATAAACGCTCATAGAAAAATGAAAATGATAATAAAATATGAGTTCTTACTGTCCACCAAGAACTGTGCCAATGGTGTTCAATGTATCACTTCACTTACTTCTCCCAACTACGATACAAAAGAGTGCCATTTTCTAAGTGAGGAAATTTAGGAACTGATAAGTTAATAATTGAGAGAAAGGGTTAATTTATCCAAGACTAACCCCTGCAGCCTGGCCTCTCCTAAAAAGAATTTTCCTTCTGCAGTGCTCCGTGAGAAACCTACAATGGTTAGTGTTTAAGTCAATCAATGCTGGGTAACAGTGAGGCCTGGACCACAAATCCTCTTCCCTCCACCCTCAGTCTTGCCAGTGGAGGGGTCCATGCTTTACCAATCAAGAATTCCAACATGGCTGACCATGGCGCTAGCTCATGTGGTCCAGTTGCAATTACAGATGTTCAAATCCAACTTCCTAATAATGCCAGAGTAAGGACCTGTGCCTCCCTTCCACCCCCATCACAGGACCTGAGCCAAGGGCAGAAGGTCAGCACTAAGTTTCTGCTCTTTGGGTTACTATCATATCCTGGTCCTTGATCACATCACAGCCTAGTCATATAGTATCGAGGCTACACAGCCCAAGAGTCAAAAGCTCTCCTGTAAAGTCAGAAATCAGACCCTGCCAAATCCTAGGTCATTTCCCCAGAATCAATAAGGAAACCAGGAGACATATAAGTCTGCAACTGATCTGGGGCAGTAAGTTTCTCCAATGAGGCAATACTCCTGCAGTGAGCATTGCCTGACCCTTGACCTTGCTTGTGCTACAGTCATTTACCCAAAGATCCACCTTTAGTAATTTCAGACCCAAGAAATAAATATTTCAAATTAATGGTGGCCAAATAAATTAGCAAATGAAATCCAGATGGCTGTTATCAATGAGTGGATAATAAATATATCAATGAGTTGATAGCATTTACATCCTGTACATGACCCTTTTAGGGAAGCCTATCTTAAAAACACATCTTAATAAGCTTTTCTAAGTTGAATTAGTGATTTAAATGTCTGAAAACAATAAAAAATACAATTCTTTGGGGAGTTGAGGGCTCAGATTATTTATATTTTTAAAAAATTTTTTGCGAATATTGAACCAGCCCTGTAGCCCAGGAATGAATCCCACTTGATCATGATGGATATTTTTTATATGTTGTTGAATTCGATTTGCCAGTATCTTGTTGAGTATTTTTGCATCTGTATTCATTAAGCATATTGGTCTGTAGTTCCCTTTTTTGGCTGGGTCTCTGGTTTGGGTATCAAGGTGATGCTGGCTTCATAGAATGAGTTTGGAAGCTTTCCTTCTATTTCCATTTTTTGGAATAGTTTGAGAAGAATGGGTATTAGCTTTGCTTTAAATGTCTGGTAGAACTCCCCTGGGAAACCATCTGGCCCTGGGCTCTTATTCATTGGGAGATTTTTGATAACAGATTTGATTTCTTCATTGGTTATCAGTCTATTCATGCTTTCTCTCTTTTCCCGTTTTAATGTTGGTAGTGCATGTGCATTTAGGAATTTGTCCATTTTTCTAGGTTGTCCAGTTTATAATTTTTCATAGTAATCTCTGATGATTGCTTGTATTTCTAAGGGATTGGTTGTAATAGATCCATTTTCATTCATGATTTTGTCTATCTGGGTGCTCTCTCGTTTCTTTCTAAGGAGCCTGGCTAGAGGTTTATCAATTTTGTTTATTTTTTCAAAGAACCAACTCTTGGTTTCATTGATCTGCTTGACTGGTTTTTTTTTTTTTTTGATTCTATATTGTTTATTTCTGCCCTGATCTTTATTATTTCTTTTCTTCTGCTGGGTTTGGGGTGCTTTTGCTGCTCACCTTCTAGTTCCATTAGGTGCTCTGTTAGATTTTGAATTTGCGCTTTTTCTAGTTTGTTGAAATAGGCCTGGATTGCAATATACTTTCTTCTTAGGACTGCTTTTGCTGCATCCCAGAGATTTGGGGTTGTTATATTTCCGTTTTCATTTGTTTCCATATATTTTTTAATTTCTTCTCTAATTGCCTGATTAGCCCAATCATTCTTTAGTAGGGTGGTTTTTAATCTCCACATTTTTGGAGTTTTTCCAGACTTTTTCCTGTGGTTGATTTCAAGTTTCATAGCATTGCGATCTGAAAGTGTGCATGGTGTGATCTCAGTTCATTTATATTTATGGAGTGCTGCTTTATGCTTTATGGATGTAAGTATGGCTACTATGGCTTTCTTTTGGCTTCCAGATGCATGATAGATATTTCTCTATCCCTTTACTTTCAACCTAAAGGTATCATCAGGTCCATCAATATGATACATCACATAAACAAAAGAAAAGATAAAAACCATATGATCCTGTCGATAGATGCAGAAAAAGCATTTGACAAAATACAACACCTTTTCTTAATAAAAACCCTTGAGAAAGTCGGAATAGAAGGAACTTACCTAAGCATTATAAAAGCAGTTTATGAAAGGCCCACAGCTAATATCATCCTCAATGGGGAAAAACTGAGAGCTTTCCCCCTGAGATCAGGAACACGATGGGGGTGTCCACCCGCACCACTGTTGTTTAACATAGTGCTGGAAGTCCTAGCATTAGCAATTGGACAACAAAAGGAAATAAAAGGCATCAGAAGTGGCAAAGAAGAAGTCAAACTTTCACTTTTCGCAGATGACATGATACTCTACATGGAAAACCCAATCGACTCCACCCGAAGCCTTCTAGAACTGATCAATGAATTCAGTAAAGTTTCAGGGTACAAAATTAATGTACAGAAATTGGTTGCATTCCTATACACCAGTAATGAAGCAGCGGAAAGAGAAATCAAGAAACTGATCCCATTCACAATTGCACAGAAAACCCATAAAATACCTAGGAGTAAACCTAACCAAGGATATAAAAGACCTATATGATGAAAACTATAGAAAACTTATGAAAGAGATTGAAGAAGACACCAAGAAATGGAAAAACATTCCCTGTTCATGGA
>NC_043711.1:73913358-73997421 GCF_006229205.1 Suricata suricatta | reverse complement strand
GAGACGGGCACCCTCCTACACTGTTGGTGGGAATGTAAACTGATGCAGCTGCTCTGGAAGACAGTGTGGAGGTTCCTCAAAAAGCTATCCATAGAACTCCCCTATGGCCTAACAATAGCACTGCTAGGGATTTACCCAAGGGATACAGAAGTGCTGATGCCTAGGGGCACATGTACCCCAATGTTCATAGCAGCAATGTCAACAATAGCCAAAACTTGGAAAGAGCCTAAATGTCCATCACCTGATGAATGGATCAAGAAGATGTTGTATGTATGTATATATATATATATATATATATATATATATATATATGCACACACACACATAATGGAGTATTACATGGCAATGAGAAAGAATGAAATATGGCCATTTGTAGCAAAGAGGATGGACTTTGAGGGTGTCTTGCTAAGCAAAGTAAGTCAGGCAGAGAAGGACAAATACCATATGTTTGCACTCATAGGTCTAACAGGAGAACAGGAGAAACCTAATGGAGGACCAGAAGGAGGGGAAAGGGGAAAGAGAGTTGGGGAGAGAGAGGTACACAAAACCTGAGAGACTACTGAATGCTGAAAATGAACCGAGGGTTAAAGGAGGAGGGTGAGGGGTAAGGGAGGTGGTGGTAATGGAGGAGGGCACTTGTGGGGAAGAGTACTAGGTGTTATATGGAAACCAATTTGACAATAAACTATTTAAAATATTTTTTTAACATTTATTTAAAATTTGAGAAACAGATGAGAGAGTGTGAGTGGGGGAGAGGCAGAGGGAGAAGAAGTCACAGATTCCAAAGCAATCTCCATGCTCTGAGCTGACAGCACAGAGCCCGACGTGGGGCTCAAACTCACAAACCACAAGATCATGACTTGAGTCTAATTTGGATGCTTAACCAACTGAGCCAACCAGTTGCCCCAGATTATTTATACTTTTAAAAATATGACTAGACCCCTAAAAATTCAACCTAATGCCACAGCTATCTATGGGAACCCCTTTGCTGGGTGTCAGCATGGAGAAATGATAAGCAGATAGACCGAACTTCCTAAAGCTTACAATCTGGTGACAATCCATAGATGATAGACAGATGGTTCCAATCCAGGGTGGTACATGCTATGAAAGGAATGGTTCCGTAAGCCATGGGGACCAAGAAAGAGCCCAGCACAGACTGCAGGGCAGGAAGGGCAGTGGTGATATCAAGGGGTCTTCCCTTACTGTTATGAACCTGGAATGTGAAAAATACTACATCTTTACTTTCAATAACTAACTTAAAATTTAGTATGTCTTTCTATAATCATTGTAAGCAACAAACCACAGTGGAAAAATAGGCTCTGTGATGACAAAGTAGGAATCATAGATATTTTTACATCATATCACAGCTACTGAAGATACCTCAAATGTCCTTTATGCTTATAATCAGTTCAACACGATAAGGTTATTAAATCCATCACTGTATTTTATCATTTAGCATATTAATAAAGAAGCACATGTATCAAAATTTATTTCCTCTTAAATTTTGATAGATGTATTTTGAAGAACTGTTCTCTCTTGCTCATATACTTTATTTTATGCATTGAAAACACTATTCTGAGAAGGGGTCAACGGGCATGACTAAATAGGTCCATGGTCCCAAAGGAGGACAAATCCTTTCCCTATTCTCAGGCAGTGAGTAGAAGTTTGTGGCAGTAGGTAGGGGGGCCCCTAGGGTTGCTGGTGGAGGTGCAGATGAAGGAGGTTGGCTTCTGTCTGGAGGAAATGAACCGTGTTCCAGGTAGAGAGACCAGCACATGCAACACTGGAGAACATGAAGTGGAAGGGAAAGACAAATATTCAGAATCTCTGGACCTGGCAGGACAGGAGGAAAGTGAAGGGAAACAATGCAGTTTAGAAAAGACAATCAGATGACAGGCCCTGTGACACCTTGAGGGACATGTAGAAGAATTTGAATTTCATCATAAAAAGACTGGGTGGTAAACAAAAGTTTTCAGGCAGAATATTCAAAATTTATTCTTTCTGTAGTTAAAAAGAAAAAACCCTCTTCTGAAATAACTTAACTTTCTCAATCTTACTTCTTTAATACTTGAAAAGATCCTGTGGCACAGAGTCCTAAATTTCCTTACATTACATACAGATGGGCAAAGACAACATAGCATTGAAGTGATTTTTTTTCCTATACTGGTCTAATCTTTGTACAATTTTATGTAGAAATGTTGACTTAAATATGACATAGAGGAATATCACCTTCTTTAATTTTACACCTGCTCTAATCTATCCAGTCTGGTGATTCATCTCCTCCCCTCCTCCTTCCCATGGTGGGGGCAGATCCTCGGGCCCATGTGATTGCAGGTAGGGGGAGGTGTGTGAGTGTCTTGGCGGGAGGGAAGTCTTATGCTGTCCTGACCAAGATATTCATGGGCCACTACTGGCAATGGGTCCTGTACCTACCTTTTCACTGCTTTCCTAGTTAACATTCACTGTGATATTCATTGCTTATGGCCCTGTGGTCTTACTCTCTGGTCTTAGTCAGGTGATTATGTCCCTTCCTGTTCAGTTAGGTCCTCCCTGACTCTTGCTAGCAATCCATATCACTCCCTAGGTGTCAGCCATGACTTCTACCCAATCCCAGCCAGGCAGTCAAACCTGAAACATTCAGCTCCAGAGCTCTCAGTATCTCCACCGTGGTAACCCTTCTCTCTTGCTGTCATTGGGAGCAACCTCCACTCCACAATGGGACATGTAGGAAATTTCAGAGGCCCCCAGATCATGCTTGTCTACACAAACACACCTCAAGCAAGCCACATTGCTGAGTTAGCCATATATATGTATATATCTTCACTGAAGAACTGTCTTTCTTTCCTTAGCTAATTTGAGAAAAAGAAATTCCCTACAGGATTTGACACTGTATCACCAATTGTTCCCCCTCCTTATTGGTGTTCTTCTCCTTCTCACAATCCACCAGGCAGAAGGACTAAGATTTCCCATTCTATCCTGCTCTGACTGGTACTTCCCTATATCATATCCTCTTTACTACCTGCTATAGGAAAATTCAAGGCTCACCCTACATTGTGAAATAATCTATGGTCTGAGTCTGCTAGGCATATGTCTTATAAAGAATTACTCAGTCATCTTGGAAATAAAATGGGGACATGAGAAGATGAAAACTCATTATTTAATGTGCTAAAAATAATACCTATGGATCATAATTTTTCTTTAAAACCATTTCTTTCAATGTGCTATTCAGAATGGCCTCGACTCATCCCCAACCAATGGACCTGAAAGTCTCACACTTTTTGTGTCACCTCATGTCGCCTCATGGATAAAGATTTCTGCACAAGGCATTAGTTTGATGCTCTAATTTGAGAGCAGATGTAAACAAAGCCAGCAGATTTTTACACTTTTATACTGTCACACTGCCAAATCCATAAGCCAACTTACTGGAGGGTCTTGTGCCCTTCCTGTCTTCTCTCATCTTCTGTTTCCCCCTCTTTCCCTTTCCTTTCCTTCTCCCTTATTCAATCCTCGTGCTAGTCCACATAGAAAACTCCATTCTAGAAAACTGTACTCAGGGAGCCTTCAATGATAATGCATTACACGAGGTAATACAAAAAAATTGTTAGAACAATTACACTCTTTAAAACATGACTCCCATTCAGTGCTTTGGTTTCCCTGCCTTTGTGCTTCAGGCTAAATATTACTCAGATTCCTGCAAGGCTGGGTGCTTTCTCACCAATTATCTGAAAGGCCTAGAGAACAGGACTTACATCAAAGCCAGGCCTAATGACAAAGGACACCTGGCCATTGCAAACACAGCCATCTCTCAGCGACTCGCTCCATTTGGCAAAAAGCTATTTCCATCTCAGTCACGATGTAACAAAGGACTAATTGATGGGAGCATTTTTTTCCATCTTTTAAAAAATAAATTGAGCCAACCCCACAAGCTCATCTAGAGGAATTAATTAGGGAATAGGAAATCTCCAAAGCCATCCTTAAATTCAGATTGAACAAAGCCCAGGGAACAGATGGCTTTTCATCTGAATTCTTTAAAACCTTTAGCACTCTGCTAATTCCCCTACAGGAATGAAAAAAATAAGTTGCTAAATGAATTTGAGCAAACCATTTCACCAGGTGTTCATTTCCCCTAAGGTTCCCTCTGCTCCAGGGGGAAAAAAAAGAAACAAACAAACCCAACAGGTATCTTCTCTACTGATATTACTGTAATTTCATTTGTGCCTCTGAGTCCTTCCCCAAGGGCCCATTGTAAACTTCCCCAGCATTCCTGGCTACCAGGCAGGGGGACTGATTCCCTTAATTGATGCAGCTGATCAGAGACAACTGCTCAGAGCACAAGGATTAGGTCAGCACACAGAAAACAAAGTCCAGGATGAGGTCACTGTTCAAGCAAAATAGAAAAATAGGAAACACGATTTTATTATCTTGTTTCAGATACCTGGAGATTTCTGGAGCAAGGGCTGGTGACATTTGGTTGCATTATCCCAATAGTTAAGAGATTTGTTTCTCATACCCACAAAGGTGCCCATGTAGAAATACAGTGAGCGAGAAGGACATCACCTCTTATTTGCATGGTTCACAAGAAGCTGTCCTACACAGGACCCTGGAAGGGAGAAACTGCTCACATCTACACATTTTCTATCCCAAAGATATCTAAATATTACCTCCCATGAGAATCTGGTATACATTTTTAAAACAGTTTTTACAGTTTATTATGATTTATTTTGATTCACATTTTAAACTGAATAATATTATTTAGAATTCTGATACTGTACTAGAATCTCAGAACATTCTAGTATCTATCCATTTGTGTATTTGTGTGTGTGTGTGTGTTTTAAATAACAATTTACATTAAATATAATCTACCCATAGAATGGACCATGCCAGAGAAAATGCAATAGACCACTAAAACTCTGGAATGACACAATTCTGATACAGGTAAGCTCTTTTTTGTTTCTTTTTGAGAGAGAGAGCATGAGAGAGATCAGGGAGGGGCAGAAAGAGAGGGAGATAGATAATCCCAAGCAGCCTTTGTGCTGTCATCACAGAGCCTGATGTGGGACTCGAACTGTGAGATCATGACTGGAGCCAAAATCGAGTTGGACACTTAATCAACTGAGCCACCCACGCACCCCATAAGATCCGATACATGGATCAAAATGTGCACTGAGCAATCCTGGGATGGGGGTCATAAAAGGAAACTGAACCCCTAAAAGGAAAATATCTTAAGCTGCTCAGCAAAATGGAGGGAATGTTTGTTTCCCAGAACTCCACTCCAGTTCCAGGACATTCCACGGACTGACCCCAAAGGTTCAAGCCTTCACTGGCTGCAGCTCTGGGTCACTTCCTTCTCACCTGCCTACCACCTGCTCGTCACAGATGCTGTAACAGCCCTTGTCACCACTGTACACAACCTCTCCAGTCTAAGTTCTGACCATACAGAGGTCCACTTCTGTCCTGGTGGACATGAGAGAATTTAGTCCCAGGAAACTTTTGTTCTAATGGGAAGGGCTGCTAAGTGAAACTTCTAGTAGTAGACGTTATGTTAAAAATAAATGAATAAATGCAGTTACACACACACACACACACACACACACACACACACACACACATCCTAACTCTTATTCATTCAATAAATAGTCAATAAGCACTCTGCCAGGAGTTAGGGAAAAATTAGAGAGTAAAATAGAAATGATCCTTGCCCTCATAGATTTCTAGATTCCTTCTGGGGAGGCAAACAGTGGAATGTCCACACATGTATATAGTTACAAACTGTAATAAATGCTAGGAAGATTAAAGGATGAGAAGTATATAGAAGTAGAAACCAGTCTAGGCAGGGATGCCAATCTTCCTTGAAAACTGAATTTTTTAGCGAATACCAGAATGAGCAGACATTAACAGCTGTAAACGTTATGATCAAGGGTAAAATGTGTCCCATTGAGGGAAACAGCTTTAGCCAAGGCCCTGAGAAAGGATGCAGCTGAGTGTATGGGAGGGACTGAAACAGATCCAGGGGCTGCAAGGAAGTCGGCAAAGGCTCAAGTGGCATAGGAGGGTTTTAAGCCTGCTGGGCCTTGAGGGACAGTGGAAGTGTTTTGTCTGCACCTCCCAGAAGCAGCCTCTGAGACCAGAGTCCTGAAGGGAGGTGATTCCAAGAAACACCAAGAAGGGAAGACATCCATAGAGGGTGGGTTATCAATTAAACTGCTACTGTGGGCTCCTGGAGCTCCACCAGCGGCCAGGAAACCTGGAGACCATGTACAACACGTACCTCAGGAGCATCGCTCCCAAGGGGCAAAGGAGTTAGTGTCCTTCCTCACTAACTATCATTAACCCTGGATGGAAGATGCTGGGCCAGCACCTCAGGACCTCAGTGCCTGGTGGGGGACACGCTGTGTGAGAGCCCAGCAGAGGAAGCCCTCAGGCAAGAGAAGCTGGGCTGAGGCTAAAGGCACCTGGCAGGTCACCCATGTTATCAACTATGTCACCACAGATCTACACATGGACACTCCTTCCTGCTTACAGAGCAGCATTAGTAACATCAGAAAGCAGCAAAATTCATATCTCCATTTTTAATATTTGAATTTCCACATTTCTATAAGGCAATGCATCTTATGTGTGTCTCAAGTACATCTGTCTGATGCTCTTCATAGTGCTCTGCAGTAGGTTAGGGCTACTGCTTCCATCTTACACACTGGAGATTGGGGGATCACTGAGACAGGGCAAACTATTCAAGGCCATATATTTAAAGGAGAAGGACCTTCAACTCAAATTCAAGGCAGCAGTTTCCACAGCCATTTTTATTCCCGCCACACCATAATGACACAGATGACAAGATGGTCTATAAATCTGATTAAAACCTAATCATACAATAGACTCCAGAAGCTACTGGGGAAAAAATAGATTCCTGTAATTTACTTTAGTCTAATTCTGAAATGTAACGGAATTCCATTTTATTATCAAATGATAATAAAAGGCAGCAATATGATAAAAATAAAAGGTATGAGTATCCTCTCCAAATATCAATATTTAATATATTTTAAGTGATGAGCAAGAAGATTATGAAAGGGAATGAAAATTAAAGAAGGGAGTCCAATATGATGGACTTCAATACCATCTGTAAACAGAGGACAATTAGGTAAGCCAATTCTCTTCAGCATGAAGAGAAATATCACCGGAAGATATTATACTCCTTTTAAACTTAACTTCTGGTTCTTAAGCTTTACAGGTAAGAATGAATGAAACAATGCAGAGAGAAGCCTGCCTTTCTGAAATTCTATTCCTGCATGGAAAAGTGCACCAGTTCCCCTCAGATCAGTTTCTGAAACATACTTTTGAGCAGCAGAAAATCATTTTTCATATGCAAGTATTAGAGGTCAAATGTCAGCTTTAGGGGCATAGGTTGTGTTTTATAGACATGTGCTTTAATGTGATTCTCATACTCTGGTTTATGATATCCCTTTTCAAAGTGAATATTTCCACTCTGTTGGCCAGGGCGCCAGTCTTACTGCTGATTATGTGTCAGGCCTTGAACATCATCCCACATTGTCTGGAAAATGAGCCCCACCATGGCTTTGCACTATGCACTGAGGTGGGAACGTGAAGGATAACCTGGTGGGAGAATGTCCACTATTAAAAAAGAGAGAGAGAAAATCGTAAGTAAGAAAGCAGATTTTTCAGAGTACCTATTTTTCTTGGGGAATTTCTGCTGACCATGCAGCCCAGATCTGTAGTTCCAACACGCCTGACTCCATTTCCTGCAGTGCACCATTTCTAGGTAATTGCTGTCCCATAAGGATGGGAAGTATGTAATTTTTTTCCCCTCAAGATGACAAAATATTGCTTTCAAAGGAGACATTGCAATAATAAGAATTGTTGCATGTTCTTACAGGGGAAGTGTCTGGGGTTGAAGCGGACATTCTTTAGCATTTTTTATTTATATTCACTCTAAGTTTTGAAGCGTGATCTATTTTCAATATCCTCTGCATCTGGCCATTAAAGCTAATGTCACTGTGGTGGGAGAAATCTTGTAATATTGATAAATGCCAAAAGCCTCTCTCCCCAACTCAGGAACAGCTTATACCAGCTTTAGAAATTCTAATACCTTTTCAAGTAGTTTTCCTCCAATTTTACAGAAAGATCACAGAAAGATCATGTAATGACATGCCTAATAATAATGGAATCTAAATCTCTCGATCAAACCCAGATTGAGATTTTTTAGAACTTGTATATATTGGACCTGTGAGAAACTCTGAAGAATACCATCTTGGAACTTGTAGACCACTTAACCCAAATCATCAACAGCTTATTTATTTTTCAAATATAAAATAGTTTCTTCTAGTGGTTCCCTTTTCTACTGTGCCTTTGACAATTTTCAAAATATTAGGTTAAAGGATATTTACTTTAACATGCCCCATGTCAACAATGCCTTGTGACTCCACATTTGTTTCCCTTAAAGTTTACAGCAGACATAATGTTTGAAGGTGGTTTCATTTGATTTTGATAGGACTCAAAACCATCCCATTTAGTTCTGTGAAATTAGAGAAGTGATACTTGGGGTGATACTAACCATTTACTTAACAATTTATCTCCACAGATACTATGTTCATCTTAGGTTCTTGTCCCACAATAGATTAAAAGGTTCTTTAAAGATATCAAGTCCTAAAGCTTTGACTTCACCCACAGTGGAGGGTCCCCTACGAGGTCTTAAGTAGCTGTCTTCTCTCCCCACTCATGTCTATGTCGTGTGTTATAAAAGTGGACATGACACATAGAAATCACAGTGTTAAAAGAAAAAATGATGGATACCTCCTTTTTGAAAAGAAATAACAGTGCCTGCTAATTTTTAAATATCCTTTTACTGGTTTTGTGGGAAGATCTAAAAAAAAAAAACAATTACAGTTCTAGATGCTTTTGGATATTATAGGGTTTTGCCATCAGCCACAAACCACATTTAAAAAAAAATTCTTGAGACTTTTACTGTCATTGATTTGGTGAGACTTTTAGCAAACAAACTGTTTCAGAATGTTGACGTCAATACAGTACGGTATGCTAGGTGATGAGATACTTCTCTTATAAAGAGTGCCCAACATATTACTCACTCTTCAGAGTTGATAAACATTTTTGCTATTCTTAGTAAGTCAGGATTTTCAATATGACTATTGACATTAATATTTCTGACTTACCAAAGACTTCAAGAAAAGGATATAAATATTTCAGTCTTAGAACATATAAAACTCAGCCCTCTCTAAATGAATTTAAATAAGTTAAAGTATCCATTCAAATAAAAGTAAGTTTATAAAATTTAACTACTCTTCACTGAGCCCATAGTTACATATGATATTTAAAACTCTGTTTACAAATCGATTATTTAATTCTAAACTCTACCTTTTCATAAATGTGTCATTATTTCCATTTTACAAATAAGGATACTAAAGGTCAGATAAAGATATTATGTGTTAGAGTAGGGGTTTCTACATTTATTGGAATCACCAGGAGGGCTCCAACTAACGTACTGATGCCTCTGTCCCAACCCAAGGGATTGTAGTTTATTTGCTCTAGACTATGACCCAGGCTTTGTAATTTTTAAGAGACTCTTAGGTGCTTCAAATATGAAGAAAGGTTTGGAAACTCCTTGGTGACAAAATAGAACCACTTATTCTTTTATGTCAGGGTTCTTGGACATTACTAATTTTCTGTAGTGCATTGAATATAGCCTAGGATATTAATCAGATAATTCTAAAAACTGCAAATATGTGACTAATATTCTCAATACCATTCTTTTGTAAGAGAGATTTTATTTTATTTCTGAATTGGTGATCAACTCGAATATACAGTGTTGTTATACGTGGTTATAATATTTAAATTTAATGAGTACTTCCTATATGCTAGGTTTGTTTCACAAGTACTTTTGCATGCTTTCTTTCATAATGCTGTAAGAATCTTTGACACTTTGTAGAGGTGAGGACTCTGGGACACAGAGTAGTAATATAGCTTGCTGGAGGTTCCATAGCCAGTAAATAGCAAAGACAAGATTCAGACCCAAACCTGCCAAAACCCAGGGCTTATGCTTTTGATCACCACAGTACCTAATATGGTCTCAACATTCGTAGATGATAATGATGACACAGTTTCAACTAAGGGTGAAATGCACAGCTAATAGTCAAATATTCTTGTCAAATTCATCCTTGAAATGACTTTGTCTTAAATTTCTTTGTTGAGGCCACCAGCTTTTGTTCATTCTATCTCAAAAACCACACTAGATGCTTGATCCTACCTCTTTCTTTCTCAAGATACATTATGTCTCCACTGAGCACCCTTCATTCAATAATGAACAAAACATGTAGCCTGTTTATTGCTATTATTATTATTTGGGATATGTCACATGGATCTGAAGTATTTTTAAATCATACACAGAGATGGAGTAAAATATAAACAAGGGTCTATCAATACAAAGCACAAAAACAAGGGTCTAAGAATGCTAGATAATAACAAAAATCAATTTGCAATTAAACAATAATGACATATTTTGTATTTTTCTGGGTATAAAGATACTGTTTTCAAAGGTTCCAGGCAGAAGACAGTAAAGTAAGAGCTATGAAGATACCCTCAGATTTTTCTCACTGGTGTATGAAATATCGCAATGGAAAGGTATATTCAAGGTTTTAGGGGGAATGTCTGTGACTCCAAAATTCCAATCTCATCCAAATCCACATTCATCAGGGAAGACAGAAGGACCTTCTCAGACATGAAATGACTCAGGAAGTACACTACTTAGTTATCTGTCTTGAAAAAAATTACTTAAGGAAGTATTTCACCCAACCAAGAAATGAATCAAAACCAAGAAATTAACTCAATTTGAGGGCATGTGTGGTTCAAAAGAAAAGGCAGTGACTAATGAACTTAACACAAGGGTGGTGTCTAAGTAACTGTTACAAACACAGTTATGAAACTTGACAAATGTTAAAAGTAATTCTTGAATGGAAAAGAACATACCATTTTTTTTAAATACTGAAAATATCTAGTTTTATTTCAGTAGAAACAGGGCAGTAGCAGGACTGAGGAAGAAGGAAGAAATAAAGGTATTCTAACCTTGTCTTATACAGATACAGCAAATCAATTCTATTTTATTAGTAATGTCTACTGATTTATTTATTTATTTATTTATCTTCTGTGTGCAAGGACCTGGCTCAATGCTAGCATGCAGAGATCCATGATCAGATCTGGGTCTCTGTTTCACAATGTGTGTACTCTAGTCATTATAGATCTTTTTTTTTTTTAAGTTCACTTATTTATTTTGAGGGAGAGGCAGAGAGAAAGGGGGAGAGAGAGTTCCACTCAGGGTTCCATGCTGAGAGCACGGAGCTGAATGTGGGGCTCAAACAAACCACAAGATCATGACCTGTGAAAAACCAAGAGTCAGACACTTGATTAAGTCACCCAGGTGCCCCAACAAATAGATCATTTTTAATGTAAAAACAATCAAAGGGACTAAAGATAACATATATTACTTAATACCACTATATGAAGAAAAGAGTTAAGAGAATTTAAGCAATATTTCAAAATGAACAATAATATTTCAATATGAACAAGACTGATAAAATTTAATGACACAATTTTCTTTAATAGAGGGATAGGCAAACATTGGCAGAGACCATAGACCAACAATAGGATATTGATGTGAGAAGTAGATTTCTAGGTAAAACTAGTAAGTTTTAAAATCAAGGGAAGGGGGTGGCAGTAATGGAGGAGGGCACTTGTGGTGAAGAGCACTGGGTGTTATATGGAAACCAATTTGACAATAAACTATTTAAAAAAATAAAAATAAAATAAAATAAAGGGATATCATACTGATAAAGATGTAGTTCACAGTAAATTTAATTGTCTTGAACTTGTGAGCATGAAATAACATTTCAAACATGTAAAATACAAATGTTTAGACTTATGTAATGAAAATAAAATGACCGTGATTCAGATATAACTACAATGACTTGACATATCTATCTTCATCAATGATAAGGAAGACATAAATTATATGATAAAACAAATTTAATAATTTGAAGACTAAGCTAATTTAATATATACATACACACACTGTACATATGTTTGTAAAAAAACAAACTGTAGTTAAAAAAACCTTTCTCCTTATATCTGAAAGAGTAGAACTTGGGGAACCTGGATAACTCAGTCATTTGAACATCCAACATTTGGTTATGGCTCAGATAATGATCTCATGGTTCATGGGATGGAGTCCCACCTTGGGATGCTGTTAGCATGGAACCCACTTGGGATTCTCTCCCCCGCCCTCCGTTTCTCCCTCTCCCTCTCCCTGTCCCTCCCTCCCCTAGTCCCACTCTCTCTCAGAATAAATAAACTGTTAAAAAATGTATTAGAAAAAAGAGTAGGACCTACTCAAGCTATCTACTTTGATCACACTGAAATAAAACTAGAACTTCAAACCAACGAAACTTTATTTTAGAGTTAAACCTTTGGAAATTGAAAAAAAAATCTCATAAGTAACTATGTGACAGTGATAATGCTAACCATTAAATTGTATATATAAAGCTTTATGGAAAATTTTCTAAACCTATACTCATGGAAACAATACTTTTTAATTATTAATTAATTTGTTAATATTAAATTAAATAATCTGAGCATTCAAATCAAGAACCTAGGAAAAAGTCTAAATTTGACATTGTAAAATATAGTATTTCTATGATCTTGACAAATAAATGACATTTAGATTTTTTTTAATTTTTATTTATTTTGAGAGAGAGACAGAGAGAGAAAGAGCAAGCAGAGGAGGGGCAGAGAGAGAGAAGGAGACTGTGCTGTCAGCACAGAACCTGATGCGGGGTTCGAACTCACAAACCAAGAAATCATGACTTGAGCCAAAATCGAGTTGGACGCTTAACTGACTGAGCCACCCAGACACCCCATAAATGACATATATATTTTAAATAGTATAACTTTACCCTTTACAGCTCATCAAATAACTGTCCACTTCAAAACTGTCTCTTATAATACTAAAAAAGAAAATGTGGTTCTTCCTCAGTTCAGTTCCAAGGAAATATTTTTTTCCTCAGATTTATAGATTTATAATTTTTAAATCAAACATGGGCTCAGTTGACGGCTTACTTTAGTAAATTTTTCATTATCCTCAAATTTATCATTTTTTCCAGTACATTTAATTTTTAAACCCACATCAAATGGAGTTACTGGCAGGACAGCACTGCCTCAGTAAATGTTTAACAACCCGTTCACTGTAGGGGAGTGCAGGGAGGTGGTTTATAGCATTTGCTATTTTCTATGGTATAAAAAGTCTCAAGCTAGCACCTTAGGGTCACTGAACATGAAGTTGGGAAAAGATGCACAGAATCAGCTATATTCATCTAGTGGATGTTGGATCCCAGCACACTATTATTTAGATGCCTTAATGAGTCTATGAGCACCTAATTATGAATGGATGGGCGGTGCGTGGATGGGTGGGTGAATAGATGGATGGATAGATGAATGGGTGGGTGGAAAGGGCATATAAAATTTTAACTTGATAGATATTAGCCAGTGTATTTTTGTTGATTTATTTAATTATTTAGCTCTGTTTTCTTTAATGGATAAGAAACAAGAAGAGGGGGGCATATTGGTCTTTCAGGGCCACTTCTGAAATAACTTGGTAACTCAGAAAACTCTAAACAACCAATGGAGACCATGAAAATATTAGTATCAGAAAACTCAGAATAAGAATTTTGTTAATACCAGCTACAGATTTCAAATGGATATGGAAATTTCTCTTAACAATACTCATTAGTATTCTGCCCTTTGCTTCAGCAGCCTCAACTCCCTACCCTTTCACATTACTCGATTAACATTTATGTGCTTGGGTGACCTTAGCTACTAAATGAGATGGTTATAGTTGATAAACTAAAGTTGTAAAATGTTATGGTTCTATGAAGTGAAGCTACTTCTCTCACCATCTCACTTTCTCCTTTCACTCATTTAAGGACAGGAAAGTAATGGGGGTGGCTTCGGTGGCTCAGTGCGTTAAGTGTTCAACTCTTCATTTCAGCTCAGGTCATGATCTCCTGATTTGTGGGAGGAGCGGCATGGAGTCTGCTTGGGATTCTCTCCCCCCCCCCTTTGCTCCTCCCCTGTGCACATGCTCTCCCACTCTCTCTATCTCTCTCTCAAAATTAATAAAGTTTTAAAAAGAGGAAAGTAATGATTTTAATCCTGATACCACTTTTTAAGGACTGGCCTTTGAAATTTAAAATTTTAGTTATGTGGTAATATTTTGGATTTTGTTGTCATTGTATATTTACAGGAAGACTGAGGGTTTGGAAGAGATTATCTTGCCTAGTGAATGACTGTGTTCCTTGACTCAAAATTAGGAGGTGACTTAGTCCAGTATACAAGCTTCATAATAGAGATAAATCCTATTGCAACACGAGTATTACAGGCTACAATATTTATTGCATTTGTCAAGTCTTAGTCTTTGGCTTAAAATCTTAAAACACTGAGATGTTTCCTACAACTAAAATTTTTAAGTTCAACTAGGTAACAGAGTACTCTTTGACTGTAATTATTGCTCTTGATGAGGAAAAGGACTAATCACTTTAACTAATTCCTATTACCTACACTTGCTTCTCTTAGAGTTTGTTTCCCCTCCATTTTTCCTCTTATCACTTTAAGATAGCATCAAAAAATAAAGAGAAGACATTCTACCAAGCAAAAGAAAAATCTCAAAGGTAGCAAAGTTCACTATATTTTATTTTAAATTACATCTCCAACATTTAAATGGTTAATGTTCTGCCTGGTTTACAAGCCACATGCAAATCCTCCAATTGTATAGTAACTGTACAACTGTACTGTAAAACAGTTGCTTTATTATCAAAATAGGCAAACACATATCATGGCACATCTTTGTGGTGTGGGGCACAACCCTTCTACCAGACTGATATCATCTGTTGTGTTGGATAATTATACGTCCTTTCCACCTCCAGCACATGAGCTATACCTGTCTGCTTTTCTGCATTGGAACTTACTCCAAAGCTATGGTAGGCTGTTCAGTCTTTGCAACCTCGAACATTTAAGGAAGTTAACACCCATGGAAACACCCTCAACCACTAGTCCCTGACTTCACTAGCTTAACATTTCATCTCCCTCTTGTCTGATAAAAACAAAAATCTGAGGTGTGTTTTTACACACTCCCTCAGAAAGTCCCAGGTGGATTGATCCTCAGTTGCCCACAGTGGCAACCTGCTCAACAGTGCACCTCTAGGTCCCTGATGCCCCCTCCATCTTATTCTCTTCACCCCTTCACTTTTCTTTCCCCAACCGTCTCCAATGACCTGCACCCAAGTTCTCCCCTCAGGCTCCACCTTCACAGGGGCTCAAAGACACACACTAGATGGATGTAGATCATGTTTTTCTAATGTTTTATTGCTATAATTTTCAAACACAAAATGACATAGAATTATAACATAAATGCCTACTTAGTTATCACCAAGATTGAGCATCGAGGTTCTGCCGTGCAGGGCTCATGGGGTCGTCTTCTGAGTATATTCTCAATAAGTTTACTCGGAAAGATAAAAGTATCAGAGTACCTCAAACCCAACCTTGTTCCAGTTCTCAGGAGGCAGTACTTATTCTTACACAGAATTTAATTACCAAATGAATATGAGATTTTTCGGAAGCATTTAATAACCATTAACTAGCTATTATTAAAATCTGGTAAAAAGATCATTTGACAAAAATCCCCAAAACCTTGAGGTAATATTTGTAATTCAGCAAATGTTCATGGAGCCCTTACTTGGTCTGGTCACTATGCTAGGTGCTGGAGATCCTGTCAGATAAAACCTGGACTTTGGCCCATGAAGCCCACAAGAGAAGACCAGATAAACAATAACCAGTTTAGCAAATGAATTAACAAGATTATTATAAATTCTAATTAGTGCTGATAAAATAAGAGATGGTCCCTTGTAGAGGGTCTCTGAGGAAAAGGGAAGGATGAGGGCCACTGAAGAGGTAAAGTTTGAGCTGAGGTTCGAAGGATAAAAGTGAGGCAACTCAAGAAAACAGCCAGTGTGGCCTTGGCACGATGGACTGCTATCTGAGGCAAGGGTGGAGGGAGCATGGCAGGGCTTAGGACGTGTGGAGCCTTGCAGATGAAGATAATGAATTAGGATGTTATTCTTAAAGCAATGTGATATTCCTGAAAGACTTAAAATAGCAAAGATATGTGAGATGGCTTCCATGTTTGAAAGATTGCCTTGACTGTTAGGCGTGAAATGAGTTGTGGTTTTATCACCAACTCACAAACAACTAGGACTTGAGGAGAAGCCAATAAGTAGTTCCATAGCCTTCCCCTTTACAAAACGTGGCTTTAAGAATCTACTGCCACTCTCTGAACTCAGACCCTCATTTCCTTGTTCCTAGATAATTCCCAGAACCTCTTAGCTGAATCCTTTAGTCCAAATTGGAATTTCCAAATTAATCTTCCTGCAGTTGATGTCTTAACACAGCATCCCTCTGCTAAAAGGTGTTGATGATTCTTCTCTATACAAAATGAGGTACAAATTCCTTGGTATCTTCTTGTAATATAGTTTCCAAGGTTTTATTTCCAACTATTCCCTTTCATATTTCTTTCTTATACACTAACCAGGTTGAATCACTTACTAATATTCAAAGGGGTATATTTTATATAAACATATATTACATACAAAATATGTAAATATAAAATTATATATAATATGAATATGAGCCAGGAAAGACAGAGAATAGAAACCATATTATAAATAATTTTAAAAAGTAGCTTAAAAGAGCAAAAAAATAGGAAGTGGGAAGTAATCTGAATATTAGTATAAAAACTGATTGATAACATGACAAGTTATCTTTGCCTCTCTATCAACTCCATATTCTAAGCACTAGCACATCTTGGGGACTATATGTAATGTAAACACAGCCCGAATGTGATCATTTCCACCAGTGCCACTTTGGCCCATAGCCTGTCTGGCCACAATAGCATCTTAACTTAGTTTCTCTCCTTCCAAACTTGCAAGTTTCCTCTCTAGTCTCCACATAGTAGTTAGAATAACCTCATGTAACCTAAATCAGATGGAATTTTTCCTCTAGTTTAAACAGATCATATTCAGAATTAAATACTCTGCTCTAAAATGTCCCAAATGACCTGTTCTTTCATTATCTTTCTGACCTTATCTCCAACCCTTGTTTCCCTTTTTCTTTGCAATTCAGTCTCATGGGTGTCTTCACTATTCCTTGAATGGACCCAAACTGCCCTTACCCTTCCATCTTTGTAACTATTACTCCCTCTTGACATATTCTTCTCCCAAGTATCTGTGGAGCTACCTTATTCTAATCCAGGTTCACTGAGACATCCTCTTATCATACAATCCTTTCTGAACTCCACTATCAAAAACAGCCTAGTAACTCTCTATTCCCTTATCCAGCTTTATTTTCTTTAAAGGACATTCTAGCTGATATAGGGTGTGTGGATTTGTTCATTATTTGCTCATTCTCTTCTCCCAATAAGAATGCAAACTACATTGACAGTCAGAACTTCATCTGTTTGTTGCATTCCTGTATCCCCAGAACCTGGTACCCTAACTAAAGTGGGTACTCAGTACATGTTTGCTTGTGAATAAATAAATAAACAAACAAATGATATAATTCACATAGTAGAAAACTAAACAGCAGTTAACATTAACAGACTAGGTAAGTATTATCAACATGAAAAATGTTTCAAACCAAAATGTTGAGCTCAAAAAAGCAAGTTGATGGAACACCTGAGTGGCTCAGTCAGTTAAATGTCAGACTCTTGATTTCAGTTCAGGTCATGATCTCACCACACCTGAGAATGAGCCCCACATCGGGCTCCATGGTAACAGCATGGAATCTGCTTGGGATTCTCTCTCTTCTCTCTCTGCCCCTCCTCCCTGCTCTCCCTCTCTAAATTAAATAAACAGATATTAAAAGAAAAAGCAAGATGAAGAAAGTTATACTGAAGTTGAAGACATTTAAATCGAAGTGGCCTATCCTGGAAAATTGGAATGACCTCCTCTAGCAAAACATCCTGGGTTAAAAATAATATATAAAGTATTCATACTTTTAAGCTGAGTCCCATAGGGTATCATTGCTTGCTCTGTCACAGACCAGTGAGTAGTGGGGTGGGGCAGGAATGGACAACAACCCATTTACCTGTCTCTTTTTCCTTCCCGCACCCTTGAATGTGCTAAGAATAACCCCAATCATGACCCAACTCAAATGTGAGATTCCTGTGGGCTCCTCAATGAGGACAGGGCCACCACGATTTCCTCTTTTCTTCTTGCTCACCATTACCATAAGTGCAGTGGGGATGAGTATCACTCCAAAAATGTAAGAGTAGAAAGTAAAACATTAATTTGTTTTCTTTATATCTCACAGTATACCCCATGCTGCCTAGATTCTGAAAAAAAAATCACTCAGTTCCCCTTAGTGTCCACCATCCCCTCACACCAATGATTTACAAAGGGCTCAGGAATGGTACACAGAGCAGAATATCCACTCATGCCCCTCAGCTTGTGCAAATCACTAAATGGCTTACTGTTCAGACTTGCATATTCCTTTCAGCCCCCAATCAAGGAACATGGTTAAGTGACACACCACCTCTGTATTCTGGGGAGCCTTCAAATGACCCAAGTCAGCCATCTGGGCTTCTGTGACAGCTGTTTTTCTACCCTCTTCCATGGGTTCCCATCACTCATAAATCCCCCCAACCTTGTTAGTGTTGTCTCACAGAGCCTCTTGTCTTCTTGTCCTAGCTTGTTCTATCACCTTCCACTCCCATCACGCCGTCAGTGACTCTGGACTAATGGAAAAAAAGACTCGTTGAAATAAAAGGATTCGTGGAACGGTATGTGGAGGGAAGATCTTTAGTGCAATGGTACATGAAGCTTACATTAACCACACAAACAAATGCCAAGCTACAGATATGATGGAAGCTAGGAAGGAACAGTTCATGATGCTATGGGGGAGTTCCTGAAAGACTGCCAGTGAACCTAAAGTATGAATAAGCGTTAAGAAACCCAACATGAGGCCAACAAGCATCCCAGGGGGGAGAACAAATTCTGTGCAATGGGACAAAAAGGAAGGGACATGGTACACATGAGCTCCTGTTATAGAGTAAGTGCTCAGTAAATGGACATCATTTTAATAACAATATAATAATTATTATTATTCACAGTGTTTGCCCAAATAAAATATTTTTCCCAATTCAGAACGGAGACAGTTAGAAAAGTTAAGCACAAAAAGGAGTGATTACATGAGAAAGAACATCAAATACAGGAAGCCAAAAGAGAAAGGAGCAAAGCCACAAATGTGAGCAGGACATGTTTCACCTGCACTAAGGTAGGCAAAGTGCAGCATTCATGAGCAGTCAGATCACAGGCGTGCAGGCACACACACACACACACACACACACACACACACACGTGTTATCGCTGGAAAGGCTGTTTGTGAAGAAACACTAGAGAAAAAAAAAAGGGGCCTACACAGTAAGCTGTATTTTGTATGGTTAGGATACAACTACTGTCTCACTCCAAATCTTGGACCTTCCTGAAGGAAGGATGGGCATTGCCATGTTTCCTCAGTTCCTTAAGTGGAAGTTAAATCAAACGAATGCTCTTACCTTATTTTTTTGTTGTTATTCAATTAGTGTAGAGGTGGTTCCTGACCAATCTCTACTCAGTGACAGACAAAGCTGTGAAATTTTAATTCTCTAATAAATGCTATCAACCTCCCCCCTTCTGTCTCCCAACAGCCACAGCTACCACACTGTGAGAAACTAGAAAACTTAAAATCACTGAGCAATGAGGCCTTAATCCATTCAAACAGCAAACAGTTTAGCATAATCTGGTTATTATAACTTCAGTCTTCTTCAAATGGATATTTGGTAGCATTTAGTTCCCCAGTTTCTCTTCTGCTTGAAACTTAGGCAGAATGGGCCTGATTTCTCCGTTCTGCTCTCTCCCACTTCCTTCCATTCCCTTTCCCCTTCCCATAGCTCCTGCTCACCCTCAAGGCAATACTGCATGCAACAGAGTGAAAGAGAAACTTCAAGGTAAATATGGAGACTCTTTCATCCGTGATTGGACCTCTGCTTTCTGGCTAGCACCACTGAAATCTGTGTTTAGTAGAACCTCAGAGTGTACATTTTGAAATTTCTCAAGTAACTGAAGTAGGTGACAATCTAAACATGTAAACACTTAGAAATGGCAGTTATCATTTTGAAACAGTGTTCCTTTTGTTCCAGCAATTCACGATGAATTAGATCAATTTCGCCCTGAGACTGCAACCTGCCTGCCAGTGGCCTCCAGACTTCCTTCAGTGCTGCCTCAAAATAAAACCAGACCCCAGCTCCAGGAAAAGATCAACATTTTTATAAGACCCAGCATGGTGTGTATTTGCTCGGGATTTCTGTCTTCTTAATTAAATATTTTTCAGTCCCTGTCTCAAAAATTGGAAAACACAATGGAAATGCCACAAGTTACATAGTATTCTAAGCTTGTATGTGAAATGGTAGCTAGGGGCCATGAAATAACACAGCACTTATTACAGATAATTATCAAGGATATTCTGTAAAAACATAAACGATGGACTAAAAACCATAGACTGTATTACTTTTATTAAATAAAAACAACTGTGTCACATTTCCTAAAAGTGATATTATTATCATATAACTCTCACTGATAATAGCAAATGGGTGGGTTTTTTAAAAGTACATTTCAAACAAAAGGGTGGTCAGCCTTTATTTAATATAGGATATATTCAATACCAGAGTGAATCACCCCTATTTGTCATGCCAGCTATGTCTGCCCCAAGAACATTGCCAAAGGAAGTAATACTGGTTACTCCCAGTAACCTGGATTTTCTCCAAAATTCTTACAGAGCCATACTTCCAAAACTGAATTTTTTGGAAAGTAATTGTCATGCTACTTAACTGAATGACAATAGAGTCTATCTATAATTAAACGTGAAATAAAAATAGAAACCTTTATGGGAGTTGAGTGAAACTTGGGAGTTGGGTCAAAGGCACAGATATGTGTGATAACACTACCCGAAATATTTTTTTAACAAAGTGTTTGGGATGGTGATTCTACTAAGTAATAAATACCAATCAGATTCACTCATGTAAATTCTAAATTCAATCCAAGACAAGCAAGATTTTGTTTTTAAACGTTACTAATTTATCTGTTGACACTAATTTAGAACTTCTTTACTTCCTAAATAATGTTTGGACAATTTTGCAACAATTAAAAAGACTTTTTGTTTCCTGAAATACTAATGAATCCCTTTGAGAAATACTGTACTACTTGAAAAAACTTAGGGTGATGTTCATTAGGGCAGAGAGGTGAGAGATCATAATTTGGGGAGTGGAGTGGAATGCAGGACGCCTGCTGGGTCAGCTAGAAGCAGTGATAGTCATGGAAGATTATAAAGATCTTCCAGAACTAACAAAAAGAGAATACAGTCTTGGTCTAGCTGAAGTTATATATCCTGTTGATTTCTGAATAGGACATGCTTCTCATTTCCTTCAAACAAGGTAAATCAAAATAGAGCACCATCATCTTGTGGGAGGGAGCCACTTTTACATTTGGATCCCACTTACTGCATCAACTACACTTTTTACATATAGAACTTAATGTATACTTTTAATTAAACTTCATGATTACACATTTTTGTTTACTTTGCACCACATGATTAATTATGACTTGACAGGAGTGAATTATAATTCTCCCAACTATTAAAGTGCCAAATAATGTAACAAAAAAGAAAAGAGTGTCTAGAATCCAACTGCAATCGCTTCTTGGCCCTTTGGTTAAGATCAAGTGTAGAATCCAACTGCCCGAGTTCAGATCCCTCCTATGCAACTCTGAACAAATTCTTTGTATCTAGAACCTCAGCATCTTCGAGTATAAAGCTGGAAGTAATAAAAGTGATTAAGTATGTGAACTCTGGAGTAAACTGCCCGGTTTTAATGCTAGTGTTCCTTATTTCTATTCTATGTGACCTAAGGCCAATTACTTACTTTTTCTGTGTCTGAACTGTCTCATCTATGAAATGGTTATTAACAGTACTCAGATCAAATAGTTCCTGATTAAAGTACAGTTTAAATTACATACTATGCTAAACTGCCTTCCTGAAAGATTATAAAAATTTTGAACTAGCCCTGGATATTACCAACTAGTTGATTTTGTTAATTGCTATCACTACAGTTGGTTCCCATAATATGATGGTTTGACTTGTGATTTTTTCACTTCCAGATGGTGCAAAAGTAATATGCATTCAATAGAAACCGTCCTTCAAATTTTGAATTTTAATCTTTTCCTGGGTTCACAATATGCAGTACCCTACTCCTTCATGGTGCCGGCCAGTGGTAGCAGCCACAGCTCCCAGTCAGCCACGTGATCATAGGGTAAACAACTGATACACTTACAACCATTCTGTACCCATACATTAATTCCATTTTTCACTTTCAGTACAACATTCAACTAATTACATGAGATATTCGACACTATTATGAAACAAGCTTTCCTTTGTATTAGATGACTTTACCAAACTATAGGTTAATATAAGTGTTCTGAACACATTTAAGGTTGGGTAGGCTAAGGTATGATGTTCAGTAGGTTAAATGTATTAAATGCATTTTCAATTTACAATAGGTTTATAGGGATGTAGCCCCATAAGTATATTGAAGAAGGTCTGTACTAAGACCAGGACATACTTTTATTGCACTCACATTGTCTCTAAACATGATTCTCCACTGATCTGAACCAATCAAATATGGCCTACTGCTCAGCAAAAGCATTATGTAACTATGGCTGACCCTTGAACAACTCAAATTAGGGGCACTGACCTGTGCACAGTCAAAAATACACATATAGTGTTTGATGACTCAAAAACTTAACAACTAAGAGCCTACTGTTAGACTGGACACCTTATTGAAAACAGTCAATGAACACATATTTTGTATATGTAAAATGTACTGTATTCTTAAAGTAAGTCAGAGAAATGAAAATGTTAAGAAAATCACAAAAGAAAGTACTTTTACAGCACTGTACTATATTTATCCAAAAATATCTGCATATAAGTGACCTCCACAGTTCAAACCCATGTTGTTCGAGGGGTAACTGTATATGCTTTCTTTTTGATAGTATTCAGGAGCAATAGCACAAGGAATACTTCGCATGTTTTGGACTGCCCAGCATCATTTAAACAACCTTTCACACCGCAAGTCAAATTTGCTTTCCAACTGCTTTTGCAGCTAGAGCACAGGTAGGACCACCCTTCACCAAACCAATGCACATGTGTGAGACTTCAATTTATAAGAGAGCGGCGTGAGAAAGGAATCACCAGATAGAGTCCATCTTCTGTGAAGGATATTAGGGAAAGTAAAGTCAGTTCATTCTACAGCATCCTGGGTAGGAGTTGGTTTCTGGGTCCCACACAGCACTGGGCTTTTTGCTTCAGTGACTCCCACACTTTTTCCTGGACATCTAACTTCTATCTCTATCTGGTCCTCTTAGAAATCTCTAAACTATCAAATATCCTTTTAATAACTCCTATGTCTGCATAGACCAGTCAAAATGTTCTGTTCTTTGCCAGTAGAAACTCTGACACAAGGGAAACAAGGCAGACAGCAACCCATCCCATTTGAAAATCTATATTTCAGACCATGGCAAAGGGATAGCAGAAATCCATCATGGAAGTTCCAATGCTGCCTACTTCAGGTCCAGCTAGGAACTCAAATAACATTTACTTATATTTTTTGTTAATGGAAAACAGTCGCCTCTTCTAAAACTAGGGCTTCTAGTTTTACTTAGATGTTAAGCAACTAAAAATGTAGGTGAAGAAAAAAAAAAGACAATGTAGTTATGTGTGGCAGGAATAGCTGAGAAGTTTCCTCAACCTTAGTATTATTGACATTTTGGACCAGATGATTACTTACTGTGGGTAGCTGCCCTGTGCATGTCACTCACTGGTCTATCCGTTTAATGCCAGTAGAGTCCTTCCCCTAGTTGTTACAACTAAAAATATCTCCAGACATAGCCCAATATCCCCAGAGTAGGGAAGGGGACAAAGGTTGAGAAATATGGATATAGGAACAAAAAATGGTAAATTCTTGACAAGAACGCTACCCCTTGCTTTTCCCATGCACACTGGAATTATTAATAGTGTTTCAAAGTACTATTTCCTCTTAAGTCTGTTTGGCTCAGTATCATTCTCAACACAACACTCCAGGCAGCTACTATTAATTAATAGGAGCTGACATATAAAACAAATCCCTATTGATATCCTTATTGTCATTTGCTTCTTCACCCATGCCTGGCTTTCTCAACTCCCACTTCTATGCATTATACTCTTTTGCTAAAACCAAACTTTGTCTTGGGCCCAAATTTTTTAGTCAAGTTGGGAAAAGAGTATTTGGAATTTATTGATTCTCCAGTGGTTTCCTCATGACTTGTTCTGCTTTTCTTACATATTCAGGCAACAAACTGGTCAAAGAAAACTTGCAAGACAGTGGGATAGATAAGGACAAGTTAACTGAAGCTTATCACAATGGATTTGGTATAACAGAAGGCTGTGTGCTCGGCAGTATTTGAAAAGTTTGGCAGTAGAGACTGGCCAAAAAACAATAACTAAGAGTATAATTAAGGAAGGTCTGCAGGAGTAGTGATGATAATCTTTTGGCAAAAGAGTGCCATCTCTTGTCGTTACAATCTTATATTTTGAACTTGTAATCCATTAGTAAATTCTATAATAACAATCTGTTAGAAATGTGTATATTCATATCACAAAATGGCCAGATGTCCATACATACATATATAATGTATGCACATAGATGGATATAATATACATATGTATATATATGTGTGTGTATACATATATATATACACACACACCTCACTTTGTGAAATGAAAATGAAAATGTTTTCAAAGTGCATCATCTTCAAATATTTCCTCTAGTATGCTTTTTGAACATCCCTGTAGTATGTAAGTTGGCTTCCTTAAACTTTTAAAATATCATGGCAAACATGCCACTGGTGTGAGCTACAAAAGCAGAGCCATCTGGACCAGACCTATAGTCTCTGTTAGAATCTGGCTCAAATTTTGTTACCTATTAAAACATCACATATAATTCTTCTGTGGCTTGAGTAACAGGAATTTTTGGCCCACTGCAACTCAGAAATATTAGTCTCGTGACTTAGCATGACAGTTTTTTCATATTTCTTTTAAAAATGTTATAAAACAAAAATTTTAATTTCTTCATTTTTTTCCCCTAACACTTGATTTACAGAGGGCATTTTCCATCTTCGTGCACACAATTCTTGTTTTATTGTCTTTAGAATCAATGACAATACACTTCTAATTTCAATATCAAATTCTCTCAATGATTTGCACAAATCATCTGAAAACTAACAAGTTATAGGTTTTTGAGAGCAGGATGTTTAGAAAGAAACCAGGTCAGGGATGCTGGGGTGTCTCAGTTGGTTAAGCATCCAACTTCAGCTCAGGTCATGATCTCATGGTTCATTAATTTGAGGTCCATGTCAGGCTGTGCTGACAGCTCAGAGCTTGGAGCCTGCTTCAATTCTGTATCTCCCTCTCTCTCTCTCTCTCTCTCTCTCTCTGCCTCTTCCCCACTCACACTAGATTTCAATTTCTCTCTCTCTCAAAAATAAACATTAAAAATTTTTAGAAAGAAACCAGATCATAATAAATACCACAAAGCAACTATCATCTGTCACTGCCTAAAACTCACACCATCTCTCCATCTTCATTAGCCTTAAGTGTCAAATGTCAACCTAGAAACTCAGAGCAGAGGTAAAATGTCAGTGGGTGACTGAGGAGCCAGCTTCAGTATCACCTCCTATCTTCTCACTAACTACTCCAGTCAAGGAACCCCGCTGAAACTTAATAGATGAAAAAGAAGAGGAAAAGTGGCAGACAATAGGTTTATTTGACTTGTCACCAACCCTGGAATATCTATTGTTGATCTGCAACTTTCACTGACGCTGGTGTGAATGTTTTGGAGAAGGCACTCACTAATCCATTCCCTTGTCCACTCCATGAGAGTGTATCTAGTTCTAGCTGCTGTCAATGTTGGCACTCTGTTTTATTACCTAGGTGCTGAGAGAGAGATAATTGTCCCTGCCTTCACTGAAATGAAACTCTTGTTAATGATGTGTTACTGCACTGATGTGTTATTATGTAACAATATGAAAGGAAAGATCCTGTTTCATATCATTTAATGTGTGAAAATTCTCAGGAGAGGAATATGAAAGCCTGGAGTCCATCATCAGTCCCCAGAAAAGAAAATTTCAAAGGACCCTAATGCAGCAATGTTCTCCAATGTGTGTATACCATATGCCTTCCTACCTGAGAAGGTGTTCAATCTTCAGTTGTGTCTACTTGTCTGATAGTGGCTGAGGGAACAGTGCTAAGGCCATTATCTTTTTAGAAATGAGAGTGCACCCTCCTACACTGTTGGTGGCAATGTAAACTGGTGCAGCTTCTCTGGAAAACATTGTGGGGGCTCCTCAAAAAACTATCAACAGAACTCCCTTATGACCCAGCAATAGCACTGCTAGGGATTTACCCAAGGGATACAGAAGTGCTGATGCATAGGAGCATATGTACCCCAATGTTCATAGCAGCACTGTCAACAATAGCCAAATCATGGAAAGAGCCTAAATGTCCATCACCTGATGAGTGGATCAAGAAGATGTGGTATATATATACAATGGAGTATTACATGGCAATGAGAAAGAATGAAATATGGCCATTTGTAGGAAAGTGGATGGACCTCGAGGGTGTCATGCTAAGTGAAATGTCAGGCAGAGAAGGACAGATACCACATGTTTGCACTCATAGGTCTAACAGGAGAACAGGAGAAACCTAATGGAGGACCTGGGGAAGGGGAAGAGGGAGAGAGAGCTGGGGAGAGAGAAGGACACAAAACTTGAGACACTATTGAATACCGAAAACGAACTGAGGGTCGAAGGGGAAGGGGGAGAGGTAAAAGAGGTGATGGAGGAGGGCACTTGTGGGAAAGAGCACTGGGTGTTGAATGGAAACCAATTTGACAATAAACTATTTAAAAAAAAAGAAATGAGAATCACTAGAGTAAGTGAAATAAGTAAACAAGAAAACAAAACATAACGTGTAGAACCACAATAGACCACTGAGGATGGTGAAAAGAAGGATGTGTCAATGTGATAAGGAAAGTCTGACTAATCAGAGAATTAGATATGAGACTCTACCCAGGAAGAATATATTTGAATCCTCTGAGAAATAAAAGCAAGAGTTTCCCAACATTTAGCTTTTTAGTGGTAAAACCAAAGACCTCCTAAAGCAATGCACTTCATTCCAACAGTCTTGGGAAAGGAATTGACTGTTGACCTCTAAAATTTCTAATATCAAAATTATATTATACTAATAAAATTAAACAGACAAGGGGTAACTAGAATAGTCACAAAATGTGGGAAAATACACTATAGTCCTTAGGTATGCAAAGCTTTTTCTCTGTTTTACCTTAACGTGGAATAGAAAAGTAGACTTTTTAGTCACTTTCAGTCAATGATATAAATCCATGAAGATGGATGATAACTATCAGAGTTTCATGAAGTTAATTTTCTAAACTAATCTAGGTTACGTCTGTTCCCTTGTGTAGAAAATGGCAGTCTACTGAAAAATACACAAATTTATGTTATAATTAATGTATGAAAAAATAGATGGACAATGATTAAGGCAATCAATGTGACTAGTATATGAGCCATCTCATTAATCATAGTCCAGCCAGATTTCAACATTAACAAAATGCATCATCTTTAATTTCATAGTTACCGTCCAACCTAAATAGAACAAAACATACAATTAAGCCATTTAAAATAGTTAGATTAGGTCATTGCGTTTTTTGGTCAAACCCTTTCCTTTAAAAGACAATGGATTTCTTCATAGGAAACTCCTGTTGGCAGGCCTACATCTGCATACTGCCCATTGATTTTTGCATCTCCTATAAAGTACCCAACTGCCCTTAAATAGACATTTCTTCTTGAGATAGCACTATTAGAATATAAAATGAAAGATTTTCCACTGTTCTGGATCTCAGAGAGCAAGCTTTCAACATTTCATTGTGGCACGGGTGTTGTTGGGTTTTTACTGAATTAAGGAAATTCTCTTTCATTCCTGGTTTACTGAGAGTTTCTTTTATATATGGATTTCTTATATATATGGAGTCTTTTTTATATATGGATTACATATGGGGTTTCTTTCATATATGGATTTTTCTATGTGGATTCTTTTATATATGTTTTCTCATATTTTATTTATCTATTAATATGGTTAGTGTCTTAATAATAAAATCACTGACTTTATTTTTTTTATTTTTGGGGGGGAGACAGACAGAGACAGAGCATGAGCTGGGGAGGAGCAGAGAGAGAGGGAGACACAAAATCGGAAGCAGGCTCCAGGCTCCGAGCTGTCAGCACAGAGCCCAATGCGGGACTCAAACCCACAAACTGAGATCATGACCTGAGCCAAAGTCAGATGCTTAACTGACTGAGCCACCCAGGTGCCCCTAAAATCACTCACTTTAAAATTTTTTATGCTTTTTTTTTTAATTTTTGAGAGCCAGAGAGAGAGAGAGAGAGCGCGGGAGCAGGGGAGGGTCAGAGAGAGAGGAGACACAGAATCTGAAACAGGCTCCAGGCACCGAGCTAGCCGCCTGCACAGAACCCGACGCGGGGCTCAAACCCACAAACCATGAGATCATGACCTGAGTGGAAGCCACCCCTTAATTGACTGAGCCACCCAGGCGCCCCTCACTTTAAAAATTTAAATCATCCTTGTATTATTGATATGAATGCAACTTTGTCATGATAGGTTTCATTTCTATTAATTCACTGGGTATCGTTTCATTTAGATATCTTCTTGAAGGTTTTTTGAATCAGAGGCTGGCTCATAGTTTCTCCTATGTGTACTTTTTAAAAATCAGATATTGGTATAAAAATGATACTGGCCTCATGAAGAAAGTTAGGATGTAATGGCTCTGCTCCATTCTCTGGATGTTTATGTAAGATTTCCATTATTTTTTCCCTTACTGTTTGAAAAAAATTCACTGGTGAGATGTCACTACTTGGGGAAATGGGGTGAGTAACACACAGGACTCTAATATTTTTTACAACTTCCTGCATGTCTATAGTTATTTCAAAATATTTTTTAAATTTAATGTTATTTTTGAGAGACAGAGAGACAGAGCACAAGGCAGAGAGGGGCAGGGAGAGGTGGGGACACAGAATCAGAAGCAGGCTCCAGGCTCTGAGCTATCAGCATAGAGCCCAACTCAGGGCTCAAACCTATGAGCCATGAGATCATGACCTGATTTGAAGTCGGATGCTATCCGACGAAGCCACCCAGGCATCCCTCAAAATGTTTTTAATTCACTAGTGATACCTCCAGTTTCCAGTTCACATGTAACAACAAATAAAAAGTTAATGGGACTAAAAAATCAGTAACTCTTCCTAGATCTTTAAAGGAAGGGGGGTCACAGGGCAAACTTCTACCCCCAAAAGTGGAGAGGCAGACAAATACAGTGAATTATAGTTTACTAGAATGAGCAAAAACTCACAAGCAGAAACCACCTCTGGATCCAGAATAGGAACAGAAAACCTTGAACTGCAATTAAGTAACAAATTGCTAGGGCCTTGATATAGACAAGCATAAGAGTTAAACACTCCAAAGTGACCCAGTTATTGCGAGGCAGACCTACAATGTTGTGAAATTTACTTCCAGAAACCTGACCAGGTTCCCACAGTAAATACTGGTGAAAAATTCACTCTCGCTTTTCAGCAAAAATGAACCATTTTGCAATACAGAAGAGCATTCTTTTCTTCCTGACAGGGGAAACTGGCTAACCGGAGTCTAACTTGCTAGGGTCGTATCTGAGCCTGACTAACCTGGGGAAGGGAAAATGCTCAACTCCAACCTACTCTAGCCAACTCATCCCATCTGAGTGACAGGAAGAAAATGAAAAAGACTTGTGATGTCCACAGTCCAATAGCATAGGCTCACTAAAAGACTAAGGCCTAATCAGAACTATAGAATGCTTTCCTTTCCCCCATACTTTACCGTATTACTATAGTCCTATTTATAGGAGTTCCTTTTACCCTATATATCACATCTGGCTATAAAGAAAAATTACAAGACATTTCAAAAAACAAAACAAAACAACAAATAAACAGGAAAAAAAAACATTTGGTAGAGACAGAGAAAGCATCAAAACCAAACATGGCATGATATTGAAATCATCTGACCAGAAATTTAAAATAACTAGAATTAACATGATAAGGGCTCTGATGGATAAAGTCGACAGATACAAGAATAGATGAGCAATGTAAACTCACTGTACAAGAGAGGGAGATACTAAGAAGATAAAACACGCTGTAATGAGAAAGAATGGCTCATTTGTAAACCAGATATGACTGAGAAAACAATCTCTAACTGAGAGGCTATATCAATGGAGTCCTTGAAAGAAAAAAGGGAACAAGAATTGAAAAAAAAAAAAAAACCCAGAACAGAATAGCCAACAATGTGAGGTATCTACAAAAGGTATAACATATGCAGAACGGCAATACCAGAAGGGTAAGAAAGATAGAAAAGAACAGAAGATGTATTTGAAACAATGACTGAAAATTTCCTTGACCTAATATTAGACACCAAACCACAGATCCAAGAAGCTCAGAGGACAACCAGAAAGATAAACACCAAAAACAAAAACAAAAACTACACATTTGCATATAATTTTCAAACAGAAACTCAAAGATAAAGAAAAATGCCTGAAAAAAAAGTGGAAGAAAAAAAAAGAGCACACATGACAGAGTCAGATAAATATTATGAAAATCTGATGTCTTCATGATTTTAAAAAGTTATGAAACTATAAAATGAATAATTTATGTAATATGTTGAATATTAAGCTCTTATGGCATACTACCAATCTTGGAAAATTGGGAAATCTTGGGAAAATTCTTTTAAAATAAAGAATAATAGAAAGATCCTCACACACACACACACACACACACACACACACACACGCCTGAAAGAATTGAGAGAAAAAGAAAAAAAACACTTTACCTACAGAGGAACAAAGAAAAGAAAAATATACCCAGACAGCATTCAAAAACAAGGAGAAACTGGAGTAAAATACTTAAAGTGTTGAGAGAGAAAAAAAACTCAACAACCTAGAATTCTGTGTCCTGGGAAATCATCCTTCAAAAGTGAAGAATAAACACATTCTCAGACCAAAAAAACATTGAGGAAATTTATTGCCAGTATACCAGCCTTGCAAGAAATGTAAAAAGTTCTTCAGAGCAGTAAAATAATACAGGATAGAAATTCAGATCTACATGAAATAAAGGAAAATATCAAAGGAGAATTAAGTGAAGGTAAACTAAAAACGTTTATCTTCCTTATTTTATTTGATGTAATATCTAACAGTTAGTTCAAAATAATAATGCCAAAAATGCATGCATTTTGACATATGTATCTATCATATATAGAAAGATACATAGATATTCTTATGTATGCTTATATCAGTGAAATGAGTGAAAGCAATGATATAAGACATAAAATGGAAGAATTAAGATTATTGTTATTATAAAGGACTCATAGTATCCATGTGATTCTATACATATAGTAGTATCCACCATATTGTCCATGTAGTAATATAGTGTTACTTGAAACTGTACTTGGATTAGTTGTAAATGTATACTACAAACTTGAGAGCAACTATTTTAAAAAAGTAAAAAAAAAAAAGAAGAAATATAACAATATCCTAAGAAAAGAAAAAAATGGAAGCATATAAAATGCTCAGTTAAACCACAAAAGGGAGGGGCACCTGGCTGGCTCAGTCAGTGGAATGTACAACTCAGTCCTGGGGTTGTAAGTTCAAGCCCCACTTAAAGATAAAATCTTCAGGGGTGCCTGGGTGACTCAGCTGTTTAAGCATCTGACTTGTGATTTTGGCTCAGGTCATGATTTCATGGTCGTGAGTGCTGGGCTCTGTGCTGGGTATAGAGCCTGCTTAAGATTTCTTTCTCTCCTGCCCTTTGCCCACTCACATGTGCTTTCTCAAAAAACAAAATAAATTCACACTGGGCATGAAGCCTACTGTTTTTTGGTTTGTTTTTGTTTTTTTTTTTGAGAGAGAGAGAGAATGAATATGAACAAGCTGGGTAGAGGGAAAGGGGCAGAGTGAATGAGAGAGAGAGGCTTCACTCCCAGCACAGAGACTCATGCGGCTTAATCTCATGATGCAAGATCATTACCTGAGCTGAAATCAAGAATTGGACACTTCACCTACTGAGCCATCCAGGTGCCCGTGGGCATGAAGCTTACTTAAAAAAAAATAAAATAAATTAAAATATAAAATCTTTTTTTAGAAAAAGGCAGAAAAAGGGTGGAAATATAGAAACAGAGCAACAAATAGAAAACAGTGATAGGATAGATATTAATCCAAATATATCGATAATTACTTTGAACATTAATGGTATAAAGTACCAATTAGAAGACAGAGATTGTCAGAATGGATTAACAAAACAAGACCCAATTATGTGTTATCTATAGGAAATCCACTTTAAATATAAAGACATCTATAGGGGCGCCTGAGAGGCTCAGTAAGTTAATCATCTGACTCTTGATCTCAGCTCAGGTCTTGATCTCAGGGTCATGAGTTCAAGCCCCATGTTGGGCTCGGCTTTGGGCATGAAGCCTACTGAAATCACACACACACACACACACACACACACACACACACACACACACCCCTATAGATTAAAAGCAAATGGATGGGGGAAAAAGATATAACTTGCTAATATTAATCAAAAGAAAGCAAGAGTAGCTATATTAATTCCAGACAAAGCTGGCTACAGAGCAAGCAAAGTTACCAGAAATAAAGCAGAGTACCATATAAAGATAAAAGTGTCAATTCTCAAAAAAAGGACCTAATAATTCTTAATGTGTATGCATGCAACAACAGAAAATCAAACTATGTGAGGCAAAAACTAATAGCACTGCAAAGAGATATAGATGAATCCAGTACCATAATTGGAGACTTCAACACCCCTCTAATCAGAAATGGACAGATCTAGCATGCAGAAAGTCAGTACAGACATAAATGAACTCAACAACACTTTCAGTCAACTAAATATAATTGACATTTTCAGACAATTTCATCTAACAATAGCAGAACACATATTTTTTTCAAGTCCACATGGAACATTCATCAAAACAAACCACATTCTGGGCCATAAAATACACCTTAACAACCTTAAAATAAATTACACAATGTCTGTTCTCAAAACACAATGAAATTAAACTAGAAATCAACAATAAAAACATAAATTCCAAAAATACATGAATATTAAACAACACACTTCTAAATAACATGTGAGTCAAATAAATCTTAAGTAAAATTTTAAAATATTTTGAACCAAATGAAACTCATAGGTCTAACAGGAGAAACCTAGCAGAGGACCATAGAGAGGGGAAGAGGGAAGGAGAGTTGGGGAGAGAGAGGGATGCAAATCATGAGAGACTATTTTGAATACTGAAAGGAACTGAGGGCTGAAGGGGAAGGGGGAGGGGAGAAGGGGGTGATGGTCATGGAGAAGGGCACTTGTGGGGAAGAGCATTGGGTGTTATATGGAAACCAATTTGACAATAAACTATATTAAAAAAACTTATCAAAATGTATGGGATGCAGTGAAAGAACTTAGAGAAAATTTATAGCATGGGATGCATATGTAAAATAAGAAGAAAAAACCTAAAATAAGGGAAGTTTCTACCTTAGGGAACCAGAAAAAAGAACAGATGAAATCCAAAGTAAGCAAAAGAAAAGAAATAAGTAGAGCAGAAATCAATGAAATAAAAATAGGAAATTATTAGAGAAAAATCAAGGAAACTTGTTCTTTGGGTTTTTTTTAATTTTTTTAAAAATTTATTTATGAGAGGCAGAGAGAGACAATGCAAGCACGGGTCAGAGAGAGAGGGAGACACCGAATCTGAAGATTGGCTCCAGGCACTGAGCTAGCTCTCAGCACAGAGCCTGACACGGGGCTCGAACCCACAAACTGTGAGATCATGACCTGAGCTGAAGTGGACACTTAACTGACTGAGCCACCCAGGTGCCCCAGAAACTGTTTTTTGAAAGATCAATAAAATTGATAAGTCTCTAACCAAGGTAAGAGGAAAAAAGTGAGGACACAAACTACGAATATCAGAAATGAAAGAGGAGACATCACTCTAGAGTCCATGGACATTAAAAGAATCACAAAGGAAAAAATCACAAAGGAGTATTATGAACAATTCTATACCCACAAATCTGATAAGCTAGATAGAATGTTTCAATTTCTTGAAATACACAATGTGCCAAAATTCACACAAGAAATAGACAATCTGAACAGGCTTATATCTACTAAAGACATTGAATCAATAATGTGAAACCTTCTAAGAGAGAAAGCTTCAGTCCCAGATAGGTTCACTGGTGAATTCTACCAAACATTAAAGGAGGAAATTATACCAACTCTTTACAACCTTCCAGAGGGTAGAAGCAGAAAGAATACTTCATAAATCATTTTATAAGGCCAGCATTATACTAATAATAAAACCAAGCAAAGCATTACAAGAAATCTACAGACAAATATCTGTCATGAACAAAGATGCAAAATTTTGCAACAAAACATTTCCCAATTGAGCCCAAAATATACATATAAAAAAGAATTATACACCCCAACCAAGTGGGGTTTATCTTGGACATGCAAGGCTGGGTCAACATTTGAAAATTAATGAATGTAACCCATAACATCGACAGACTAAAAAAGAATTATCACACCATCTTATCAATAGACATGGAAAAAGCATTTGACAACATCTAATATTCATTCATGATAAAAAAAAACTCTCAGTAAAGTAGAAATAGAGTTGAACTCCTTAAACTTAATAAAGAATATCTACAAAAACCTACAGCTAACATCTGTTATCAGTTAGAAACTTGAAGATTCTACTACAAGATTTTCTACTATATTAGGTATAAGGAAGGATGTTCCCTTTCCCAAATCCTTTTTTTTTAATGTTTATTTTTGAGAGACAGAGAAGGAGAGCACCAGAGAGGGAGAGGCAGAAAGACAGTGGGACAAAAGATCCTAAGTGGGCTCTGTGTTGACAGCACAGTGCCCATTGCAGGGCTTGAACTCATGAACTCTGAGATCAAGACCTGAGCCAAAGTCAGATGTTTAATTGAATGAGCCAACCAGGCATTCCCCTAACTTCTTTTAAGGAGCATACTGGAAATTCTAGTCAATACAAATAAGATAACAGCAGGAAATAAAACGTATACAGATTGGAAAATAATATATAAAACTGTAATTATTCATATATGATGTAACTGTCTATGTAGAAAACCTGAAATTTGACCAAAATAAAAAACGAAACTCCTGAGATTAATAAGTGATTATAGCAAGGTTACAGGATACAAGGTTAATATACAAAATTCAAAATTCAATACATCAGCAATGAAGAAGCAGAATTTGCAACTAAAAACACAATACCATTTATACTACCACTCCCAAATGAAATATTTAGGTATAAATCTAACAAAGTATGTACAAGATCTATAAGAAAAACAATAAAATTTTGATGAATGAAATCAAAGAACTCAATAAGATTTTCCACCTTCATGGATAAAAGAGTCAATATCTTAAAGATCTCAGTTCTCAACTTGATCTAAGATTCTATGCAATCCTAATGAAAATCCCAGTAAGTTAGTTATATGGATATTGACAAACTAATTCTAAAGTTTTTATGGAGAGGCAGGGGACCAAGTATAGCCAACACAATAGTGATGTAAAAGTACAAAGATGGAGGACTGATACTATTAGACTTCAAAACTTACTATAAAGCTACAGTAATCAAGACAGCATGATGTTGATGAAAAAAAAAAACCAAACAGACAAGTAGATCATGAAAACAAATAGAGTCCAGAAATAGACCTACACAAATAGTCAACTCCTGTATGTGTATCTATTCATCTATATATCTGTCGACAGAGAGAGAGAGAGAGAGAGAGAGAGAGAGAGAGAGAGAGAGAGAGAGAGAGAGAGAGAGAGAGGAGAAAAGGAAGCAAAGGCAATGCTATGGAGCAAACCATGTTTTGAACAAACAGTGCTAGAACAACTGGATATCCACATACAAAAATCAATCAATCAAAACACAAACCTTACACCCTCTACACAAATTAACTCATTAACTGAAAATGGATCACAGACCTAAGTATAAAATTCAAAACAATAAACCTTCTAGGAGATAACATACAAGAAACATGGGTATGGCAAGGCACTTTTACAAAACCAAAGACAAGAGTTGTTGATAAGCTGGACTTCATTAAAATTCAAATTTTTTACTTTGTAAACCACTGCCAGGAGAATGGTTAAGACAAGCCACAGATTGGGAGAAAATATTTGCATAAGACCTATCTGTCAAAGGACTGTTATCCAAAATGTACAAAGAACTATTAAACTATTTCAACAATAAGAAAGCAACCTTATTTTTTAAATGGGCAAAAGACCTAGCAGACAGGCCCAAATCCAAAACACTGACACCACTAAACACTGGCAAGAATGTGGAGCAATAGGAACTCTTATTCACTGCTTGTGGAAATGCAAAATGGAATAGTTTGGAAGATAGTTTGGCTGTTTCTTAGAAAACTAAACATATTCTTATGATACTATTCAGCAACTGAGCTTTTGGTATTTACCCAAAGGAGTTGAAAACTTATGTCCACACAAAAACCTGTTAATGGATATTAATAGTAGCTTTATTCATAACTGCCAAACCTTGAGGGCAACCAAGATGCCCTTCAGTTGGTAAATGAATAAAATGTAGTACACCCAGACAATGGAATATTATTCAGTGCTAAAAAGAAATGAGGCTATCAAGTCATCAAATTTTATTTGTGTTCTAATAGGTTACATATTCTTAAATATAACAAAATTATAAAATACTAAACTAGGATAGATTTTTAAATTTCTTAATGAAATTATATTGCTAGTATGGTTTTGAACCTTCTAAATATTTTACACTTTAAAACAGTCTATACTGGGGCACCTGAGTGGCTCAGTCAGTTAAGCAGCTGACCTCAGCTCAGGCCATGATCTCATGGTTCGTGGGTTCGAGCCCCATGCGGGGCTCTCTGCTGACAGCTCGGAGCCTGGAGCCTGTCTTCATATTCTGTGTCTCCCTCTCTCTCTGACCCTCCCCTGCTTGCACTGTCTGTCTGTCTGTCTGTCTTTCTCTCTCTCTCTCAAAAATAAATAAAACATTAAAAAATTTAAAAAGAAATAAAATAAAATACTCTACTTTCTTATACTCTGAATCACACTTAAAGTAAGATACCGGAAGTTAAAAGGGAAAGAATTCCCCCCAATCCAATTAACTGGAGCTATTTTCCACTAAAGATGTAGGCCAAGCACAGTATTTGGAACTATATAAAATATTATATCATACTATATAATTTCAGTGGTTGTTTCTCTATTAACCTTGTGGACAGTAAGAATGAGAGTTTTGGTGAAGGGTTTGACTGGATTCTTACTAGAGGCATGGATGGATGTTGTAAACTCCATCTATAATTGGTATGTCAATTAGTCCACAATAACAAGAAGTGGTCTTTAGTCCAAGAGATCACTGGATTCATAACATCTGAAGAAGTCTGCAACTCCAAACTTGGTTGATCTCTGATATAGATTTTGCCATTTCTTAGGCAACAGTTATATCTTCTGCCTAGACTTTAAACTTGGTGGAATCCAGCATATTTACCATTCTATCTTGGGACTGTAATTTAAAACACTTTAGATTTTAAATTATATCTTGTTGAAATCACGACCTACTATAGCTTTATCTGATAATTCAGTGACAACTTCCATAGTCATTAGAATAAGAGTCTATCATCAGTAGTTTGCACATTTTAAAGAACTAGATGAATGTTATCATTTCTGCTACCATTCTTCCCACCTGAATTTGCTTGAGTATAAATATTCATTTGTATGTTGACATTCCCATATACTTAAATAATATTTGAAATCCCCCATTGAAATACCAAGATAGGAGCCAAATTCTTAATTTGCCTGCCTCACTTAACAATTGTATACCGGGTAAAAGTTCAAATATAGGAACCTAAATGCCACTATTACTATGAAAGTTTCTAGTAGTCTCTGATTAGGGTTCACATTTAAAACCCTAGGGTGGAGCATTTACTTTGGAAAACTTATAAATTCTTTCTGTTTGAACTGTGGGAACATCTTTTTAAAAACTAAGTAGCCTCTTGCTAACTTCAACATACAAGAATGTCTTTCTCAAGGACATAGGACCTATCTCCTAGAAATGTAATCTTCAAAGAAGACAATGGACCAATCTCTCAGTTTCTTTGGTGGGGATGGGTGTAGGGGGGAGTGTGTAAGAGCCTAACTTCAGTGAGTGCCTTGCTCCAAGATACAGAACTATCTACCGTCATAGAGACATGAGAAGTTTATTTCCCTTGGCTTAAGCCAAATAGTATACACAGATGCCACCCAAAGACCAAGTGAATACAGGATGAACTCCATGTGACAAATGGTGCTTTCAAGTCCTCTTATTTGAGAACTATTTATTATTTATCTTGAGAATGCATATGTAATGGGTCATGTCTGCTTTTGCTATACAAAAACTTTGTCTTTGCAATCTCCTACTGAATTGCTTCTGATGCAGATAACGTTCTGCTTTAATGCCTATTTAATAATAAAGATGGTTTCCTTTCTCTTGTGTCTTCTCTTATTTTCAACAGTGATAATTAAGCCTTTTATTTTTTTATTATATTTGCCTTTATATTCTATGTAGATTATGTACTCACAGAGACTAGATTTTAAATATATTTTTCTATTAAATAATGCCATGTGGTGAAAAGTTCAATATTAGACCATGTTTCTAAGAGGGTAGTGTTTGTTCTTGGAAATACATCATTTACTTTTGCTATTAACTACTATTTGTTATTAGTAACTAGTAGTAACTCTAACAATTATTCAAAATTTGATGGGGTGCTGGTGTCAGGGCAGAGAAAGAAGGGAGGAGAAGGAGACATCAACAATATCAATGATCTTACTTTCAACAGGCAAATAGAATAGAAACATCAACAGGCAAATGCAAGCATCACACTGAATCTGCTCTTTAGTATTAAATCATGTGCTTACCTCAGAGACTCTTCCTTAAAGACTATATTTTAGCCTGTTATAATTATCTAGAGATTTGATTTCCTCATCATCTCTACTGCCACTCTGAAGTTTGTTTATATATGTATTTTGCATATGCTTTCAGCAATCATGAAATTCTGTGCCTCTTCATTCATTTTCCAGAGTGGGGGAGGGAGACTGCACTGAGCCTGAAGTATTAAAGCCCAAAGGTGATTATTTACTTGTTTTGATTTTCTAATTAAACTACTTTTGAAAAACCATAAAATAAATCACAAAAAAAAGAAAACCCTAGTGTACCTTCAGGTATCCTAACAATGGTACACGATCTCCCCACCTTAGAGACAGAGGCTTATCTGTTTCTTTTGTTGCACAACAATGTATTTTTATGATGATTTTCAAGTGAAATGAATACACGTGTATGTAAATAGCACAAGTTTTATTGTGATAAAATAATACATACTATGAATTCTACCCTCTAAACAGTAAGTTTAAAGTACAATATTGTTAAGTATATGTACACTGTTGTACAACGGATCTCTAGAAGTTTTCCATCTTGCATGACTGAAACTCTATACCACTGAACAGAAGCTTCTCTTTTCCCCTGCTCCTAGGCCCTGACAACCATCATTCTACTTTCTCCCTCTTTGACTACTTTAGACACCTCATACAGCATTGAATTATGCACTATTTGTCTTTCGGTGACCGATTTATTTCATTTAGCACAATCTCGCCAAGTTTCATCGCCGTTGTAGCATATGACGGGATCTCCTTTATTAAGGCTGAAAACTATCGCATTGTTTGTTTATACCACATTTTCTTTGTCCACCCGTCATTGGCATTTATGTTGTTTCAACCTCTTCAGCATTATTTTTAAATATGTTTGGGCCACCTGAGTGGCTCAGTCTGTTAAGCGTCCGACTTTGACTCAGGTCATGATCTCGTGGTTGGTGGGTTTGAGCCTCACACCGGGCTCTGTGCTGAATGCTTGCTCAGAGCCTGGATCCTGCTCCAGATTCTGTGTCTCCTTCTCTCTCTGACCCTCCCCACTCATGCTCTGTCTCATTCTATCTCTCAAAAAGCAATTAATGCATAAAAAATAATTAATGCATAAAATTTTTTAAAATAAATATGCTTATAAGAGTATATAATAAAGCATACAATGCACAGTGAAAACAATGGCACTGCAGGTGATAACAGCTAACAGGGGTTCATCTGGTCTCAGTCTCTAGTACAGAACTTGGCAGGCTCCTTGTCTCCCAACCAAATGGACATTGAGCCTGAATTCAGTGTTTCTGTGGGCAGAACTTGTGGTTCATCTCCGAGGCCATTCCTGAGAGGGGAGGTGATGAGTGCCCGAGGAGCTGAAAATACAGGTTACCCTGGACCCAAACTAAATACAAACCTCAAAACAATGAGCCTCTGTCAGAATGCAGGTCTCCTGGCTCTTAGAATGGTACCTGAGCCAAGCTGTTTTCCATGGCTATCCTAAGATGCTAGTCTGGAGCAAGAAACTAATATCCACACTTGTAGCTTTTAGTATTAGATACTCAGGGCAGGGGTCCAAGGCAGAGATACAGAAAATCTGATCTTTCTCTCGCTTTCCTCAATCTCTACATTTCCACCCCTAACCCCCACCCCCACCCCCGTCTCTCTCCCTTTTCCTGTCTTTCTCATTCTGTCTCAACACAAGCATATATAAAGAAACTGGTATACATAAACTGGACCATGACTGGGAGCCAGGAGATGACCCCAAATTTTTCCAATCATTGTGCAAGTTAATGTGGACTCTTCTGTTCCCCAATCTCATGGAATATAAAATTCCTACTGCCAGGATTTCCATTACTTTCTCTTGTCGAAATTATAAAATATAACATAGGCAAAAGGATAACTGCACGTTCATGTTAATTGTTTAACAGCCCAACCAAGGATTGTTTCATTCTCGAGTCCAGGAGTTGGCAAACTTTTCCTTCAAAGGTTCTGACAGAATGTATTTTAGGTCTTGGGGGCCACCTAAGACTCTCAGCCACAACAGTCTGATGCTGTAGCACAAAACAGCCAAAGGCAACACTTACGTGAACAGCCATGGCTTCATTCCAAAGAAACTAAATTTATTAAAAATTCTATTTATGAAAACAGGTGGCCAGTGGATTTGGACCCACTGTAATTGGCCAACCTTTGCCCTAATAAAGGAGACTTGCTAATTGCACTAAGGACCCAGGTCACAAGTTAACTTGTAGATATTGAAAGATACATATTGATCCTTTAGAGTTGTAAATGATTATATTATAGAATACACAATCCAAAAGGGTAGGATATTACTGTCCTGTAGGACTTTAAACATTTTCAATTCAATCTTCAAAGTAAAATCTAATTGTAGTATGCGTTTCCTAATGGACTGACTATATACCCAAGATCCTCAAATGGTCTTCACACCAGCTTTGCCATCCTCCTGTCCCTCAGTTAATGACTTATATAAGCCAATTAGTGTCAACTCTATGTTTATCTGAGAATTATGTTTTTAACCTTCTGAAAATTAAAATCTTGACAATCTAGCTCTGAGGCAAACATGACAGCATTCTGTACACATTACCGAGGATAAGCAGCACAACACCTAGGGAAAAACAAGGCAAGTGGTTTGAGGCCCTTCTCTTCACTCCAGGCAAGTCCACAAGTCTCCTGGTGACTACATTGACCCCACCTCAATTCCTGATGCCACCTCCCACATCCAACACTCCCTATGTCTTCAGAGTCAATGGATAGAAAAACTTCCTCTTTACAACTGTAAAATGGGCCAATTCACCAATATAAAGCTCTTGAGTATTTCCCAGCCCTGCTATTCTATAGTAACTACCTGCCAGTACCACAGATGATTGCTCAAAATCGTCCTTCCTCATTCACCCCATCCACACATAACAGAGTTCTATAAAATGAAAGGAATCATGAATTAAATTAAGGAGAAAGATGTATGCAAATTGTCTGAAATCTTTCAAGCTTGAAACATAAAATATGCAATTTAAAATTTTTTTATAGTTTATTTATTTTTGAGACAGAGAGACAGAGCTCAAGTGGGGGAGGGGCAGAGAGAGAGGGAGACTCAGAATCTGAAACAGACTCCAGGCTCTGAGCTGTCAGCACAGAACCCAACATGGGGCTCAAACCTACAAACTGTGAGATCATGACCTGAACTGAAGTTGGATGCTTAATGGACTGTGCCACCAGGTGCCCCTAAAATATGCTACTTCGGTGATTGGTTTAAAAACTAGAAGGTTTCTATGAGAAAACAGCTTTCAATGAGCTCTGACTTGTACACACAATCAGGGTTGGATCATATTGACTTTAGGGTACATTTCAAAGCTGCAGTCAGACTCATAAAATCATTCTCAACTCTGTCAACTCAACAGCTCACTTACCCAACTCCTGTCATGTCTTCAAGCATCAATTCCACACAGGTGACTTCCCATTTCCAACTCCCGACTCCTACTCTCCTACTCCCACTCTTACGTGCACCAGTTCCCCATTTGCAAAGGCCTTTGAACATCTCCATCCACCTCCAACCTTGTCTCTCTTCCTGTCATGTCCATCCATCAACCTGCCCCCTTTGACACTTCCTCACTCTTCCTACCATCCCTACATCCATTCAGTATCTAAAACCTATCAATGCTCCTCTACTCTTGCTGACTGCTTCCTAGCATAGGCCTTCAGTGGCCTCATCCTTCACCTGTTCAATTTCATGGCTGGCTTGTTACTCTCTCAGAGACCCTACTTACTCCATTGATACTGTACACAGCAACAGACTGATTTTCTTAAACACAGATTCCCTTGTGCCTCCCTTGCTTATTAGCCTTGATTAAATATTGTTGACGGTTTCCTATTACTAGCAAATAAAACCCAAACCCAAGACCCCATCTACATACCATCATAGATTCAGTTGAATTACCTCTAAACCCTTGTTCGCTTGTTCTATCACTCCCTGAAATACATTTTGCCACAACATTCCCTTGGATTACAGTGTTTCCACATGTGCCAGACCTGCCTCAAGGTCTTCCCAATTTGCCCAAAGGAAGCAATTTTCTCTCCTTTGATACCTATCACCTTTCACTGGATTCTCTCTCATATTAGCATTCTTCAGCTTCTTAGGTGTTAGTAAGCAGGAAAGCGTGTGTTGACAAAGTCTAACAGTTTCAGTCTGTACCCAGCATTGCCATTGGTCACTTCTGTGACCTTTGCCAACTAACTAAATGGCTCCATCCCTACTTTTCAATACCCCTAAAATTGAGGACAATTTCTTTTACTTCTTCAGGCTTTTGTAGGAACAAATGAATTAAATTGGCCCATGGTAAGTAGCATTTACATGACCCCTAAGCATTACATGAGCATGCCTTCTAATTAAAATTATTATTGAGAGACTAATGGGGTTTTTTTTGTTTGTTTTTATTTTCTGTTTTGTGTGTTTTTTTGGCTGACCTGCATCCTTTCCACTTTCTTTTGGTAACAGCGTTCTGAAGGAATATTTCCCCTCATTAGGTCTAGTCTTGGAGAGGCTATAAATCAAGGTGCCTGGCCTTCCCTGCCAAACTTGTGGGCACATTACTTAAGCAGGTCAAATTGGAGTTTCTGTTTTGGGACTTTGTACCTTGAACTGAGTAATGAAAGGTTGAAAAAAATACTTGGAGGGCTTTTTCATTTCAACCTTAAATCCCCGACAAAACTGTTGTACGGTTGGTCTTACTGAGATCATGGGAACACCTGGTTTCAGCCCTTCTGATTTTTCTTCCATTTCTCCTTTTGTCTTTCCTTTCAATCCTGCACCCCAAAAAAGTCCCTCCAAAAAATGTCTGTTTCTTCTTGAGTGAGCAGAAATGAATTCTATTGCTTGAGCCAAAGAACCCTAACACAGGATTATGTCATCTTTTAACCTTTGGCAGCCAAAACCCAATGTCTAGCACTTATCATAAGTAAATTTTTATCATTTAAAGGAATTCTTCAATTTCTCCTTGTCTATATACACTATAGTTTATGTTCATTCTCTTAATTCCATTATAAATCAGAATTCTTATATGCTTCATTTAGCTTCTGTTCTAAAAATCTTAATGTTTATGCCTATCTTGTTCCAAAAATAATTTAAGATCACTTTATTTACATTAGCATAGAAAATTAAAACAATGGAGAAAAACAAAGTAAAAGAGGTAGAACTTTTCTCACAAAGAATGTTATAAAATGGACAGACTAAAATGTCCATTAACTTGGCCATCAAATTAATTAATTTCAGTCAAGTATTTTCTTCTTTGGCTCTCCCACAGACTTACCTGCGAAGATTTACTTTGCTTTTCTGTTTGGAGTGTCATTGTAACTACTGTATTGTAAATGATGGAAAATAATTGCATATGTTAAAAAATATGAAACTTTATAAAGTAAAAAAAAATAAATAAATAAAATTAAAAAAAGAAAGAAAGAAAGAAATAGGTGACTAGCTCTCACCAAAGACTAATTATTTGACCGGAAGCTCAGAGTGTGAGACATGAGATACAGTATTTTTTCAAATGCCCCCAGTTGATTCCGATGCACAGTAAGGTTTGAGAATCATGAAGCCAATCAACGATGCAATATGCTTAAAACAGAATGTTGATCTTCAAATGATACTTGTTAAATGTAGAAAACCATGTGTAGATTTCAGAACAAAAATGCAAGCATGAAGGATTTGGTAAAATAAACTCTCTTGAAAAATACTAATACTCTACAATTATTTTTCCATCATAATAAAATAGTGCCAAATACACAGCGTCTTCCAAGTAACAAATCTTTAAAACCACTCCTTCAAATAGCATCTGTCCGGTCGGCAGGTGGCCTGTTTTAGTTCATTTCCCGTTTCTCCTTGGTGGAGTTCATGGGATATTTCTAGAATCAATGGGTAATTAGGTGCCAATTTAGATATTTGATTTGGAAATTGAGTCTTTGAAAACCATCACTTTCAAATACAGGGAAAGTCCGCCTTGTTATGCTACCCCAGAAACTGGCAATAAGAAAATTCTAACAACATTTATAAATGCAGAAGCCAGATTCTCTGGGCTACAGGTGGAGCACACACAGCTGCAGGAAAAGCAAGACACCTGCTATGTCCTCGAGTACCCTTTAATGGGTGGGGAAATTAGAACAATAATGTCTGCTGTGGTATAAATCTAGGGTGTCACTATAAATAAGTTTGATTACAGAGCTCTGTTCGAAAACCTTTCTGAAAGGGCATGTACAAGTGAGGGCCCTGGTAGTAAGAAATCAAGTAAGTAGCCCAAGACAGCTTTCATTAAATGTAAAAGACCACTGGGAAAGTTACATGCCCGCCGTAGTCAAGAGACATTGCTTCATCAAACACATAGTTAGCCAATCACTCCAGTCAGTTCAGCAGAGAGGTATAGAAGTCTACTGTCTCTGTGACATTGTGTTGGGCTGAGATGCATCAATTTCAAGCCTAAATGTGAAAAAGGATCTCTTGAAAATACTAACAGGCAGATCTCTGAGCCTTGGCCCCATATATTCTGATTTATATGGATTGTGGAGGTAACAGGAATCTGCATGTTAACAGGCACTCCAGGAGTGCCATAAACACAAGACTGAGACACCTATAAAGATTTATACTATGCTTCCATTGAGAGTAACTTAATTTGAGGGGAGAGGAGTATTTAGGAAAGAACTGAGTATAGCAGGACCCTGGCAGGAGTTTCTGGCTGCAGTAAAGCCTCAAAGAACAGGGAGTGACAGGAAACTCCTGAGTATAAAATACTCCAGAAAAGTAATGAAAGACTAAAATGAAAAGAGGAGTGGTTACTGAAGAAAAAATTCTCAGAATTTCAAAATGTTCTCTAAGTCCTATCTAAGGAAGAACAGCAGTTTGGAAAATATTAAGACCATAAGAAAATTCCAGACCAGCAAACAATCACCAAGTAGTAACTACCTGCCAGGCACTGCACCAGTGCTTTGGATACGGCACCTTCACTAGGAGGCAACTGTCTCCTGAAAGTTAAGAGCATAGACTCTAGAGCATGGGTCATAGCAGGGCTGTCAACCCTGGCTATGCCTGAGATCAACTGGAAGTTTTGAAAAATGCTGATACCAAGGCCTTTAGCAGAGTTTCAGATGTAACTGGTTAGGGATATAGCCTGAGAGACCATGTTTCTTCAGTGTTCTCTAGTGAGGGTTGAGTACTAATCCTCCACAACAGTGCTTCATAAAATGTGAGGTGTATCAAAACCATCCGGAGACCTATGGGGAACACCGAGGCCCAGGCTCCTTGAAGTAGGCCAGGGCCTGTCCTCTTCTATTTATCAAATGCCCTAGATGATTCTGCTACCCTCCAAGTTGGAGAATCACAGATCTAGAGTGAGACTGTGGGATCAAGTCAGGATTTCACTACCCCTGAACAGGGTGCCTTAAGCGAGTTAGGCATTCCATCTGTGCTTTATTTTCCACATCTATAGAGCAGGAGGGTAAAATACTTCTGATGAGAGATGGATGTGGATAGCTGTGGTGACTTTCTTTCTCTCCTTTGTTGGCAAGCTTACCATCGAGCTGGTTGAGCGGCTCTGCGTTATCTCAAAAGAAAAAGGGCTGACACTAGAACCATCCCCATCCTAGACACTTTTTTTTTCTTTTGTACTTATTTATTTATTTATTATTTTTTATATAGTTTATTGTCAAGTTGGTTTCCATACGACACCCAGTGCTCCTCCCCACAAGTGCCCTGCTCCATGTCCATCACCGCTCCTCCTTCTTTCTCCTCCCACTTCAGCCCTCAGTTTGTTTTCAGTATTCAAGAGTCTTTCATGATTTGCCTCCCTAACTCTCTTCCTCCCTTCCCCTCCCCATGGTTCTCTGTTAGGTTTCTTCTGTTAGACCTATGAGTGCAAACATATGGTATCTGTCCTTCTCTGCCTGACTTATTTCACTTAGCATGACACTCTCAAGGTCCATCCATGTTGTTACAAATGGCCAGATTTCATTCTTTCCCATTGCCATGTAGTATTCCATTGTATAGATAAACCACATCTACTTGATCCATTCATCAGTTGATGGACATTTAGGCTCTTTCCATAATTTGGTTATTGTTGAAAGTGCCACTATGAACATTGGGATACATGTGTCCCTATGCAACAGCACTTCTCTATCCCTTGGGTAAATCCACAGCAGTGCTATTGCTGAGTCATAGGGGAGTTCTACTGATAGTTTTTTTTTTAGGAATCTCCAGTTTTCCAGAGTGGCTGTACCAGTTTACATTCCCACCAATAGTGTAGGAGGGTGCCTCTTTCTCCACATCCTCGCCAGCATCTATAGTCTCTTGATTTGTTCATTTTAGTCACTCTGACTAGCATGAGGTGGTATCTCAGTGTGGTTTTGATTTGTATTTCCCTGATGATGAGTGACGCTGAGGATCGTTTCATGTGTTTGTTGGCCATCTGGACGGTTCTTTGGAGAAATGTGCATTCATGTCTTCTATCCATTTCTACACTGGATTATTCGTTTTTTGGGTACGGAGTTTGGTGAGTTCCTTATAGATTTTTGGATACTAGCCCTTTATCTGATATGTCATTTAGAACTATGTTTTCCCATTCCGTCAGTTGCCTATTAGTTTTTTTTTTATTGTTTCCTTTGCAGTGCAGGAGCTTTTAATCTTGATGAGGTCCCAAAAGTTTATTTTGGTTCTCAATTCCTTTGCCTTTGGAAATGTGTCGAGTAGGAAATTGCTGCAGTTGAGGGCAAGGAGGTTGTTTCCTGCTTTCTTCTTTAGGGTTTTGATGGTTTTCCGTCTCACATTCAGGTCCTTTATCCATTTTGAGCTTATTTTTGTGTATGGTGTAAGAGAGTGGTCTAGTTTCTCCCAGTGCCGTCTGCTAAAGAGGCTGTCTTTTTTCCACTGGATACTCTTTCCTGCTTTGTCAAAGATTAATTGGCCATACATTTGTGGGTCCAGTTCTGGCTTCTTTATTCTATTTCATTGGTTGATGTGTCTGTTTTGTGCCAATACCATACTGTCTTGATGATGACAGCTTTGTAGTAGAGGATAAAGTCTGGGATTGTGATGCCTCCCATTTTGGTTTTCTTCTTCAATATTACTTTGGATGTTCAGGGTTTTTTGTAGTTCCATACAAATTTTAGGATAATTTGTTCTAGCTTTGCAAAGAATGCTGATGTAATTTTGATGGGGATTGCATTGAATGTGTAGATTGATTTGGGTAATAATGACATTTTAACAATGTTTATTCTTCTGATCCATGAGTATGGAATGTTTTTCCATTTCTTTGTGTCTTCTTCAATTTCCTTCATGAGTCTTCTATAGTTTTCATCGCACAGATCTTTTACAGCTTTGGTTAAGTTTATTCCTAGGTATTTTGTGGTTTTTCATGCAATTGTAAATGGGATCAGTTTCTTGATTTCTCTTTCTGTTGCTTCATTATTGGTGTATAAAAATGCAACTGATTTCTGTACATTGATTTTATACCTTCCGACATTGTTGAATTCATGGATCAATTCTAGTAGGCTTCTGGTGGAGTAGGTCGGGTTTTCTACGTAGAATATCTACAGGCCAATATCCTTAATGAATACAGATGCAAAAATACTCAACAAGATACTAGCAAATCAAATTCAACAGCATATAAAAAGAATTATCCACCCTGATCAAGTGGGATTCATTCATGGGTTAGAGAGCTGGTTCAATATTCGCAAATCCATCAATGTGATACATCATGTTAACAAAAGAAAAGATACAAACCATATGATCTTGTCAAAAAATGCAGAAAAAGTATTTAACAAAATACAGCATCCTTTCTTAGTAAAAACCCTCGAGAAAGTCAGGATAGAAAGAACTTACTTAAACATCATAAAAGCCATTTATGAAAAGCCCACAGCTAATATCATCCTCAGTGGGAAAAAGTGAGAGCTTTCCCCCTGAGATCAGGAATACGACAGGTATGTCCACTCTCACCACTGTTGTTTAACATAGTGCTGGAAGTCCTAGCATCAGCAGACAACAAAATGAAAGAAAAGTCATCAGAATTGGCAAAGATGACGTCAAACTTTCGCTTTTCGCAGATGACATGATACCCATCCTACCCATTTCTAACAAGGCCACTTCTCTGATGAGGGAGTTTCTATTGGTTTATAATCTCATAGACATTCCTTGCATGTTCTCTCCAGCCCCATTCTCACCAAAATTCTGTAGAATTAGGATTCTGAAATGTCAGCATACACTGAACCACTTGGAGGACTTGATAAAACACGAATTTCTGGGCCCTACCTCTAGAGCTTCCAAGTCCATAGGACTGACTGTGGCTGCTAATTTACACATATAACAGGCTTTCAACTTCTCCTCATTCTAGCCTGATATATACTTTGAGAACCGCTGATGTACAACACCTTAGAGACAGAGTTCCTCTCTATAGAACCACTGGGCTCTGGGTGGAGAGAGTCTGAGGATTATGTACACTTCATTACTTTTCTGACTGGAACATTTCACCAATAACCTCTCTTTTAGATCTCTATTGCTGGCTCCTAATGGGGTTGGGTCTGTAGCTATAATGGGGATTATATGTACAATCACATGTAAGATTGTTTAGAAATACACCTAACAAAAATTTGGGCTCTTAATTTTTTTATGTTTTTTATATTTTTTTATTTATTTTTGAGAAACAGAGAGAGACAATGTGAGAAGGGGATGTTCAGAGAGAGAGGGAGACAAAGAATCTAAAGCTCCAGGCTCTGAGGTAGCTGTCAGCACAGAGCCCAACATGGGGCTCGAACCCACAAACCGTGAGATCATGACCTGAGCCGAAGCCAGACGCTTAACCAACTGAGCCACCCAGGCATCCCGAGTTTGGGCTCTTAAATAGAAGGCACCATTATTTTTCATTTGTCAACCCCCTCCTGGGCACCTCCTATAGACCAGACATTTGGTGAGATGCCAGAATATATCTATCCTATATATACTATGATGAATAAGACTCATTCCTTAAACTCTCTGAATTGATAGTCAGGAAAAAAATAAAAGCATGCCCACAAATAACTTATAACGCTATAATGAATAACAATATACATAGTCCGTAACATGTGCAAGATCCCATTAAGTCAGTTCTCATTAGAGAAGGGCAAATGCCATGATTAGTTTCTTTGCTACCACTCAACCCCACAGGAAGCATAAAGAGCCACTCCCTGACCCTCCCCACTCCCCCTACTCCCTCTAGTCCCCACTCTTGACTTCCAGAATTCACTGTACCTTAGACTGGATTAGATTCATCTAAGGTAAACATAGTTCAGGAAACAGCATTTAAGAAATACCTATAGATATGGTTTCATCCTAAATTATTTTTGCCCACATTCAGATGCTTGATGTTTTTTATCATTCTTATTTATTATCTGATGTTTACATAGAATCTTTCTTCAAAGAGTTGCCACCACTTGTTCAATTGTTACCTTCATATACATTACATTTCTGAGAAATTAAGAAGAAGCCACTGACTACCATCATTTTGTGGAGGAGACATGACACGGAGAGACACTAATAGTTCATTTCAAAGCAGGGGCCAGAAGCCAGAACTCCTGACTGAGGGGCCCAGGATTCCACATTCTATTGTATCATAAGAAGTAAAACAATTGCCTCAGTTGACAAAACTCTGGATCAAAAAAATAATAAAGCCAGAGGAGAGGCATTATTTTTCAGACATCATGCCTCATCATCTGAGAGAAGAACTTTATCTTCTTCAGGGGATCATCACAAACAGGCTATTTTAAAAGAAGATATAAATTTTCATTTTTGCCCACAGGATATAGCAGCTCCTATACCTGATTCCTGTTCCTGCCAAGAAGTGTTTATCCTCACTTAATCGTCTCCAATAATGTTTAACAAATGGTCTGGGCTGGACCACCCAGCTGCTGGTAAAAAGAAAGAAATAAGCATTCCCAGTATCCATGTTTTTCTATGCTGACAATGTCTGGAAAGAATGAGAGCTGTGTGTGAAAATATCAGAACTTTCTTTATTTAAAATAAATTGCATCCAGAGTCTTACAACATTAATGTTAGTAGGTCTGATGAAGTTGGTCAGAAATATGGTTGGGTTTTCCCTCTGAGATACTTTCACCTAGCAGTGAAACTATCCAGTGGATACACTACCCAATCAGAATTAAAAGTAAGGTCTGGGTTGGGGTGCCTGGATGCCTCAGTTACTTATGTGTCAGAATTTTGATGTCAGCTCAAGTCATGATCTGTTGGTTAAGTGTCTGACTCTTGATTTTGGCTCAAGTCATGACCTCACAGTTTGTGAGTTCAAGCCCCACCATTGGGCACCACGCTGATGGTACAATGGCTGCTTGGGATTCTCTCTCCTTCTCTGCCCTTCCCCTGCTCAAGCTCACATGTTTGCTCGCTCTCTTGCTCTCAAGAACAAACAAATTACTTTAAAAAAATAAGGCCTGGATCAACCACCCTCCTGCTGGAACTCATGTGAGAAAAAACCAGGCTTCCTTCTCAGCTCCCAGTTTATCACAAATGCAGTCAACAATTCAGCAGTTCAGCTGTGCCACCTAGAATATCTTCTTCCAAATTTGCTCACTTCCAGGAAATCCTACAAATATTTACAATCTGAGGTCACTTGGGAATAACATTTTCTGGATGCTGATGGAAAACATGTCTGGCTTGCTTTAAACCATATCAACTTCTATACTGAGTCAGAACATCTTTACTGTGAGAGATTCTTGTAAAACCCAGAAGTTACAATCATTGGGAAGCTTGAATAGGGAGTGAGATGAAAGCCCATTTCTTGGGAAGTCCAGGAGGAGTTCTACATGAATTCAGTTGTATTTAGCTAGGTTTATAGTCATATTTTCTGGCTCATGATCAATCCACATTTGAAGGAATCCTAGTATAGCAATATAATTTGTAACTTTTTTTAATGTTTATTTATTTTTGAGAAAGAGAAAACATGAGCGGGGGAGTGGCAGAGAGAAAGAGGGAGACACATAATCCAAAGCAGACACCACACTCTGAGCTGTCAGCACAGAGCCCGGTGAGGGGCTTGAACTCACAAACTATGAGATCATGACCTGAGCCGAAGTCAGACGCTTAACTGACTAAGCCACCCAGGAGCCCCCTAACAGCATATTTTCTAGGTTTCTATACCATCTCCACTAAACAACTCAAGAATAAGGACTTATACCTTTGAAATTTGGCATATATGTAGGCAGCCAATACCTGTTTATGTAAAGAATCTCGTCACCACCATTTTTGTGTTTATATAACCTATAAACATTCATCAAATGCCTATAAGGGTCTCTGACTAAAGAAAAATCCTTACTTAGGTAACTAATGGCTGAAACCCAATAGAGAGAAGTGAAGAAGACAGCTGTTTTGTCCCCTTACATTCATGGACAAATTCCCAACCTGTAAAGAGAAATCATCAAGGTCATTTTGATATAGATCCAGACTAGTTCTCCAATATACACAAATGATTAGAGATACCTTGCAAATTGGCATTCTTTTTCCCTGGTCAACCTACACCACTCAGAGCCTTGAGCCTTATTAGAGTTACTCATGACCACCAGGAATGGAGGCTTTAAAGGAAGATAAAGGTGAACTAATTTGACCTTTAGAGTCTTAGGAAATTGTACTGCTGTTGCAACAGAGATGCCAGACTGCTCTGGCTTGCAAAATCTTGTAGGATGTTTTGCTTGTGGCTTCCCAGGAATGGTAAGGATGTCCCAAGACTATCTCAGCAGACTACAATTCTCAAAGTTCATATAAATTACAGAAACATGTCTTCCATTATACCTGTTTACAACCCTTTCTTGGCTTCAGCCCCTCCTCTTCATCTGAATAACAGATGTTATCAAGAATTATTTTGGGACACCTGGGTGGCTTAGTCAGTTAAGCATCCAACTTCGGCTCAGGTCATGATCTCACGGTTCATGGGTTCAAGCCCTGCATCAGGATCTGTGCTGACAGGCTGGAGTCTGGAGCCTGCTCCAGATTCTGTGTCTTCCTCTCTCTCTGTGTGCTGTCTGTCTCCCTCTCAAAAAATAAAAACAAAAAAATTAATGTTTAAGTAACAAAAAAATTAGTTAAGCAACGTTAGCAAATTTCTTCCTTCATTCAGATAGCTTGTAATTAGGTTTCATCAGTGTGTAAACTAAACATTTTGTGACTCTAGTATCAATCAATTAGCAGAAAATAGGCCTTCCTCCACATCTAGATTTTCAAGGTATCTATGGCTCTCCACTCCCACTATTTCTCATCAAAAAAAAAAATCTCTTATAGCCAGAGAAAAGTAAAACATTCTAACACAAAGGAAACAAAAGTTATTGGTTGAGTTCTTGGTTTAAAAGAGGAATTTAAGGATAATAGGGGCCTGCAACGTTGCCTCACCTTAAATAACTAGATGTAAAAATACAAACCAGAGAAACACTCTCCAGATTCTCTATACCTAGGAAAGATGCAGAATTTTGATTTCTATTTCTGACTGAAGTTCTCCATTTAACCAAGAAGCTTATTTTATAATATTCTTTCGTGTATACCACTGAATGAGCTACTTGTATTTTTCTTAAATGAAGGATTTTCTACTAAACTATAACAGAGGAGCCATTTCTAGAACACTCAATTGTCCATGTCCATTTGCTTTCTGGAAGTACTTAATTTTCTGAATTGGACTCAGATAAAGACAGGGACACTATCAAAGACTTATCTCAAAATGCAAGTGATAGCTTACAGGTCTTACTCCATTCAGTGACCAACAATCAGGAAGCCTAGGATGCTATTTCTTATGATCCTGTTAAACCAATACTTCCCAACTTAGGCCACACATAGAATCCCCTCAGGACATTTAAAAAATCCCAAAGCCCATACCACCTTGGCCTATTTAAATAGAATTCTGGAGGTGGGACTCAGGCTTTAGTATTTTCTGAAATCACATTGGTGACCCCAAGGCACAGCCAGGATTAAAAACCCATGTCTTAAACTACTGTTCTCAAGCTTCAGAGCATATCTGCCTCACCTGGAGAGCATGTTAAAATACAGATTACTGGGCCCCAACCACAAAGTTTCTCATTCAGTAGGATGGGTTGAAGCCCAAGAATTTGCATTTCCAGCAATTCCCAAGTGATCCTGAAACTGATGCTTTTAATATGGGACCACACCTTGAGAACCAATGTCTGACATGAATATGTTGATCTTCCAGTTTTAGGCAAAAGAAAGAGTTCATTTGTTTACATTTTAGAGAAATTGGTTTAATACAAACAGCTGTTTTTAATAGTATTATATAATCTTTAATTTGACAAACTAATGGAAATAGTGGTGACAGTGCCAAAGAGTAAAGTCTTAATGGCTTCATTTCCCTCCCAATTATAGAAGAAATCCCACTCATAAAATATAACTGAGATGTTTAAACAAACCACTTATGTGGTACTTAGGTGAAATTGTAACCCTTGTAAATACCACAGATTATAATCAATTTCATGAAGTATCTGGTTTGTTTCACCCAATTCACTTGAAAATGTGAGCAGCTCAGGCATCACAGAAAGAGAATTGTGTAACTGCAGCTTGATTAGCAAAAAGGCAGCAATTCAAAATATTTATCTAATTCATAATGTTTTTCTCATTTCTTAGCAAACAACTTTCTTCCAATTTTTGGAAAACTCCCAATATTTCTGGCCTTCATACCAGGTGAGGGACATTATACTAAAATCCCTCATGTGACAATTAGAGGTCTTAGAATTAAGGTATCAAATCCATTTATCCCTTTTTAGGGTTTTGATTTTTGCTGGCTGGCTATGTATTCCCGAATTCTTTTATAAAATAATTTTTAAAAGAATTATATGTGGATGTTCATATCAGCTTTATTCATAATAGAAAAGACTGAAAACAACACAAATGTTTATCAACAGAATAATAAATGATGACATATCTATACAATGAAGTACTGAAAAGCAATAAAGAAAAGTGTAGAGGCATCTGAGTGGCTTCAGGTGGTTAGGCATTCAACTCCTGATCTCAACTCAGGTCATGATCTCCGTTTGTGAGATCAAGCCCCACATTGCACTCTGCGTTGATGGAGCCTGTTTGGGATTCTCTCTCTCTCCTTCTTTCTCTGCCCCTCCCTTGCTCTTTCTCTCCCCCAAAACAAATAGACTTTAAAAAAAAAAAAAAGCTAGTATACCACATAACAACATGATGCCTCTCAGAGAGACAATACTCAGTCAAATAAGCCAGACATAAAGAGTTCATACTGTATGGTTCTATTTATATGAAGTTCAAGAGCATAAAATTCAGAACAAAAGGAGGCCTGAAAAAGCCCTCTGCAATTCTGAAATATTCTGTATCTTACCCTAGGTAGTAAAGTGGACACATGTATACATAAACTTCGACTTTATGATGTGTGCACTTTATATGCTATAACCTCATTGACAATTTTAACTTCAAAATTGCTTAATATGACAAACTACTTTTTGTAAAATATTCCTCATACCCAAATTCAAAAGCTGCTCCCATGCTTGAATTTAAGAATAGTTAATGATGCTTATGGAAATGATAGGGAAAATAGCCTGAAGATTTGATTATAAAGTCAACTGTATAAGACTTCCATCTAAAAATTGTTATTCTTCAAATATTTTTAAAAGATTCTTTATTTCCTCTTCTTTTTGTGAGACTTCTTTTAGAGTCCCACCAGAAGAAGAGTAAGGTATAAAATGCTACAAATAAGGGACAAGAGAGATTGGGAAGGAGAGAGTCTTCATTTGCAGACAGAATGTTTCAACAGTTTTGTAAGGCAGAAAGCAGATGGAAGATGGTAACGGGGCTTAAATATGCAGAAAGATGCAGACTAAGATCACTATAAAGGAGACAGATGAGGGATAGTGGTACGGATAATTTTCCTCAGGAATCCCAGAAAAGCAAGACATTCACAGGTACCAAATATGATTGAAGTACATGAAAGGAGCAAGATGTGGGGGCTAAAAACAAAGTTATTCACTGAAAGTCTATACACAGAATTCCTGAGGCCAGATTCCCAGCTCCCATTCAAGTGATAAAATATTTTCTGACAGAACTTAGTGTTCCCAATAAAAAAAATACTGCTTGTATACTAGTATATGAATCACCCCATTAAAGGTCCTGCTCACAACCGAAACAATCACCCTAATGTAAATCCCATCCAAATGGCCCACCAAAGCATATACAGTGGCCAATACGTTTTATGCTTCACTCTCACTATGAAATAGACAACCAAGGACCATCAGATATTGTGATATGCTCCCCACATACTGGAAAGATGAAAATGAGAATAAAAACCACTCCAGAAAACGTCATGAAAAACTTCATGAGAATTGCTAATTCATCCTCAACAGTAAAAAAATTTTGTAAAAATTATTGTACTTGCAAAATAAAAACAGTATGCCATTTTTTAAAAGAGAATCAATAATTTTTAAAAGTTGAAATATGAGTATCAAAATAAAAATTCAAAAACAGATTGAGAATATCAAGGAATAGCTGAGAATATAGAAAAAGGATAAAGGGAAAAATAGAGAAATAATAAGAGGTCTGTAAATTAATATGGGAAATAGGAATTTCAGACTGACAAAAAAGGGAAAAGGGAAGAAATTACTTTAAAAATCATATGAGAAATATCCTCAAAGGTAAAATACATGCATTTCTGAATTGGAAACGCCCAGAACACTAAAGGGATAATTAAATTCAAAGGCCACGCTAATGCATATCATCATGAAGTTTAAGAACCCAGGAATGGGGGCACCTGAGTGGCTCAGTCAGTTAAGTGTCCGACTTTGGCTCAGGTCATGATCTCACGGTTCGTGGGTTTGAGCCCTGCGTCAGGCTCTGTGCTGACAGCTGACTCAGAGCCTGGAGTCTGTCTTCAGATTCTGTGTCTCCCTCTCTCTCTGACCCTCCCCTGCTCACGCTGTCTCTCTCTTTCAAAAATAAATTTTAAAAAACATGAAAAAAAAAAGAACCCAGGAATAAATATGTTTATGGCATGGTGGCGTGAGGATGCCCATGAAACTGCACTCCGTAAAACAATTAAACCAGTCATTTCTGAACTGATATTAGCCCAAACCACTGAACAAACTCCAAGAGAAATGACTGACATACCTAAGACAGACAGCATTTAAACGTCCGGCTCTTCCAGCCACGCGGCTCTCTCTCATCAGCGCAGTGGCACTGTAGCCATGAAAAGGCAGCAGCCTCAGCTGAAAGACGGGTGGCCCTTTTAGAATTCTGTTAAAGGCCTCATGCTTAGAACATCTCAATTATTTCATCCAAACTGGTAGCTCCCTAGAAAATTTCTCATTTTCATGTTTTTATGGCTATTAAATTCAGAGCTCACCTTATTAAAAAAACAAAAATAAAAAAGCCTCATCCCTAGGCAATTGGTGTAAACAATAGCAATCTTTCAGTTACTTTGCAGACACCTTAGGGTGTGTGATTTGAGTTAGAGAATGCTAGACCCTAGACAAAAAGTTTAAAAGAGAGTCCTGGAGAACTGCCTTCGAAAGGCTCCAAATATTCCCGGGGATCTAAAAGGCCGCTCGCATGTACAAGGTGCTATGTGCGTACCACAAAGACAAGGGAAAGGACAAACCTCATTCATTCACCTCTGGCTGACCTCGAGGCACCTCATTATCAGGAGTGAAACCTAAAATGGTCTTATAAATTTCCTGAATTTTGAAGGCTTTCACACACAGAGACCCTTGACAAGGGGTCAAAGACATAAGGGCAAGATACTTCAGCATATGTTTTGATTGATCATTGGCTAACTACTACATTATACTAACCAGGTGGCAACTCTTGGAAGCCAAAAATAACTTCACTTAAATTGGATTGGTCATGCATGAGTGTATAATCTCCAAGAGGACAGGGACTTTGTTTTGGTCACCAAAGCATTCCCAATCCTTTGCCTATTTGCTGAGATCAATGAGCACCCAATTAACACCAATGAATACCCAGTTAATATAAAGTAACAGACTTGAGTCACTATAATTTTATTAAAAAGAAAAACTTATCTACCAGCACTTCGGATCATTGTTCAATGCTTTGAGATAGGAGGTGGCAGAAGTAATGCCTGTGGATTAGAAAATTAGGTTGTAAGAAAAGAATAAAATGGTGAGCTCGTATGGTGGTGCCATATCCATATCATCCTTCAGGAACCAAGTATTTGTCCCTCCATTTGTTAGAAATGCTGCAGGAAGATGGCCTCCACTGCCAGTCCTTGTCGGGGACTGCCTCAGCTGAGTACACAGCCTTGTCCAAGATTGTGCCTCCTTCCAGAGAAGCCTATACCTAAAGACTGGGGTCCTGGTCTTAGCCTGTCCTACTTCATTGAGACATGGCGTTCTCCCTCTGTCTGGTCCTGCTTCTCTTCTCTCGCTTCTACAAGTTTTCATCATGAGAACATGTCTACCTAATGAGATGCTATATAAATCTCTATCTCGGAGAACTAGGAATCAAGCCTCCTATCAATTCCTTCCACTTTATCAGGCTGCTGCATGCTTGAGCCCAGGCAAGAAGGCGCTCCCTGTTATTTTTATTCTTGCATAAACAGTACTCCTAGAGTAAGTACTTGCTTCCTGGTCTTCCATTATTTGGCTAAGTTAAATTAAATTAATATGTTTTTGCTTCTTTTGAGCCTTGGATAGAGGTTTAACATATTCTTATAAAAATATAAAGAAACAAAGTGGGTTCTTATTATAGATTTACTATGACTTTCCATGTTTGTCATTTGTTTTCAGAGATTGGTGAACCCAGTCATGATTACACATATTAACAAACCAATTCCCAAGTGCTCTGGCAGATTTCTAACCAACCTTGCTTGGAAAACACCTGGTAAAATATATTTTCCTTCGACTTCAGGCAATTTCAAAGCAGCTGAAAGTCACTTAAGTGGAAACCCAACTATGATGCTGCTTTTCAAATCAAAAGAAAGACCTCAGCTCCACAGGATGTGGCGGATTGCCAGGTGTTTAATAATCGAGAGGCAAGTACACTGTTGGGAGCATCTTTACATAATTGACAAACCAAACCCAAAGTACCAAGGTTAACAATTTGCTTCTCTTTGACCACAGAACTGGTATTGTGATATTCCTCTACTGCATATAAATCATTTTCATAGAGCCATTAAAGGGTTGTTTTGAGTTTCTAGAAGACTAGCAGCAAGCCTCTGGGTAGCTGAGCAATGTTAGAACAAGGTACATAGTGGGTTTAGGGTCACTTTGGAGCCACCAATTTTTTTTCTTCCTAGCTCCTGCATCTACCAGATTATTTTGCTGTGAGTGCTGTGTATTTGAATTCTATGCAGACGATAGTACAAACACGTGGTTTTCTCCACAAGGTCTTTGATGGATTGGATCAGGACATCAAACATCAGCATATCTCCAGATGTCACAAAAGACTTGACAGAGGGTTTGCAGATTATGTTTTGACAACTGTCTGGGCTGTGAAACAGACACATCAGGCAGAGGATGTCACATGAGCTGACCAGCATTTTCACAAACCACTGGTGGTCAGAGGTGAAGGTGCCTCATTTCTCGGTGTGTGTGCACCACAAGGCACATAAGTGATCTGTTATCAGGGGAGTGACAGAATTGGAATAGTTCAAAAATGAATAATACCAACAACATGGAATCTCTCAAGGAAAGATTAAGTTATAAGTTTTCCTTTTTTAATGTTTGTTTATTTTTGAGAGAGAGAGAAGAGAGAGGGGGAGGGCAGAGAGAGAAAGAGACTCAGAATCCCAAGCAGACTCTGCACTATCAGTGCAGAGTCTGACACGGGCTCAAAAATCACAAACCACAAGATCATGACCTGAGCTGAAATCAAGAGTTGAACGCTTAACCGACTTAGCCACTCAGGCACCCTTATAAGTTATTTAGTATAATTTTGCTTCTTTGGTTTTGAAAGATTTAGAAAAGAAATTTTAATGATGTGCCAGTTGCCATACATAGTTTATATACTTCATTTAATTTTTCCAATACATTATGAAAGGATAAGGAAGCAAAATTCTCAGAAAGTATATAGCTGCCTAAATTTCCACAATGAATAAGGTAAAAATATGAGGATTTGAACACCGGTTGTAGTAGCCTCTGAATGTAGGCTATTTCCACTCTAACATCAATTCCTATATCCGTTATGATCCAAGCCCTAACTAAAGATTCAAATTTGTTCCTTTTTGATGATTTGTTGACTTTTTTTAACTCATGAAACCAGTGAAAATTTGTCCAGTTCACACTGTTAATACTTTCCCATCAGAGATGAACCTCTTGGCGCAGGACCTTTTATTCATAAACTTGTCCATGCTATTCTTCAGATTCTGTTTGTCCAAAGCATGGTTGGTTATACTATGATGTAAGATATTGACTCTGCCTCTTGTTTGTTGTTTAGCATGAGGCTCCACCCACAAATATCTGTCACACACAGGGAAAGCCTCATGTACATTTCAGCTACACATAGGATTAATAGAGGGAGGGAAGAACACCCTCAGGAGAGGGACAGTGAGAGTGGGCATACAGGAATAGGAGATGATTCCAGATTTCCAGGACAAAGGTTTCATGGGGTGAATCATCAAAAAAAGTAAGAAATTGTGACAATATCACAGTATTTCATAAGGGTTACAACATAAGTCTATGAAAGACAACAGTTGAAGATTGCAAAGATTAGCTCAGGTCTTCACCCCTCTTTGTACCCATACCCTTTGCCATGTAACCTTGCTGGATCTCCCACCTGGGGATAGGGGATCTGCTCTGCCCCTTGACTCTGGCTCAGCCATGAAACTTGCCTAGGCTAATGGGATTTTAGCAGCTGTGACACAAGCAGAAGCTTGACATGGGCTTGCTCATGGTGGCTTGCTTTATTATGCCTCTGCCATTACCAGGAAAAAATGCCTTGAGATGGCTTCTTGGAGGACTGAAGGCACATTAAGCAGAACCATGTGGCTCCAGGTGCCACAGCTGCCCAGCCAAAACAGTCTAGATCAGGTGACCACCAGGCAACTCTAGACATATAAGCCCAGCAAAGCTCAGTAGGGCCACCCACTCAACATGACTCTAGACATGTGAACAATAAACTCAAGTTTTTGTATGACACTGAATTCCTGTTTATTATACAAAAATAGAAAATAAGAAGTACTAACATAAGAAATGATAGAAAAAAACAAGTAAGTGGTACAAGGGAGTGTTGAGAATGTGTGACATGTACCATGCATATAGATGGTATAGAATTTTCAAAGAAACCATCTCAAAAGGCAATCCCTCAAATCTCTGTGGGGCATTCAAACAATTTGGGTCCTGAGAAGGAATTTGTCATCACTCCCTGCACATCATAATGTTCTCTCAATCAAACCCTGATGCTTGGTAGACTTTTACTAAGCCTTCGGTATGAGGACCTAATCCCTTTGTACCCTTCCTTCATTTTGTCCCTTAAGGTATTTCTCTTCATGTCTATTTCTTGCTAAGAAAAATGAACATTTTCAAAGAAAGGCATTTTGGTTTTCTCCTCTTTGCATCTCCAAGAGTGTCTAGCATAGTTTTTGCAAGTGGAAAACAAGTATCTAACAACTTTCTAAAACAAAGGAATTGGAGGCCAGTAACAAGGCCACTATGTCACAATCTCATACCTATAATTCCCAAATACCAATTCATTGGCAACTCATTTGTGGCAAAAAAATGACCTGAATTGATGGTAGGTTTTTTATAGTATATACCCCACTTAGTGTCACTGCAGAAATATCATTGTTTGACTATGGAGTACTGACTCAAGTCCTACTAATATGACATGTGGCTCATACTTATAAAACACACCAAAAAATCTGAAATAAATCTGCGCCCAAAGGTGTCAGATACAGTTTTGTGGATTGTATTCTAAAATATAGATGAAATATAGGGAGTATTTGGAAACTGAATTGCAAACACCTCAGTGGGAAGAGAGGCGAAACTACAGAGGACTGCTGAAGTAGAATTAGAGAACTCTTGGTCAATAAATAAATGGAATCATGAGAAAAGGAAGACTTAAAAAAGATAAAACATAATTAGGTCTCCTTTAGTAAAAATACTGCAACTGAGGTACCAGAAAATGTGGAAGCAAAGTTACACGCCCTATTTGTGAAGAACCAGGGAAATATTTTCATCCCTGCTTCATCTCAGGGTAGCTGAACTTTTCTTGTTTAACTCATTCACTTTTAATCTCACAGGCATGGGAACATTTTAAATTGTTGTTTCCAAACTTAACAGGGTTTTACAATCATCAGAAGGACTAATTTAATATGCAGATTCCTGGTCCCTGTCACAGAGATTCCAAATTTGTAGGTAAGGGATTGAACCAAGTCATCAGTTTTTTGCCACAAGCTTTCCAGTGATTCTGATGCAAATAATCCATGAGCCATATTTTGAGAAAACACTGACCTAAAACCAAATCAAGGACTTTTAAATATGCCCTGCTACAATATACTTTTACCAAGCTTCAGGTTATCTGATTATTTTTTTTATATCCTCAAAATTTGTTAGGTATTATTTTTTTTCTATCCATGAAGCTTCCTTTCTTCTGGGAATAACATCCCTAGGGAATATTTTCTCCCATCTTTTTCAGTCTGGAGTTCTACTAGAGACTTTCAATCATAATGCACCTCTTCAAGACAGAGTTGATTAGCTGAAGGAGAGCATATGACATCAGGTGGTTCAATCAAGAGTTCTTAATTGGGAATTTTCTATCTAGAAACAGATGAGGAAGTCTCTCCCTGGTTACAGTACTTTAATATAAGGTTTGAGAGGCACCCAAGGCCTTGCAGCTGGTTCACAGAAGAGAAAAGGAAGTTAAGATGCAGTAAAGGAAAGCAGAGGCAGAAGTCTGAGCAGAACTATTCTAGTACAATTTGAACTTCTGGTTCTAGTTATTCAAGACAACCATATGTCCCTTTGCTCTTCAAAAGTTGTATGAGACTCCATATTCTCTAAATAGTTTTTCCTATGGCCTAAATGGTTTGGCTGAGTTTCTCGCAACCCAATTTGTTTTCCTTCTTAATCTATGTATTCATCTTTTATTTTTCTTATTTTAGAAAATTCGTTCTGAATCAACAACCATGTTTCCAATCCTTGTTTTTCTTAATACATCTTTTTTTCTTTGGCTTGCTTATTCTTGAAATTGTATCTTTTTTAAAAAATATAATTTATTGTCAAATTGGCTTACATACAACATCTTCTTTAAAGTTGCCAGAAGGCAGAACAACTCTACTTCTATTCAATCTAAAATTATTCACTGGTGAAAAAAAACTAAAAAATATTCTAGTGCAATTATGAATTTTATCATGCATAAATGATTTTTGAAAGTCAGTACCAAAGTTCTAGGTACATTACTAAATATTTGCTTAGTAATAAACTATTCCAAAATTTCAGCAGTTTGCAACAGCAAACATATTCTTGCTAATGGATCAGCAGATTAGCTGCAGTACCCCTGCTCTAAAAACAGGTCAAGTTTAGAACCTATATATCCCTACGTGGAAAAGAGAAACATGAATCTTTCTTAGGGTCTCTGTGGGAGCTGTCATACTTGCAAACATTTCATTGGATGATGCAAGTCACATGACCACCAAGCCCCAAATTCATATGAAAGGCCTGTGTTCTCCACCCACATTCAAACACACAAAAACAGAAGAGAATGGATAAATGTGATCCAGTAATACAAGCTACCACACAAGATTTGAAAACAAAAACCTCTCACTTTTTTTAAATATGCTTGCCAATTAGTCAAATTTAATATTTATCTTTTAATCATATATATATGATAAAATGAAAGACCTCTTGGATCTCAATAGATGTTATTTGTGTATTGTGCACTCATAGAGGCATACACACACATAATCTTATAAAGATCTTAATAAAATTTTGCTTTCAGTTTGACATTCAGCATTCTTCTCAGTTCATCAAATGAAATGCTTTCCTAGCAACTCTCCAGTATTAAAAACTACATGGAGAAGATCACAGCCATATTTTGTCTTGTTTTTAAGTAAGATAGCTCATAACTGAATATATCTACCAAAATGTTTGGAATACATAAAATAATTTTAAAAATCTAAATGTTATTGGTTCTTTATTCCATCCAAGTCTTTATTATAAGGCACATTAGTATAACCTTGCTAAAATCATTCACACATTATCTCACAGTTAATTTTTGTGTTAATTCTGCCAAAATCTCTTTGGTTCACAGATGATCTGTTCACTACCTACTTATTCTTATTCCTCTTCTTCACTTGTTGCACATATGCCTACTCTGAAAATACACATGGCGTAACAGTGGAGACAGGTTCTGGACCTAGCTCACCTGACAGCAGCAATAGTTAGCTATCTTATAACTTCTTTTGCAAAGAGACTATTAAGACCAAATCAGGTTAATTTTAATCCCATTGTCATAACAAATTATAATTCTACCCTGATTTCAAATCAATTACTGGAGTCACAAGTTTTCCTATGAAATTGACTCATACAAAGGTATATGCTTTTAGACATGGTTCTAATTTTAAGAAGGAATAAGAGTTGATAATATCCCAGGCACCTAATTATCACCAGGCTTGGTTTGGAAAAATCTATATCCCATACAGAGTTTGCAACTTTAAGGAAATAAACATGAATTTTATAACCAACATCCTGACAAATATGGTTTGTTCAAATAAATATATACTAGTCTCAACTTTAAAAGTCAATCATCTTTAGGGGTGCCTGGGTGGCTCAGTTGGTTGAATGTCCGACTTCAGTTCAGGTCACCATCTCACAGTTCGTGAGTTTGAGCCTTGTGTCCCAATCTGTGCTGATAGCACAGAGCCTGGAGCCTGCTTCAGATTCTGTCTCTCTCTGCCCTTCCCCCACTCACGATCTTTTCCTTGCATCACGCACACACACTTTGTCTCTCTCTCTCAAAGTAAATAAGCAATAAAAAAGTTAAATAAAAGTCAATCATCTTTCAAACTATAATAAAAAATTCTCAATATTAAGAAAATTGTCTTTTTTCAGCAAATAAACTCAGAAACTCGACTTTATACTGACAAGACACATAACTAGTACAGATCTAATTTTAATGTTATAGTATCAAGAAAATGACTAGTTGCTAAACTTTCATTCTTCAACATTATGTAATAGAAATTCAAGTTCTCACTTAGGTTATTTCAGATTTTCTTATTAAAGTACTGATTGAGGTTCATGACTTTCTTGCAGTTATATTTGACATTCTAGTCAAGACTGAATTAAAGAAATTTCTGTTTATATTTTTCACAACCCATCTTTGATAAGCCAGTATCTACAACAAAGGTCTTATGCTTTTTGTAACTATAACATATTTTTACATATTGAATCCTTGAGCAATATGATTAAAGTGATTAAAATATCAAAAACCATACAAACAAGCTAGCAATAAATATAATTTAATCATGGTTGTAGGGAAGAAATGCCTTCCTAAATCTATAAAAGCACCTATTAACCACATTCTAGTATATTCCAGCAAAAAAAACAACCATTAGTAACTTCATGTTAGGTCTCTTACCTCTTATTTATAGAGACTGCCATTTTTCTTTTCATTCTTTCATACAATCCACTCACCTACAAATTTCATCTAACAGGTGTGGTTCTAACTGCAGATATACAAAGCTATAGGAAAAATAATGTTTATTAATTGCCCAAGATTTGGAACCCATCTCTGAATAATTCTCTGTACACTAGAGCACATGAGTAAATAGTGAATCAGTCATAAACAGTTCATTGCTTAATACAGTGCCCAGCCAGCATCTCCTAGGCTTGGTTGGGAAAATCCATATTCACACACAATAAACTGTCTTGTACTAAAATCCATTCTCTTTGGAATTGTGATAACCTGATTTTGGACACAAGATTTAATTCGATAAGTGTAAGTTGAGAGCCTATTTCTAACAAAGAGGTGCTATGGCATATATGAGGAGATCCCTGACATGGTGGCCATCACAAGCTGCTTAGAGAAAAGAAGGCATAGAATAAGAGAAGACAATATATGATCAAACATTATTTAAGGAGATATAACATATAATAGAAGGACTATGTTGGAAATTCTACCCCTGAAAACCAATCAACCTTTAGTTCTATGACAACACCATTGGGCTTCAGTTTCCTAAGGTGGAAAATGAAGAAGTTCAGAGAGGTCATCTCACTGACACCTTCAAGTTCTCCAGTCCACAGAAGGTCAGAGAACAGGGTTATAATTGTGGCTGACAGGAAGTAAAGAATCCCCCAGAAGGAAAAGCACGCATGTGCACGCACACACACATGAATATATGGCGTTAACAGATGATTTGGAATAAAATGTATAAAGAGGAAGGAGACAGTTTCAAATGGGCCAAACAACAAAAGTAAAAGGGCAAAAAGATTTTGCTCCTTTTAACAGCCCCCTGAAGATGCTGTGTAATAACTTTCAGGGAGGTCTCAACTCAACCAATGTGATCATGTATGCTACACGGAAAGTACACAGGTGTTAAAGCATGTAAAAGTTTGGCCTGAATCTCAGCTCAGGATGTTAATGCTGCCTAAATTTGGAAATATCAAGTTCTCACTGCCTCAATTTTCTTTTACTTAAAAAGGAGATAATAATAAATGTTCAATATGATTTCTTTAAAAATATAATGGGATGATGCATTTAAAACTCTTAGCATGTCACCTAGGGCATAGAGGTTTTCAGTAAGAATTTTCTAATAACTGTGGTTTGAGTAGCAATAACAGTTATAGTCGGAATAGTTCAGCTGCTTATAAGTATAGATTTTGACTCACTGTAGGTCTCTCACATTTATTATATCCTGAAAACACAAATTTGAGACAGTATAAAAAAGTAATTACTGCCTTCTCAATACACAGTCACAACCAAGACCCCACTTTTCCCTTAATAAAAATCATTGTAGTAAGATAGAAAGGAAGGATAAAGAAAGTTCTTTTCCTTGATCCTTTGATCACCCATCGATAAATTAAAAAAAAACAACAACAACAATCTAAGACTAAAGCTTGTTAAGACACTAGTCCCTAGCTTCCAGATTTGTAGGTATAAACAAAGAATAAACCTCACAGCATTTTTTAGTGATTTCAAAACTGAGGCTGAGAAAGCCTAAATACATAACCAAAATTGTACAGGTGCATAAAGAATTGTGAACAAACTCAATTCTGCCTACCACTTACCTACACTCAATTTCCTAATTATCCAAAACCATTGACCTTAAATATGAAAATACATCTGCATTTATAGATGGGAAGACTTAATATCATTAATATGGTATCTTTATTTATACTTATATAATAGAATACTATGGAAAGGGTGGCTTACATACAACAGAAATTTACTTCTCACAGTTGTGAGGACTGGGAACTAAGCTCAAGGCACCATCTTTTTATAGTGAACATTCCCTGAACCCTATCCTAAAAGAATGGCCCTAAAGAAATTGCCAATAGATCTAGGCCATTGTTCATTTTATTAGAAAGTATGTAGGCTGAGAAATCTTCAAACATATATTCATATGCATTCTCTGTCATTTACTTTGGAATCTTCTGAACGTTTCTAAACATATCTGAACCTTTCCTTAATCTTTAACCATAAGTCTTTCATGGGAAGTAATTAAGTGGCCTAATTAAGGAAATAAAAAGTAGACTAACTAGAAAGAAATAAAACTGTTTTTATTCATAGATGGCATAACTGTCTATCTAGAAAATCTAAAAAAAAAACGACACACATAAAACCTCCTGGGAGTGATTATAGTAAGACTGCAGGACAAAGTTAACATAAAAGTCAATCGCTTTCTTATATACTAACAATGAACAATTTAATTTGAAATTAAAAATATAATACTATATATTTATATATTTATATTTCCACCTACAAAAATGAAATACTGAGGTATAAGTCTAAAACTACATACAATATCTGCATAAGAAAAACTACAAAACTCTGATAAAAGAAATCAAAGAGAAAATAAATAAAAAGAAAGATATTCCATGTTCATGGATCAGAAGATTAAAATTTTCAAGATATCAGTTCTTCCCAACTTGAACTACAGATTCAGTGCCATTCATCAAAATCCCACCAAGTTATTTTGTGGGTATTGACAGAATATAGATCTAAAATTTCTATGGAGAGGCAAAAGATCCAGCGTAACTAACATAATACTGAGGATAATAAAGTCAGAGGACTGAAACAACTCAGCTTCAATTACTGAATTGAATATATATGTAGTATATATACTATATAATTATAGTAATTATTATTAAACTGCATTAATCACAGCAGAGTGGTATTGGTGAAAGAATAAACAAATAGATCAAAGGAACAGAACAGAGAGCCCAGAAAAAGATTTACATAAATGTAGTCAACTAAATCTTTGGCAAAAGAGTAAAGGCAGTAGAATGCAAAAATAATAACATTTTAACAAATGGTAATAAAACAACTAGATATATACACACATACAAATAATGAATCTAGTCACAAACCTTAACCCTTCACACACACACACACACACACACACACACACACACACACCTCAAAATGGATCACAGACTTTAATGTAAAATGCTAAACTATTAACATCCCAGAAGATAGGCGTAGTCCTAGAAGTCTTTGAGTATGGTGATAACTTTTCAGAAACAGCAAACACATTAATTCATTAAAGAATTGATGAGCTTGACTTCTATTGTGCAAATGACACTGTCAAGACAAAAGCCAGAGACTAGGGTAAATATATGCAAAAGACACATCTGATAAAGGATTGTTATCTAAAAGGTACAAAGAACTCTTAAAACTCAATAATAATAAAACTAACAACATTATTTCTTAAATGGGCAAAAAACCTATTCCGGCCAAAATCTAAATCACTGGCAAAACCAAATGCCAAGAAGGATGTGAAGTGACAGGAGCTTTCCTTCTTTGCTGGTGGGAACATAGCCACTTTGGAAGATAATTTAGTAGTTTCTTAGAGAACTAAACATACTCTTAACATGCAGTTCAGCATTCAACTCCTTAGCATCTGTCCAAATGATATGAATACAAATATCTACATAAAAGCTTGTACATAGGTGTTTAAAGCAACTTTATTCATAATTTCAAAAAATATGAAAAGTACCCAAGATGTCCTTCAGTAGGTGAATTGATAGATAAACTATAGTATACCCAGATATGGAATATTATTCACTGCTAAAAAAAAATAAATAAATAAAACTGTGAATTACCAAACTGTGAAAGACATGGAGGAACCCTAAATATTACTCTGTGTGGAAAGCCAATCTGAAAGGGCTACATACTGTATAATTCTGAAAAAGTTAAGAGTATGGAGACAGTAAAAGGATTGGCAGTTGCCAGAGATTGAAGGGATGGAGAGATGAATCAAGAGAGCACAGAAGCTTTTTAGGGCAGCAAAACTACGCTGTATGATTCTATAATGGTAGATAAAAGTCATCACACATTTGTCAAGACCCACAGAATATGTAACGCTAAGAGTGAACCCTAACAGAAACCATGGACTTTAGGTGTTAATGATATATCTATGCAGATTCATCAACTATAGCAAACATGACTCCTGTAGAGGATTCTGATATGGAGAAAAGCTGTGCATATAATATGGGGGCAGGGATATATGGGAAATCTCTGTACCTTCTGCTTAATTTTGCTATGAATCTAAAACTGCTCTAAGAAAATAATGTCTGTCTAAAACAACAACAACAACAACCAGAAAGTTTAGACCAAGATGACTTCCTCTTAGTTAGAAGACAATTCATTACTGTAAAAAATAAAGTTCCACTAGAAGAAATGAATGTGATTGAATGTGCATCTCTTGACTTTTAGCTGGCTCCTCAAATCTTCAGACCCACCACCTCTATCTACCCCCTTCTTTTTCATTCAAATTTTGGCTTATTGAGGTTCAGTGGGAAATGAATTTTACATTAACTGTATTGCTGGATTATGACTTAAAGCCTGAGTCTCCATGAGTTATCATGGACAGTCTGCTGAACTGAATGATTCAGTTGATCCTAAATTTTACAGGAAATAATAATTGCAGCCACTTTTTCTTCCCCCTAAATCTTTTGCCAAAATGAACAACAAATCACATGGATTCTATTGCTTTCTTGGTGAGATACTAGGGAACCCAGGTATCAGTTACCATAATTTTTGAAGGCCTACTTATGTCCATCTTCTAAGATAGAGTTAATAATTACTAACATTTGTTAAGCAATTCATATATACAAGATATATAATATGGTAAATTACATAGTGCATTAATTTACTAGCGACAGTGTGGAATTCATATTGATATTCCCATTTTATAAAAGAAGAAACAAATTCAGATAAGTTATATAATTTTCCCCAGGTCACATTGCCTGATATTTCTGGTTTCTAAGTTCAAAATCCATTCTCCAGGTATGATGCACCAAGAGACACTCAGCATTGGTTTCTGTGGATTCCTGTAAGGAATGCACAGCTAGAGTCTGGATATGAGGAATTAGCATGTCTGAATCAAGGGCACATTATAAGGCATCTGCGTTGTACTCTCCAGGGATGTTGAGGTCATGGAAGACCAGGTGGGACCAGAAATAATTCCAGATGAACTATTACCAGAGAGCATGACAGTGCAAGATCTTGGATTGGATCTTGGGACAGAAAAGAAACATTGGGAAGGCAATTGACAAGATCTGAAGAGAGCTGAATATTAGATAGTATTACTGTCGCACATATTGATTTCCCAGATATTGGTAATTGTACTGTGCTTATATCACAGAATGTGCTTGCTTTTAGGAAACACACAGTGGAGCAATTAGTGGTAAGAGAAAATTATGTCTGCAACTTATTCTCAAACATTTCAGAAAATAAACATGAATGTTAACACACAGATCCACACCCCCCCCCACAGACATACACATGAAAAGACCTTAAATCTATCATGCCGGTCTTTGAAGGATCCTAACACAACGAACAATACCAAGTTAGTCTCCAACTCACAGTCCTTTAAATGTGGCAAATGAAGAAACAGAGCCAGGACAATCTTCCTAAAAGCAAGAAAAAAGAACTGTATTGTTTGTTTCATATTTATTCAGTGTCTTCCTCGTATAATTTTAAAGGCCAAAACATTCAAATTCAAGAACCCTTACCTTTGAGGAATATATATAGCATTTCAATTTTAATTGAGTATGGCCAGAAATACAAAGGATTTGTCTAAGGCTACACGATTTTATAAACCTCCACCAGAATGATTGCCATAAAAACTGGAATAAGAAAATACCAAAGAGTTCTAATTTAGCCATTTTATTCATAAGTAGGCATTTCGAAACTAACATTTAGACTGAAGTCAAATAAATCCTTAACACTTTACTACCTAATGCTTATAGTGTTGTTTGTCATTAAGGCCAATCATCTGAGACAACCAACCTATAGGAACCACTTATTTAAGTAAAGACCATCTTACATATGCACTGCCAAATCCCCAATGCCTATCTTAGAATCTGAGATATATGATGTTTGATGGAAATGGGGTGAATGGATGGAGGTTGGGACAGGTGATATCTTCTGAGGGCACTGAAACAGACACAAGGTTCAATGCTTCTGATCATGAAAAAACAATGTGCATTCATTACATTCCAGAGCCAGACAATCCTTATTTCCAGCCTCTTGAAGTCATCCTTGGGTAAGTGATATGTGACAATGCATTTTCCCATGTGACTTAATACGACAACCTTAATTAGGCAGAAATAACTTTCCCCCAACACTTGGCTCTACAGATACCTAGTGACATGATAGTCACATGGCACCATGGTTCTATTTATTATTTGAGACAAGACTGCATTTATTTTGATCCTGAATGAATGGCTTCCATTCCAGATATGAAGGTTGCCCCCACTGTATTTAGGATGGAATATTAATCACATTTTACATATTTCTGCTGTTTCTGAAATCCCTTTTCTCAAGTCAGTGGGCATGGCTAGACTGAGGTCTCATCAGTCATCTGGACTCTGCGTGAATGTGTCTGGGCAAAGTAACCCCATTAAGAAATCACTCCTGCAGGTCATTTCTCTATCTTCGTGTAAGTAATATTTGCCGTCACCTGGCATCTCAGATTATAAGTGTTATGTGACTCCCCTGGTGCTGGAAGGAAGTTTGGAAGCAACTGTGTAGATCCTGTTAGTCATGTGTTTCTATGGTTATTTATAAATATTATGAAGAATCTTAGTCAATATATGATGATTACAAATTATTCTTTTTTAATTGCCGGGAGCTGTTTTCTTCCAGAGGTCATTTAGAAGGGTTTTCAAATTCAGTTGACTCTGATTAATGTAACTTACCAGACAGAAAATAATAACAGGGCCAAAATTTTGGTAATTAGGTTAAGAGTCAGACTCCAGCTTACTGTGAGGAGTGAGAAAATAATGAGTAAGTGTAGAAAGGAATCCTTGATTGACTATGTCTTTGAGGAGGTACTTATTTACAAACATTGGAAAAATAACTTTTATGAGAAAATTATCTGTGCCTGTGGATCCAGGGGAAGTCTGTTGACTTTTCCAGATCTGAAGTTACACAAGATAGAATTAGAAAGTTTCTTGTATCCCCACAGACTACACTATTGGCAAAGACAATTACACATGCGCGATAGACAGTAACACTGGGCAAAATGCAAACACTAGGATGGGAAAGAAATTAAGCAATGTGTGCTGAGAAATTCAGCTGATGCTTTACATAAAACATGCAAAATTAGCTTTGAACCACTGGCCAGACTCAAGTTAGCTCAAGGTTCTCAACACATCTGAAAGAAAGGGTGCTAACTGAATTACTAAGTGTCAGAGGAAAAGAAAGTCTTTGGAGGCAGGCTTGTTTGTGCCGTAAACATAAGGCAGAGAAAAATAATTCAGTCAAAATTGAATTATAGTAGTGAAAAGACCGATGGCTATTCTGTTAAGCATCTATTTCTGTAAGTATCCCTCTTGTTGCTAAATACAACAGGTGCAACCACAATAAGTATTTACTTTAATAAGCTCCTCTTATAAATAGCTGCAATGACAATGCAACTTTTTAAAGTCATAATTGCTGCTTTTGCAGTCTGTAATGCATCTCTTAGCTGTTTAACATGTTTTCCAGTAGGCATGACAAGAGACAGAATTCCTCCTCCTTCCCTTCCTTCCTCCCCCCAATCTTTTTTTCTCTCTTATTCTTTCCCTCTCTCCCTCCCCCAACTTAGGTTCTCTAACACAGCAAGAAAAAGTACTCAAAACACAGAGGGGTAATTAACTCTGAATTCTTTTGTCAGTTAGCCCTTCTTTTGGTCCTATTTACCTATGCATATATCTCTACTTCATTGCTAAAAACAAAAACAAAAACAAAAACAAAAAACCGAAGGCTCAAAAAGTATGATCCAATTTCTCCAACTTTAATTTGAAAGAGCTAGGATTTTCATCCATCTTTTAACTTGGGATTTATATCATGTCCTATCACACCAAAGGTTAAGGATAAAATTATTATTGCAGGAACACAAATAATCATTATATTTACTTTTCAGTTGACTGGTCACAGTAAGGCCATTTTGATAAAGTGAAATTTCAGCTGAAAACTGAAAAGCAAACCACAATGAGATCTGATCCATGGGGGCAAAAAAATACTCCAAGTAAAGGAAAAGGAGAGAAATGGACACATTTTAAAACTCAGTAAAAAGCTAGATCTCTTGGATATTTCAAAGGAGAGAATAGTAGCTGGAGATGCAGAGTAGAACGAACAAGACCATAAAGACCCTTATAGTCCACAAACAGGAACAGTTTTTATTAAGAACAGTGGATTTAAGGTGACAGGCAAGGATCATATTTTTTAAAAGACCCCTCTAGCTGTGATGTGGACAATAAATTGCAGGGCCAAGAGCAGACATGAGAAAACCAATCTGGAGGCTGCTGCAGAGGTCTGGGTAAAACAGGATAGTGATTTTGATTCAATGGGAGTTCTCGAGATGGAGAAAATTGATGGAAAGGAGGTGTATTTTGGAGAGAAAATGGACAGCATTTGCTGATGAACTGGACATGGGGATCAGGGAAACGGAGGGAGGAATTAAGAATGACTCTCAGGCTTCTGGCTTTGGTAACTGGGTTGGAGGGTGGTGTCATCTACAGATATGGAAAAGATTGAGGGGTAAGGGGTAGATTAAGGGCTCTGTTTTGGCCATATTAGTAGTAGCTTGAGATGCCTCTGAGACATCCAAACAAACGCCAAATGGATAATTGGAGATTTGAGTCTCAGACTCATAGGAACCACGTGGTCTGAACATGGAAAGTTGAACATTGTTGCCTATGGACAGGTTTAAGCTCTGGGATAAAATTTATGTATGTCTTCCCCCCAAATATCTCCACACATAGTGCTTTCCATTTATCTTCAGATTCTAAGAATTTGGATCGCTAACCTCTCAACTCTGGGTGTTCCCACACACACACTTTACCTTCTTGGTTCCTCTCCTCCACAGAGCTGTGTGTTATAAAAATTTCCACTTGTCCTTTCAAGCACACCAGAAAACAGTCATACAGTCCCTTCCCATTTAGGTGTTTTTAACTACCATGGAAAAACCCACTGCAAACAACAATAAAAACACTAAGGATGGTTTTCAGTGGAAACTGAAAAGTTTTTTCTTATTTTAAATGGAGCTAATCATGGGACTCATTGCTGATTTGTTTCTTGGTGCTTGGAAAGAAAGTTCTCTTTATCTTTCATCTATAACGTTTTCATTCCTGAGAGTGTTCCAAGAGTCTTTTAATGGTGCATTTCATATCAAATCAGAACTCCAGACACTGAGATCTGGAGAAGTCCTCAAAGATTAATCCAACCTTTTCATATTACATACCAAAATGTGACTGATATGGTGACTCTAATACATATTTTATGTTATTTATATTCTCTAATTTACGTATAAATACAAATGAATATAATGAATATAAATATAAGCATATTCTCACTGCTGAGTAGATTGTTCTTTCCTTTGACTCACTTTACCTGGTGGGTTCCTGGAGAAGGAATGGCTGCAATTTCACTTTTAACTACACTTTCTTAAAACTATAAAGAGCTGCCTGGAAATTACTTACTATCAGTACCAGAATTATCTAATTGAACTCGATATCTTCCATAAGTCAAGGAAAGGGACAAGATAGGACAAGGGCTTCCAAATGCAGCTTTATCTCACTCTCTTACTAGAAGAGGGTCTTGTGAACTCCAGTAGGACAATGTAAGAGGTATGTATGTAACAGACTTTAAAACCTTATAATATTTTACGTACTTGGAATCTATGATAACTTCTTCCACATTTTTCTTGTTCTTTTAATGATTAAATCCATATATGCTCAGTTAAGAAGTTTTAAAAATGCAGAAAAGTATAAAGAACACAAAAATACCTACAGTCCCATAAACCATAGAAAATTATAGTTTATGTTTTATTTTTTTCCAGACCTTATTCTATACATGTAGGTTTGTGTTTTGTGTATCTCTGTACATATTGTTTACATACAATCAAATACATGTATACATTTTTCTATATGTATGTATAAACATTATATACATATACCACAAAATTACACACAAATATGCAAAATATATGTATATAAAATATGCATACTTATTATATATGTGATAATATGTATATATATTATATTATATATAAGCAAATGCATGGCACATTGTAAGTACCTAATAACTGTTGGCTCTGTTGTTATTATAATTAGAAACAGAGTGGGTGTCAAAAGAGGTGAGAAGTGTTCTTTGGCCAGAGCTGTAGAATGCACTCACAGAGCATGAGTCAAGGCCAACAGACTTTATGACTCTCACAATCGTGTTCTGGAATCTTCAGTGGATGGCCATAATGTCTAGTGTATCACCAATAACCCTGAACCACGACCAGGAATGACAACAAACCCAACTATGTTCGTATTCCTACTTTGAAAATGATTGGTAGTGTAGAACATGCTTCCCTCAAGAGAGATAGAAAACTCACCATGGTTTCCATTCTCATTCTCCAGGGTTTAAAATAATAAAATAATTGACTCTTCTCCTACCAACTACCATCATCCTCCAAATACTCATACTTTTATGAATCCTTATGTGTCTAAGTTCTGCATTTTACAAAAATGCTAGGTGCTGTTCAAGAAAGAAAGTGGAGTTTATTGGGTAGAGAAGAACATTATCCTGTAAGATAACTACTTTCTCGTGGTTTTTTTGGCCTCCAATTAAACTCCTTTCTCTGCTGTAAAGCTTTTTTTTTTTCTTAACAAAAACACAAGAATATTCAGCATCACTAAGAAAAGGTCAAAATGGTTATATGTGAGAGAAAATGAACCTAAGGTTATTTTGTAAACCAGAAGGAACAAAGGTTAAGGAGTACTAATTGCCATGATTACATGGTAGCCAAATTTCTCATCTCTACCAGCACAAAATAGTGAAAGGAGCAGACTTCAGAGGTTAGCACAAGAAGGGGGCTTACTTGACATAACAATGAATGGCTGAATTTGTGAAACATTCTGCAGAGAGCTTCAGAACAGACATGGTTCTCATCATCTGTCTTTGGTTGACCAGGTGGACGTGGTCCCACTCTGCACTGGAAGAAAGGAATTTGCTAGTTGACCAGCTTTCATCCAGTACTGACTCTATGAAGCTGACATTGGTCCACGGACACTGGAAACACTAAATAATGCCTTAGGAATATGTGCCCCTCAAGAATCACATTTGGGGTCAATACTGTGACAAGTGCCTAGTACTGTCCAGACTATAAAGATAAGCTCATAGATGTTGATCTTTTCAATGCTACATGTGAACACTAGACATGCTTACAAATAATCTGGTGGTAATTCTCAAAGTATGAGGTATGGTGTGACCAAACTCCTTGGAAAAACTTCACTATTTAAGCACTTAGTTATATAAAACCTTTGAATATGAGTCTTTCTCTTTCCCTTCCTTTATTTTAAATAATATATGTGTGTGTGTTGTGTCATTTTATTAAAGATGTTGCTTTCCAAAAATATGATACTCTGTCCTAATTTTGTATTGATGATGAAGCTCAAAACAATTGATTCACTCTTCCCCATGATACCTATTCAATTCATTGCTCCATTCACTTAACCAAGATTGACTATTACCAAATGTCAAATGCTATTCTAAGGATACAATGAGCAAATAAAGACATTGTATCTACCCTTAAGATGCTTACTGGGGGAAAGACAACTAACAAATCATGATATAAATGTGACTCCATCAGTTGAGCACCCAACTTCTACTCAGGTCATGATCTCATGGTTGTGGGTTCAAGCCCCACATCAGGCTTTGCACTGATGGTGTGAAGCCTGCTTCAGCTTCTCTGTTTCCCTCTCTCTCTGCCCCTCCCCTGCTCATGCTTGCTCCCAAAAATAAAAATAAGCATTAAAAAATTAAAAACAAATTTGCATTTAAGAAAATTAGAAATTACCACAGTGCTACAAATTTTGCAGGAGAGAAGCTCTTGGAGACTATAATAGGAGGATTTGACCTCATAAAAGATAAGAATGAAAGGCATTATTTTAACCAGTCAAAGGGAAAGGAAAATAAATTCCAACAAGAGAAACAGTATGTTCCTTTTGATAGGAAGCACAATGCAGGTGAGGAACTGACAAACATCCGTGTGGCCGAATTAGAGAAAGTCGAGTACATGCAATAAATTAAGACTGGAAATATAGGTAGTGACCAATCCACATAAGAAAGCAAGGTGACCTGTCCACAGCCGCCACGGTTCCTGGCTGCCTCAGGCAAGGATTATCACTCTCCGGGGAGTGAACCAGTAAACAAGATTTGCATGTGGAGGCTGGAGATTGCCATTTCCTGGTCCAAGATTTTGGCGTAGGTCCTGCTGGGACATAGAGCGGCCAAGGTGCACAAAAGATCAAAAGCACATTTTGGATTATTCAGCGCTAGCTTCCCCTCCCCAGCATTGCAAAGGCAAATCTGGGCGCTTCTTTTGATATGCATTTGACTCTGTTTACCTGGTAACCGATCTGGGTCAGTTCTTTGCCCCACCCCAAATCGCTATTTAAGAGACAATGTTTTCTGGATGGAGAAGAAGAAGAATAAAGGAGACAGAGGCTTGATCGAAACGGTGTGTGCTGTCTTCACTCTCTGCGTCTCTCCCTCCTGCCCTGTTTTTCTCTCCCTCCCTCAGGAAAAGAACCCACAAGGATTTTCCGCCCTGCTGGCTGGGGCGGACACGACAGTGACCTAAGGATCCCAAGGACAAAGAGAACTACACAGGAGTTTTAAGCTAAACAATGCTATCAGATTTACATTTTGTAAAATGTTACTCCAACAAATGACTGGAGATCATAGGGACAAGGAGCAGCAGGAGAGAGAGAACCAGAGACTACGACCTGCAAAATATGATGAGGACTTGAATAAAAAGGCACTGGAGATAGAAAGTGAGCAAATTTAATATACTGCTGGAAAGTAAAATGAATAGAATTTGTTGATAGTTTGGATGAGAAGAGAAGGAAAAGGAAAATGACATTTATAGGATGATTTTTTTTTTTTTGCTAATTTCTTTCCTTCCTAACAATAGAATGCTAAATTTATTTGTTGGGCCAAGAGCTCCAGATAAGATTTATATATTTCTGTATTACTTTCAGCTACATTTAGTTATCACATATAGAGCTAAACACTGGCCAATAAAATACAAGTGAAAGTGTTGGGACCTTCTGAGAGGTTTCCTTAAAAGAAAGATGTCATGGCCTTACTCTTCCTAAACCCTACTTTCAGAAATGCAGTTGTAAAATGGTAACCTCAGCAGTCAACATGGACCATGGAGACAGGGCCAAATGCTAGAGAAAGTAGGCACTCACATGCCAGCCAGGCCTGCATACCTCCAGACTTCTTTTTCATGAGAAAATGAAACTTTTTATTTCTAAATCACCTACCACCAAAAGAACGTGACCTGACACACAGCATAATCCACTGTTAAAAGCAGTGCCATTTACAGGAGCGGGGAAGGCTAGAGGAAGTCCAGGTGATGGGGAGAAATACCAAGTTACATTGAATGGGATGACTTCGTGATGCTTCAGAGACAGCCAACTTGGCAGGAAGACATACAAGTCTAGAATTTCTAACATGCCTGGGTTAAGTACAGGCATTTGAGACTTCTTGGCATAGTGAACACATTTACAATCACATATGAAAATAAAATGGATCTACAATTTCAATACAACCTTATCAAAACCGCACATGGCTTTTGTGCACAAACTGGAAAGCAGATCCTAAAATTCATACGGAAATGCAAGGAACCCAGCCTGGCTAGGTTCTTGAAAGGGATAAAGAAAAATATAAATAAAAATTACTACAAAGCTACAGTAATCAAGACAGTATGATACTGGCATAAAACGACATATTCATACTAATCAAGAGAATGGTATTCAGTGCCTAAAAGTAAACCTTTACATTTGTAGTCAATTGATTTTAATAGGTGTGCTGAGAAAATTCAGTTGGGAAATAAAACTCTTCCAAAAAATGGTGCTAAGACAACAAGACAGCAATATGCAAAATAATGAAATTATGTGCCTACTTCAGACCACGCATGTCGCTCTGCGTCCTACAGAAGTCCCAGCCAGTGGCCGCCCCTATCCTACATGGACTGAACCCAGACACAGTACCTGGGAATGCTAAGTCAGGCCACAGGTCCATGCGCAGATCAATCCCATGCACCTGCCCTCAGGATTTCCTGGTCTGTTGGAAAGGTACTGCCATCACTGGGATCCATTATCCAGCAACCAGAGGTTTCCAAACCACACGTTGAGGATGATATTTGATCAAGGGGTGGTTACCCTCAGACTCCTAAAGACCTGCGGTTCATATGGGACTCACAGACCGGCCATCATGATAGACAGGTGTCTCTCATCCCACGTGCCCTGGGCCACAAAATTGCCTTTGAGATCCTGGCGAGATCTGGCTTTGAGGAAATTAGCAAATCTGTTCTGCAGCAGGAGGGCCCCTGGGAGCAGAATGTGTTGTCCCCCAGAAGTCCCTACTCAGCTGAGGAAGAGACCCAGCTCAGGGATCCTGGATCCCTGATCCCACCCGAGTTAGTGGCAGGCCTAAGAGCAGTTCTCCCTTGGGCCTTCAGGACTTTCATGCCTGTGCAGATAGGGCTGCAACCCCTCGCCCTGGTCCAGCAGGCCATCTTCCTGGGGCCAGTAGTTCCTCCGCATTCCTGAGGCAAAGCAAGGAAGGTCATTTGTTCCAGACCTCTTTGGCTCAGTGCAGTAGAGATATTCAGGGCCTCTGTGGGAGTTGGGCCTCCCACCTGTCTCTAATCAGTCCACTCCTCCACACGGCTCAGGATGGCATGGCTGAGCTCCCATGAGTCTGTTTAAGAGTGAGCTTGAACTTGATAGTGCGTTGTGCCCTCCCAAAAATCCCAGCCTGCATCTGGCTTATTCCTAAGCAGGAGGGACCTGAGCTCTAAATATAGGAAGTCGATGCTGAGTCATGCTGCAGGTGCATGAGCAGTTTCCTCCGGTTCACTGCCCTGCGGCGTCAGGCCCACCTGGCCAGTTGCTGAGGGCACACCCTTGCCCACCTGTGGATCATCTACAGGCCCCCCACCGACCAATAATGAGGAAATTTGCATTCATGGTGAAGTGTAAATTGTACTTCATCCATGAAAATCATATAACTGATAAGAGACTTGCATGCAGATTAGAGAAAAACCATTATAATTCAATGATAAAAATATGAAAGATGTGAATTAATATTTCTTTAAAAAACATACAAATGGCCAGAAAGCACATGAAAACATCATTAGTCATTAGCAAGATACAAATCCAAGCCACAATGAGACACACTTGATAACCTCAGGAATGGCTATAATCAGAAAAAGGTTCAATAGTTAAGTGTTGGCAGGAATGTGGAGATACTGGAACCCTTCTACATTGGTGGTGAGAATGTAAAATGTTGGAGCAATGTTATTTGAATACAGTCTAGCAGTTTCTCAAAAGATTAAACATAGTTACCATAAGACCCAACAACCCACTCCTACGTCTATACCCAAGAGAAGTGAAAAGATATGTCCACAAAAAAATTGTTTATAGTTATGGCAAACTTGATTTATAGTAGTATGTTCTGCCTACTCTTTTGTACAGATACTTGTATTCAACCAACAGGAATAAACGAATGAATAGCAGATGATAGCTGCAATTTGTAATTCTCTTTCTTGGGAAAGTAAAAAAAAATACATGGAAATTCTATTAGATTCCTTCAGATTTATTTAGATTAACTAATTCTTTTTAAGCATTAAGTCTGGGAACCACTGCTTCAAAGGGCACCGGCCATACTTGAGCAATTTCCCTATCATGCGAGTAGAGAATGAGATTCCCAAGAATTTTCAGAAATTGACATTAATTTGATATCAGTGGGACCAGCCTTTCAATTTCACTGTAACCTCTGCCCACACATGATGACCAGAAAAAGGAAGAGCTGCCAGCCAGCAGCCTCATGAGGTGAAGAAATCTGCCAGGAGGAGAGGTTGCTGGGATAGATGTGGTGACTCTGCCCTGTGGATGTTAATCTGAACCCTGTGGGGATGGGTTGCAGGCAGAATAAGAAAGCCTTTTTGCACCATGGACAGTAAAAGATTAGGGCATCTTGTAAAGATGCTTTGGTGCTTGTTGGATTAGACGTGACATGAACTATAGAGCAAAAGATCCCTCCATGTCTGTGTGGAGCTAGAGATAACTTGCACTCACTCAGTCTCCCTGGAGCATACGCCCCCCCCCAACATTTCAAAGGCATTTGTGCTTCTAGATTCCACAGAGAGAGATTTGAATAAAAATTGGGATGGTGGTGGAGTAGAGGCAGATCCTGAGTTGATGGGGTTAAGAACACTAACATTCATTTTTATTATTGATAATAATAATTTTAATATTTATATCCACAGGCTGTTAACAATAATTTTTCTAACATGTGAGACAAGCAGGCAAAAGAGAAGAATCAACCTAGAGGAGGAGATTCTTAATAAGGGAAGCTGAGAAGTAACATTTTCCTTTATAGGCATAGTTTAGAGAGGGATGAATTTTAGAAGTAGATTAATGAACAATTGTGGTTTAATACTCCTGAGGTGAAAATAACTTGCTCAACTTTTATTTATTTCCACAGCCTGTGTGCAAGAAAGGGTTAACTCAGCAGGACTGGACTGCTCAAATCCACACATTCCAAAGAAAGGCCAGTCTTCAGGACCAGCTCTTGATTGGATCCTGGGAGATAGTCTCTGAACCTTTAAAATATTCTGCTGGATAAGACAGTTTTTTGTGTGCCTGAAATCTTGAACCAAGCTATGTCAGTTTGACTTCTGGGCAGCTAGAGTCCACCAAGTAGTTGAGGTCAGTTACTCGCGTGCTGCATCCCCATACGACTAACCTAATAGAACCCTGGACTCAGATTTGCTGAGCTTCTTGGAAAAAAAAAAAAAGAAAACAATTCAAATGAAGTAACAAAAGAAGGATGAGCAAAACAATTCTAAGCTGGAAAAATAACAAGGAGAAAAAGTGAAAATTGATTTGAACATGCAGGCAACATACATATTATTATATGTAAAAGGATCAAACATTTAAAAAGGTTCATATTGACCAAATTTAAGCCAATTTGCAACACAAACACTTGAAGATGTAAAAATTCCTAAGCACATAATGATAATAATAATGATATAAAATGAAACAGAAGACTCCACATACTACCTTGATAACTATCTAATACACCAATTCCTTACTCTCAAAATGGTACCTAAAGAAAAAGATTAAATAATCTTTAAAATTAATTCTGCCTTATACATTTAGAATTATGTAACCTTCTTATAGAGTTAGCCCTCTTTATACTAAAGTCTATTATATGCTATACTTCTATAACTATATCATTTTCTTTTGTATTTCCATGATTAATCTTTTTCCCTATCCTTTAATTTCAATCTTTTAAAAAATTTTTAATGTTTATTTATTTTTGAGACAGAGCATGAGCAGGGCGAAGGGCAGAGAGAAAGGGAGACACAGAATCCGTAGCAGGCTCCAGGCCCTGAGCTGTCATCAGAGAGCCTGACGTGGGCCTAGAACTCACAAACCGCAAGATCATGACCTGAGCCAAAGTCAGATGCCCAACTGACTGAGCCACCCAGGTGCCCCTAATTTGAATCTTTATACATATTTGTTTTAGGTCGATCTTTCACAAACATCACATAGATTTTTTTTTCAATCTGTCTGTCTTTTAATAGAACAACTAATCCATTTATGTACTTTTAAATTTTATTGTGAAAATATCAAACATCAATGAGAGGAAAAAATAGGGCAATAGCCCTAATACCAACCAAGAAAATCATCAGTTGTTGACTTTTGCCATATTTGCTTCATCTATAGCTATTGTTATTTCCCTAATCATCAAAAATAAATGCATCAAAATTGTGGCTATTCATCCATTATAAATAATGATGGTTTGTGTATTCTTAAATTTACTCATTTTTGAAGGTCCTTTGTAAGTGACAAAAAGTCTGAATGCAAAATTGCTAGGTTTCTTCTCAGGTTCTCACTATTACTAGTTCCTTTCCCCAAGTTCAAGAAGTAAGGGAAGGAAGAAAGAAGGGAAGAAAGTAAAGTAACAAAGAATAAAAACACATAAAGAGGGCTATTATTAACAGATAATATGCCTATATGTAGAAAGTCCAAATACTCTACC
>NC_043711.1:73876561-73913258 GCF_006229205.1 Suricata suricatta | reverse complement strand
TACAATTTATTACTTGCCCATAAGCTAAGTTTATTTTGGGAGTGTTTGCTGTATCATTGGATTTAATGAAATGTTTAGAGGTGCGGTAGGCATGACTTTGAGTAGATAATGAAAGAAAATGCAAAGTGCTTATTGATTTATGATGTGGTTTCATCTTAGCTTGGGCAAAGCATGCAGTATTTAATACATAGTAGCAGAATATTTACTATTGAAGCTTGAAAAGATGTGAGTTCTTTGTGTGCAATCTTTCATTTATGCGTGTGAGAGGGTTTTCATTTCTTTAATATTTTTACATTGTAGTACTTGTTTTGCTTGTTGGGGGTGTTTGCTTATTTAATACATTCTGTCAAGGACAGAAATTACATGCTGTTCCCTCCCCTCGCCTCCGGGAGTGTGTCTTGGGTTTTCCCCTTATTATTTTCTTTACTTTTTTTTTTTTCCTTTTCTTTTTTTGGTGGTGGGGGTGGTTATGTTTAAATGAAGTTGCTTTTACAGCACCAAAGACTTAATCATCCATTTCCTATATAAAAGGTAGCTACTTTTTTGCATGGACCTCAAGTATACTATAGTATAGAGGTGGAATTTAAGGAAAGGTATTAAGCAGGCTGCATTTTTTATGTTTTATTTATTTATTTTTGAGAGGGCTGAGTAAGGGAATCCCAGCAGTCATGAAGCCAGGCTTGAACTCAGGAACCATGAGATCCTGACCTGAACCAAAATCCAGAGTTGGATGCTTAACCCACTGAACCACCCAGGTGACCTTAAAATATAAATCTAATATAAGATATGCAAAAATTTTAGGAATCTTGAGTGGCTCAGTTGGTTGAGTGTCTGACTTCTGCTCAGGTCAGGATCTCAAGGATCACTGTGCTGGCAGTGTGGAGCCTGATTTGTGTTCTCTGAGCCTGCATCAGATTCTCTGTCTCCCTCTCTCCCTGCTCCCTCCCCTTTCTCTGCCCTTCCCTCTCTCTACCTCTATTTCCCTTTTCTCTCTGCCCCTCCCCCATGCATGTGCTGGTGTGCTCTCTCTCCCCCCCCCCCCCACTCATGTGCTGGAGTGCTCTCTCTCCTTCTCTCTCTCTCAAAATAATAATAAAAAAAGAAAAAAGATACACAAAAATATTTTAATGATAAAATTTTCATTCATAAACATTAAAGATCTGCATAATAATGGATATAATATTATGCTCATGGTTTGGAAGATTCAATATTATAAAGCTGATCTATGGATTCAATGGAATTACAATCAAAATCCCAACAATATATGTATGTGAGTGTGGTGTGTGGGTGTGTGAATGTATATGGGTTGACATGTCTATTCTAAAACTGATAAGAAAATTCAAAGTAGCCAAGAAAATCTTGAAGAAGAATAATGCCAGGGAACTTGCCCACAGCCCCCACCCTTACCCTCAAGACTTCTTTAACGACTTCCCTATAAAGATACTGAAGCTAAAATAGTGTGGTTATTGGTGCAAAAATAAACAAATAGATTAATGGGAAAGGACAGAGAGTCTATAAATCAATATGACTGCTTGAAGAACAATGGAAAGAATCCAGGTAAAAGTCAGTGGCTAAATATTCATAGGAAGAAGAGAAATACCTGAAGCTAACGAGATGGCTCAGAAAGACAAGATACAAACTCTGGAAGGAAAGATAGAACATAAACAGGAAATGATGTCTTTTGAGAATGAAGGGGAGGAGAGGATGGACAATGGAGAAGAGTGAGAATGGTGTGAAGCCACCTTCATTCAGAATAAGAGTGAGGTGATGACAAACTGTAACAACATGGCCCAGCATATGGAAGAATTAGTAAGACTCGACACCAGAAATATGCAACTCATGAAATAGCAAACATGAATGCAGTGTTTATCTATCCAAGTGCAAGCACAGAGAAGAAAAATTGCATGGGCTCAATAAGAATTAAGGTAGTACCAGGAAATTATGGATAAAAGGAGAGTAAGTAGGTAAGGATGTCATGAAATTCTAAACTTTGGAATGTAAGTTGTAAATGGAGAGAAATGAAGAATAAAATAGATGGATCGCAAGAAAAGATGGATTGGATTCTCTACGAAAGTGCTGTCCAACTTTTTCTGGTATTTCTTATCACCTCTCCACCTGAAGATGTCTTTATACTTGACCTGAAGACAGAAGTCAGATTTCCCACCAAGCCTAACATTATGCCATCAACAGAGTGATTCGACTAGAATTGCGGATGGTGAATTGATTGCCTTCTACTGCACTTGATACAAAAATAAAACAAAATAAGTAAAACAAATGCAGAGTCCAAACAGAGGGCAAAAAGAAACCCAGGACCGGCGCAGATGTATATAGCTAATAGAATATATCCTCAAAAGGTCTGTTTTAACCAAATATCAAAACCTTGAGTTCTTTTGCACAGCTTGTAAGCAAATGTTAGCGTGTGGATTAGATTTACATCTTACTCACAAAGAAAGAGAAATAGTGGTGAGGCCAAGGAAGCATAACAAAGGTTTATTTTGTAGCAATGGAATCACAACTTCCTGGTTAGAGATGAACTTGACTGATGGCTTTTCCGTGGTAGCCTCCCAGCACTTAATCTTAGCCAAATATCAATGTGTTGAATTTATTACATTTGAGCTCTGAAATTGAAAGTGACCATCTGTGGCACATGTGTGTGGTACATAGAACAGTAATATATTGTGGGCTAGCCCAACATGAAGCAAAGGACACGATGACTGTGACATGGCAAGCAAATTCACTCACACACCAAGACCACTAAATGAATCTGATGGACACTGGTGTCATTTCTTTCCACGGATATCTGCTTTCTGAAACAATGCACAATAAACAGGAGATATTTATTAATAATTCTTTCACCATATCGCTATAACAGACTGCAGTATAAATCTGGAAATGCACTTTACTTCACTGAAACAGAGCAATCAATTGAACAAAACTAAATTCTATAGGAAAAAGATCACAAATGTCAAAAGAAATACAGAAGAGTTTTTTTTTTTCCTTTTTTTCTGAAGAGCAAGACTACAGTCAAGGTCAGTATTGCAAACCTTGTTCCAGCGGGATTTTTAGGCAGATGTTAGGATCAAATTAGGGAGGTATATGTATACATTTTATGACCAAAGGAAAAACAATTCACATTTTCACTAGGAAATAGAATCCATAGGAAGTTAACTCTTGCTACAAATCCAAAAGAATAAGATTTCTTTTACAAGGCTGAAGATGTAAATATTTAATAGGAAACTCATCTTTTCATAAACTATATAGAGAGCACCCTTATAGAAGGAAAGGATGCAATTTGCCAAGAAGTAAGAACTACTGAGCATAGATAAATTTGTTTATTTTAAATATATTTTTATTCACACTTTACACCCAGAGAAAAGAAAACAGGTTAAAATTAATTTAGGGAATACCATGCCATCATAATTATAGCAAGGACTTGACTATGGGTTTGGGTTGTGCATACATGACTGCATTTAATTAGTTTTACAGGTGAAATCCATAACTAGATAAGATGTGTTGTGTCAGGATTCTAAAGAATTAGGTAATTGTGTCAAAGCCATAAACTCTTGAATGTCCAAACATTGTCCTGTCAGTCATGTGGATCTCCTTGAGAGATTCCCCAGGACACTCTATGGAAGGAAAATTAGTGGAGTAGAAATCAAAGTATTACATTATTACCAGCTGCTGAAGAACTTTAACATCCTCAGGTTCAGTGAACTGGGCACTTCTGGAATGTTTTGGAGAAAGGAGAGAGGCTCAGAGATCCAGAGTAAAAGAGAGCATTCAATGTCTATGCAGCAGAACAAAGCCAAATTTACTTGTTATTTTGCATTATTAAGTACCCTTTCCATTATAAGTGATACAAACCCAACTCACACTGAACAGAGACTATGAGTAGGCAACTAGAAATAAAAATGGCTAATGAACCAATGAAAGTATTTTATTCTTATTGAAGAAATTAAAATTAAAACAATCAGCAATGAGATCTTACTGCCTCTAAAATTGAGAAGCTCCTTATAACAATGAGAATGTTCACTTTTGTGTAGTGTGGTCTAAAATCTTGAGGAGATCAATTTGGCCTGACAGTGGTAAATTTTAGGAATGTATGAGCATTTATTCATTCATTAAATAAATATTCTACCAAGTGTCTATTATAAGCCCAGAACACTGTAAAACGTCTACCTCTCACAGTGGTTATGATCAACAAGACAAAATAGACATTACCAAAACCCAGGCATACTAACAAAGTAAATAGGGGCTCCTGGGTGGCTCAGCTGGTTAAGTGTCTTAACTTGGCTCAGGTCATGGGCTCTTAAATTCAAGCCTCATGTTGGGCTCTGTTCTGACAGCTCAAGAATCTGGAACCTGCCTCAGATTCTGTTCTCCCTCTTGTACTGCCCCTCTCCTACTTGCGCTTTGTCTCTTGCACGCTCTCTCTCTCAAAAGTAAACATTAAGAAAACACATTAAAAAAGTAAACAGTGTAAAATTGCAATTGTGGCAAGCACTGAAAAAGATTTATGTGGAATTAGAGGTGCCTATAAGGGTAAGTTGAGTAGTCCAGAGTTCTCACAAAATTTCCCAAGACTCAACTATCTATAAAGCATTGAGTAAGTAAATGCTTATTAGGTAAAGAGAAGAGGCACCTGGGAAATGTAATCACATGTACAAATAACATAAAAAAGGAAAAGGAATGCAGATATAAAGACCAGTGTATCAGTTAGCATAGGCTCTGCTATGCGACAGTAACAAATAACCCCAAACTCTCAGTGATTTAAACCAACAAAGATTTATTTCTCACTCACAATTATCTCTGCTTCTTATTCATCTCACTAGGGAATACAGTCTAATAAAACAGCCACCATCTGTAATGTTAGTTACCAATCACCATTGGAAGAGAACAAGGCTAAAAGGTCATAATTAGTCACATGGTTTTAACCAACCACAGAGGGGCCCAGGGAGTGCACTTTTGCCAGGTGCAAAGATGCCAGAAATCTGAAATACTTCAAGAGCACACCAGTTGCATGCCCAGTGTGGTTGGAGCTGAGAGAGTGAGGAAAATATGAGCCAAAGTAAGAAAACCTATCTTTATCCTATTAGAAGTAGAGAGTCACTGAACATTTTCACTTGCAGGAATTTTCCTTAAGAAGAAAAATCATGTAGTTACATAAAACTTAATCTATAAGCTTCTTTACCACAGTAGTTTTCTTTCAAATTTTTAAATGATAGAAAATCCTAAGTATTTAACAGTAGGTTCTTCTCATCCTTATCATGGAATACCATATAACCAATGGAAAGAATGTATTCAGAAAAATGTGACATGAAAATTATGTCTGTAGAGTATGCATACACTACGGTACAATATGACATCTACCTATTTTTACGTACCCTATGTTTAGAATATGTGGGCAAAAACTTACATATATATGAGAAAGCAATTCTTACTTCATCTAAACTCATGTTTTTTAAATTTTTATTGTTGTTTTCTTTCTTACTATATGTGCTTTATTCATGTGCTAATTTTTGCAAAGAAAATACGTTCTTTTTCAGTAGAATTTTTTTTAGCTGGTCATGACCTTATTTGCCATTGTTCAAAACTAAAGATCTTCTCTTTTTTTATTGGTGAACATGACTAGATTTTCTGTTCATCTCTTATAACAAAAACAATGTTTTTGTTGTTTCAATTCATCTGAACACTCTGAAAACCGTGTTTATATTACTACGAGTTCACACACTGTTTCTAGTTAGAGAAGGTTCAACAGTTGTTCCCATTTTTCCAATTACCTCTTGCCAGGAGCAGCCCAACCATTTGGGTTCTGGGTTCTGGACTGCCCTAGGGCAGTGGAATGGCAAACTGTTCCCCTGTCCAAAGTAACCAAACGCCTTCAGGTAACAATTCTTGAGTCCAGTCAAGCACCCCCACTTCTTGAGCAATAATGACCTCATGAGAACCTGTTCTGCATCTACCTTTTTGACATTCTTTTGGCTAGGATGATAGAATGGTCATAACTGCCAGTAATGGATCAAGAATAATGCAGCATATGTATTACTGACACCATAATAAGAGTGCATATATTGCTGAAGAACAGGCTGCCTTATTTTACTTTCTTACTCCATTGCTGGACATTTTACAAGAGAAAGTTCTCTGGTTTTTCAAGGAAAATTTTGGCACAAAATCTCAAACCATATTTCATCTCTGCTTCAGCTTCCAAAAAAATAAATAATCTATTTGACCAGACTTTATAGACAGTGGCCAAATGTTGGCTGAATGCTGAGCTTATACCTGGATGGGCTGATACATCTGACACAATTGGGTTACATGAAAGGCTGGAAAATGTTTAAAATCGGCCTGGGATGGGAACACTCCCCTGGGAGGTGTGTTGGTGAAGGAGTAGATTTGCTCTTCTTGCAGGGATTGTTTTCTACCTTTGTTGTAAATGAGTTTGTTTTCATTCTTTAAAGGAAAAAAAGGTAAAGAATAAGGTAAGAGTCCCATTACAATCTTCGGAACCCAGTATTTTATTTACCCAAATTACCATTTATGAGTTCCCATCCATGGGGCCTATGAGATCAGCCATTTGGCTTTTATGTCTCTTCACAGCATTTTGGATGTCAAGAGGCTTCTGTTGGCGCTCATATCTCATGATGAAAAAGAATTTTTTTCTGTTTTTTAATGGGTGGTTATTTTCACACAGAGATCTCCTATTTTGGTCTGGTGAGTAAAAATTAGATTTGAAATGAAATTAAAGTCAAAATACAGGGTATTTGCTAGACAGAGTAGCCGAATATTCTTTTTAAGTAGGATTCATGCCCAGCACAGAACCCAAAATAGGGCTTGAACTTATGACCCCAAGATCAAGACTGAACATTTTTCAAATTACAGCTTTTTTGAAAATACTGTCTGAATCCTCTTTGGGCAGTACAAAATAGATCCTTACTTAGTTTTATGACAGTAAAGCCACAGCTAAGGCTTTTGCAAATATTTCAACCAAAAAAACCCCACTAATTAATGTGAAAAGAGATAATGGAAGTTTGAGTCAATGATGAAATTAAGGTTAGAAAAGGCAAGTTTTCAATTTCTATTTCTATTTTCTTTTATCATAAGAATAGAAGAAAAAAATGGGAAAACTCAAGAAAAGATCATGATTAGCACTATTAAATATTTATAGTTGCTTAGAGGCTACTCTGAAAACATAGATGCTGTTCCTCAAATGAAAAGAAACAAAACCCAAAATATTATGAGTAGCAAATCCGTGGCTAAAATCTCAGAAGGGGAATTTACAATTGGTGGATTTCAGCAATGTGATGAACGTGGGTAGATATGACAATGTTTAATAAGAACACCAAGACAAAGTTAGGTTCATGGCAGGGGTCAGATACCATTAGAAAGTAGATAGAACGCTAAAAAATCTAGTTATTGTGGCAGAATTAGAGTAAGGGTTTGTTCCAGCTTAGATATCAGCCCAAAGGCATATCAAACTCTTGTGGGCAAATGAGGGCAATAATAAGCTCCTGGTCCAGGATCTGAAGAGTTAGCAAGAATATAATTGAAAAGAACCAACACACACACACACACACACACACACACACACACACACAGAGTCTTAAGTGATTATTTGAACTGAGATTCTATAAGGACTCCACCATTCTCATGAGACTAATTCTATATGCCTATATGGCAAAATACTCTAAATTTATCTGTCACCAAACACAGTGGTTAAATTCAAACTTTTATTTTCAATAGCTGTTTCTACCCAACATCACAAGTGTCGAAACCTCAAATTCTGTGAGCTTGTTAATTGCATGCCTGTCTTATCATGGTTTCTCTATTGTACTAAGCCAAATAACCTCTCCTGTTTTATCACATTGTTTTAGAGTTTTATTTTCATGTTTATATTTATGATATCCAATAAATTACTTGAGAGATTTTACAATTTTAATTGTATTTTTCTCATAGTATCTATTGTGTGTGTGTGTGTGTGTGTGTGTGTGTGTATAAAATCAAACTAAAAATTCTTTCTTTGGTAACACCAATGAAAAATTTCAAGACATCCCAGCTATCAGCAGCAAATTTTTGTAAGAAGATACAAAAATCCTCTATTTCTCTTAAAATCTTACTGTAAAGCACTAAGTTTCATAAAATCAAAGGCTTCAAGTTGGAAGTAACTTAAGAGCTCAGCTGTGATGTTTTTAAATGTCCACACGTTTTGTATACTTTTCCATCAAAGTGGGATTTAGGTCTTCCTTTCATGCATCTACATAGGATTCCCACTCGCTCGCAAAAACTTTGATGTAGGAAAAGTGATGTTTCATGACTTCTAAGACCATACAACTTCTATCTTGAACACTAGGACACATGGAATTCATGTAAGCCACCATGTTAGAAGCCCACTATTCTGAGGCAACCACGCTGTGAAGTCTCCAACACATAAAGAAGCTACAAATACATGCTCCCACGGGCAGCCCCAGCTGAGCTCTCAACTAGTTACCAGCAAACCTGTCAGCCAGGTGAATAAGCCACCTTGGACATTCAACCCAGTAAAGCCTTTATAGGGTTGCAATTAGTACATAACTTCATATGGTTGCAATTGGTATATAATGCAACTGCATGAGAAACCCCAAGTGAGATTAGCCCAGTCAAGCAAGCCCTTCTGAGTTCCTGACCCACGAAAGGATGAAGAAAATAAAATTGTTGTTCTGCCTTGTGTGTTTTGGGATAATTCATTATGTAGTGATAGATAATTGGTATACTATCTGATCCAAAATCTCCACTCTGGGGTGAAACTTTTGGATTAAATGACTCTAGTAAAGGGGTCACCCTTCACCTGTCAGCCATGTTTAGGAGAACTCTAATGTGTTTCTCATATCAGACCAAAATTGTTATCCCTCTAACTTCAAACTATTATTCTAGATTAACCCTCTAGGTCAGTGTAAAACAAATCTTTGGTTTCCTCAACAGTGAAGCTTGCCATGTAGACAAAAACATTCTGCAAATATCTTTTGGTCTTTTCTCCTGCGGGAAAACAAAGCACCATTCTTTCAGACTTGCCTCAATAGATACAATTTTCATAATTCTGTGTGCCTTCCTTTGAACATACTTCAGCTGGAAAAATCTGCCTTAAAATATAATGCAAGAAGTTTGACACTTTATTCCATAAGTCTTCTCACTTGAACAGAATTTGGTGAAACTGTTATTTTTTATGGTCTCTGTTGTGCTAGACCCAATATTTCATTAATGCAACTGAAGCCTATTTTTCTAACAGCCACATCACACTCTTGGCTTATTTTACAGTTGTCATCAAATGGGAGTCCCACAACTTTGCCATCTGTACTGTAGCCAAGTCAACTCACTCTCAGGCAGCTGACTTTCTGAACCTAAACAGAACTTAAAATTTGTTTCTGCTTAATTTCATTTCATTGATTTTGGACCATGTGTCTCTGTCAGTTGACATCAATTTTATGCTTGGGTGTGTCACTTATAGTTTCAGCTATGCATCCCACCTTTGCATCTCTGCATCTAAATTCCATCAAAATTATCTATATAAAGACCAGGCCAACAGGACTAATAATATAGCCTAGTCAAATTCCATTAGAAAACTGTAAAACTATTTGCCAACACATAGCAGGAAAAAGGCACTAAATATAAGTTTATCATTCAGAGTACTTCTTATTCATGATGTTCTTGCAAAAGGCATTGTCACATGTAGTGATGTAACTGAAATAATTAAAATGTATTTTATCCATGGAATTTTCTGTTTTCTAGAGATTCTAACAAAATGAGAAGTCATGTGAATTTAGCATGATTTCTCTTGAGTGAATGTATGCTAGCTCCTAGAGATTAGCTATAGTATTTCCTTTGAGAGATAAACTACAGGGATGGCAATGCATTCTAGAATATTGTATTAAGCTAAAAAAAAGAAAAGGCACTGATTTCCATAATAAATTTATAAGTTTATTACCATTTTAAAGACAAAGATATAATGTTCTTAGTTCAGACTTCTACCAGCAATCTTGTTCCTTTATATTTCTTTAAAATTAGAGTGTAGCTATCTTATACTATCAGCTGTTTATTAAATGAATGAACTGATTAATAAATGAATAAAATACATTAACTATTACATTCTTTGGTTGTATTTTCTTTGTAGAACATTATGAAGTTATCTCAGTCATTTATTGTTCACTTTACACACTGTGCTCTGTCTACCCCTTGCCCATAAGTGCATTACACCATGTCTGCCTTTCCTCAGTACTGTGTCCACAGTGCCTAAAATACTGCCTGCACCATAGTTCACCCACTGCACGGAAGGATACAAAGTGAAGAACTAAGAAATGATCAGTCAAGGTCTTAGGTCTCAAACTTACTCACTCACTCAATATGAAAATTATCAGTCTATTCCTCCCAGTTAGAAAAACCTTTTCCTTAGTGAAGACTGGTAGGAAATAGGACTTGAATTTTCTCTGTTACTTGTCAATGTATTTCTGAGAAACAGCAAATTTGATCTTATTCCTATGCCAAATATCCTTTCAAAAGTAGGTGTTTTGATTTCCCCCAGAAACCATATTCTAAGCATGCAGTTTATTTTGGAGACAACCCCATGAAACACCAGGAGAGAAGTTGTGGAAGTAAGACAGGCAAAGGTAAGATAAAGAGTTTAACTCTTCCATCCACAAAACATTGAAAACTTCATCTTTACCTCTTTGCAATCGGAGCAATCATTCATATTGACCTCAACAGCTTAGTGGAGTAACAAATGTTTTGGTGGCTTCATATTTCAAGTGTTTTCCCCACTTACTCAAACAAAATCATGTACTCTCATCAGCACTCTTGAAAAGACTGACTTTCCCAGACATAGCAGCAGGCTGACACAGATTCAAATGGAATATCTGTATGTATCTGACTTTAACATCTATTATTTTCTTTACTTTGCCTCATGATTTGTAGTAGACATACTTCTGGAATTCATGAATTAGAAGTAGAATGCAAATATGCACAAATGTGTATCAAACATTCTATAAAATAATTATAAATAATTTATAAATATAAATAATTATTCATTTCAGAGTTCTATAAAATAACTATAGGACATTCAAAAACATAAAGTGATAATTATGGGGTTTTTCATCAAATCAAAAATAATTTCAAGGCAGTATATATATTAACTCATTTTTATAAAAATGTATGTGTAAATGTAATAATAGAGTGTATAGGTAGTCAGATTTGGGGTAATTTGTTTTCCTTCTTTTAATTATGTGCCTGATTTATCTTTTCAGAAACAAAATCACATTTTATTTTGTAATAATAAACAGGCAAAAAATGTGGCAATTGGTATAAACAAATTACCAAAATAAGAAAGTAGATAAATTAAAAGATATTATTCATAGGTCCCTAGATGACAAAAAATATCCTTAGTTTATTAAAGAACATGTCATCTATCACTGATTGCTCTAATAAGAAGTTACCATTTTTTCTATTAAACTATGACAAAACGATCATAAAATGGGACTAGTTCATGTGTGTTTTTAAATAAAACTCAGGTTATACAATTTAGCATACCCACAATTTTCCACATAAAACATGTTTGAAAATCCTGGATAAGGTAGAGAACCAAAAAAAGGTGCTAGGAATTTTTATTAATTTAATTCTAGTCCCCTGATTTTGAGTCTTTTTTTTTCTGATTAAATACGACAAAGAGTACAAGTACAATAAATTAGGTAAACATAATAAATTAGTTTTCTCCAAACTAGTAATTGATATTTATTTATTTATTTGTTTGTTTGTTTAGGGAGGCTTCGCGCCTAGCACAGAGTCCAATGCAGGGCTTGAACTCATGACTCAGAGATCAAGATCTGAGCTGAGATCAAGAGTCAGACACTTAGCCAACTGAGCCACTCAGTTGTCCCATAGTAATGGATATTTAATAGTCATTATCATCATCATACCCATCATCATGCCTCCATTGCAAATGAACAACATTTCCAGATAATAGACACAATAAATAGACTATCTTCATGCAGATTACCTGGAAATCTTTCTGAACCCACGTTGTAGTGTGTAGCCATCCAACAAGTTGGAGCAAAAGAAGTAAGATGGCTGCTGGCAGGGCCAGTTATGGAAAATAGTTCAGCTGTTACCATCAGACAATTGTGTTTGAAAACATTCCAGTGAATAGACACTTCTCCAAAGAGGACATCCAGACGGCCAACAGACACATGAGATGATGCTCAGCATCAGTCATCATAAGGAAAATACAAATCAAAACCACACTGAGATACCACCTCACAACAGTTAGAGTGGCTAAAATGAACAGATCAAGAGACTATAGATGCTGGCGAGGATGTGGAGAAAGGGGCACCCTCCTACACTGTTGGTGGGAATGTAAACTGGTGCAGCCGCTCTGGGAAACAGTGTGGAGGTTCCTCAAAAACTATCCATAGAACTCCCCTATGACCCAGCAATAGCACTGCTGGGGATTTACCCAGGGGATACAGAAGTGCTGATGCATAGGAGCACATGTACCCCAATGTTCATAGCAGCACTTTCAAACAATAGCCAAATCATGGGAAGAGCCTAAATGTCCATCATTGACAATAAACTATTAAAAAATAAATACATAAATAAATATAAAAAAAAAGAATGAATGAAATCTGGCCATTTGTAACAAAGTCGATAGACCTCAAAAGTGTTATGCTAAGCAAATATGTAAGGCAGAGAAGGACAGATACCATATGTTTTCACTCACAGGTCTATCAGGAGAAACCTAACAGGAGACCATGGGAAGTGGGGGAAGAAAGTTAGGGAGAGGGAGGGAGCAAATCATGAGAGACTCTTGAATACTGAAAACAAACTGAGGGCTGAAGGGGGAGGAGGAGAGGGGCTAGGGGGTGATGGTCATGGAGGGGGGCACTTGTGGGGAAGAGCACTGAGTGTTATATGGAAACCAACTTGGCAATAAACTATTATTAAAAAAATACCTCTCAAATCTAATATAACCTCCTTTATCATTAAAGAGCCTGAAATCAATTACATCTTGGATACTACAGGTATCCTTTTTGATCTGTTTTGTGTGTGTGTGTGTGTGTGTGTGGCTTTTCATCATTCACTCCTAAGAGACACATATTTAGGGGTTAAAACGGGGGAAGGAGAGAATCATTTTAATTGGTATACGATAGGTAAACTCTACCCATTACTCGGTCTTCCACTTATTCTCAACTCACAACTTATAAACTAGAGCAGAATACTTTTGTCATCTCCATATTCTTCCCAGAAATTATATAAACTATTCTGTCAATATTCTAGCAACAATTAAAAATTAAATACATTAGAAATTCAGCTCAGATGCACTAACCAAGTTTCAAGTGTTCAATAGGCAACTGTAGCAAGTGGCTACCACACTGTGCAATGCAGATATAGACCATTTCCATAATTTCAGAAAGTTATATTCAACAGTGCTAATCTGTATATCAAATACTGTCTAGCTACATGTTAAGACCTAATGAAAAGTTAAGATTTTAATGACATCACTAGTTTGCTGCAAATTTCAGCATCTGCCTTACAAAGTAGTCAGTATAATTTAAGGTAGAATGATATGCAACTTGTTGCTAAAATATTCAGCTCTGTTGCCATGTTCTCAAAGTCTTCTATAAGTATGCCCGAACTCTGAGTAACCAGAGTTTGGATAAGCAAACAAATCATTCCAAACATATAACAAATCATTCCAAAATTTAGTAGCCTAAAAAAGTAGAAATCACTAATTCTTTCTGCACCAAAATTGGGTCAGAGTCTCTAGGGAAGTTGCTGTCAAATGTCATCTGGGGTTGCAGTTATCTGAAGACTTAGTTGACCTGGATGATCACTCCTAAGGTGACTCACTCAAACAGTTGGCAAAATGATTCATCTCCATGAGACTTCTTAGGGTCCTCACAACATAGTAGCTGGCTTCTGGAAAAGCTAGAGATCCAAGATACTGAAACAAAAGTTGTAATACTTTTTATGACCCAGTCTTGTGTATCACACATTATCACTTCTATCATATTCTATTGATTATACAGATCAGCCCTGAGTGATGCAATATGGAAAAGAAGTTCACTACAGCATGACTATTAGGAGGCGTCTTAGAGACTGGCTACCATACTTGGTACCATTTCTTGCTAGATACAGGTGTTAAGGAGAGCAAGCAGAAAACATTACCAAGAGGAAGTTAATCACAACTGCCTCTGGTGCCTGAGCATATTTTGCCTGATAGTCCCCATAGGAAGCCTCACGTTTCATTCAGCCCTTTAGCTTTCTTCAAATGATCAAGAAGTTGGAACACTTCCTGCCTACTAACCTTCCCACAGAGAACATATTTACCATATAAAGGGAGGAAACTTTACAGTCTAAGACCTTAAGTGGTTCTGAATCTTAGTCACAAAATGGAATGATTGTAGATCTTAAAAAAAAAAAGACAAAACAAAGAAATTGATACATTGGTTCCACCAGAGATTCTAATGTGACAGATCTAGGTGCAACCAAAGAAGTAGATATTTTAAAATCTTCCTAGATGGTTCTAATGTGCAGCACAAAGTTGAGAACCACAGAGAAAAACCCTTCTGAATGTTTTCTCTCATAACTACCCTTCTTCCTTAATTTCTCCATCCTATTCTCACAATCCTGATTTTTATTTTATTTCAATATTCTTTTATTTGTTTGTTTTTGAGTTTAGTTGACAATGTTACATTACCTTCAGATGTATACCATATAGAGATTCAACTTCTCTATACATCATGCTATGCTCACCGCATGTATAGCTATCCAGTAAGGGGTTAAAATCCAAAATATGTAAAGAACAAAACTCAACACCAAAAATCAACCCTTATTTTTAAATTTTGGGTCCTTGTTTTTCAACCGAATCCCTGAGCAAATTCATCATTTTCCACAGAAGTTGGAGAATTTCTTAGTACCTTTCAGTGCCTACTTAACTCCACTAAACCTCACTGGTTGGCCCTTATAGATCCCTAAAGGGTAGAAATCTGCTCTGTTTCCAAGACCAGAGGAGAAAATAGAATGTGTGAATCCACTTTGATTTTTTAAGTTTATTTATTTATTTAGTGAGAGAGAGAGAGAGAGAGAGGTGGGGAGGGGCAGAGAGAGAATCCCACACGGGATCTGCACTGTTAGTGCAGAGCCCTAAGCAGGGCTGGACTCAAGAACTGTGAGATCATGACCTGAGTGAAACCAAGAGTCAGGTTAACCAATCTAGCCAGGTGCCCTGGATCCACTTTAGGCTCTTGACTATGGAATGCTACAATTAACTTCCTCACTAATTACTTAAGATGCAAACACACCTTGTCAAAGGAAAAAAAATAATATTTACCAGAAACAACACAGTCAAATCTACATGAGCAAACAATTTCCAGTGAACCCAACTGTCACTCTGCTCCTTGAATAAATAAATAAATAAATAAATAACCCCAGCACAGTAGTATGGAACCATATCTAACCTTCCAAAATGTGATTTATGGAACAGTCACCCCAGTGGTTGAGAAGGACTCCTATTTTTGCCATCTGGTGTGGTGCTAGGTCCATCCTGATGGTTTTAGACCTTCTATAGGAAGGAGAGGGATGTCTCACTTTTGCACATCATCAAACAGAGAAACTCCATGTTTTCCTCCATAGACATTTACAGGGGGGAAAATGTTCTATATATCAGCAATTCTCGAAATTCAGCACACATATGAATTACCTAAGGATCTTGTTAAAATGCAATTGTGAATCTACTGTGAAAACAGATTCTTCATTTCTAACTAGCTCCCAGGAGATGTGGATGTTGGCCACACTTTGAGTCTCAAGAATCTAGATATTCTAGAAAAATTTTTTTAAATGACTACAAGGCACTTTCATCTCTCCCCTTTGATCTCATGCTTGTCTGCAGGACTGACATAGTCTTCTCCTGTCCCCCCTTTTTTATTGACAGTCTATAATATTCAGAGAATTCCATTATTATTATACTTTGAATTTTCTGCTTTTATTATGGAACATAATCCCCTGAGTATCTTTAAATTACAAGGTTACAAGTTCTCCATGAGAGAAAGACTGATAGGAAACAAATTTGTATCATGATAACATTTATTCTGTTTCTAATGAGCATTACTATATTCACTGATGCAATTAGCCATACCAACCCAAACTCCTTTCTCTTACTCTTTGAGAAGGAAAAAAAATTCTACAAAATATAATTAAATCTACTTACCACCCAGACTAAATATTGCGCAAATACATGTTCTCTTAGAATTGTTATAAAACACACAGGATGTAATACTTATAATGCCAATATGATTCATGCCCAGTGGTATTGTGGTTACACATTAGTTGAGGTACACTGAGCTGGGCTTCTTTACTTTATCCTCTTAGCCAATCTATTATTCAGGTCTTCAGGACACAAGGAAAAAACATGTTCCTATGAAACATCTTAATTTGGGGAGAAAAAAAATCTATATTCAAATTATTTTTAATCACTTACAGGAATTATCCTCATTGTTCTAGTATTTCTTTGAAGTGCACTTTGACATTATGAGCCCTTGGCCATTCAATGTGTTATCTTCAATGACAAAGCCAATGAAAAGATCTTCACCTTCTATAAAAGAAAGTCAGGACAAGGAAAAAACTACTAACATATTATGAATATTCACTTCCCTGGGTTAATAACATGGCAATGATTAGATCACGGCTTTCTTTTCCTTTCAAAGAAACAAAAGTACATCATAAAAAGAAAAAAAATAGGAGCATCAGGGTGGCTTAGCCAGTTGAACGTCTGACTCTTGATTTCAGGTACAGGCATGATTGCATGGTTCACAGGATTGAGCCCCACATCGGGCTCTTTGCTGACAGGATGGATCTTGCTTGAGATTTTCTTTCTCTCCCTCTGCCCCTTCCCTGCTTGTCCTCTCTCTCTCTCTTTCTAAAATAAGTAAGTAAACATTAAAAAAAGAAAGTACAAAATATTGAAAACAATTCATAAAACACAGAATGTGTCCTTGTAATCCAGCTACTCACTGCAATCAAGTTAAACATTAAGAAATTCTACTTTTGGGGCACTAGGTGTCAGTTGGGCGACTGACTTCAGCTCAGGTCAGGATCTCATGGTCTGCAAGTTTGAGCCCTGTGTTGGGCTCTGTGCTGACAGTTCAGAGCTGTAGCCTGCTTTAGATTTTGTGTCTCCTTTTCTCTCTTCTCCTCCCCCTCCTTGTATTCTATCAAATATAAATAAACATTAAATTAAAATAGAAGGAAATTTCATTCCTTTGTGTCTTCTTCAATTTCTTTCATAAGTTTTCTATAGTTTTCATTGTACAGGTCTTTTACATCTTTGGTTAGGTTTATTCCTAGATATTTTATGGTTTTTCGTGCAATTGTGAATGGGATCAGTTTCTTGATTTCTCTTCCTGTTGCTTCAGTTTTGGTGTATAAAAATGCAACCAATTTCTGTACATTGATTTTGTACCCTGAGACTTTGCTGAATTCATGGATCATTTATAGAAAGCTTCTGGTGGAGTTGATCAGGTTTTCCATGGAGAGTATCATTTCCTCTGCAAAAAGTGAAAGTTTGACTTCATCTTTGCCAATTCTGATGGACTTTCTTTCCTTTTTTTTGTCTGATTGTTGATGCTAGGGCACTATGATAAACAACAGTGGTGAGAGTGGACATCCTTGTCGTCTTCGTGATCTCAGGGGGAAAGCTCTCAGTTTTTACCCATTGAGGATGATATTAGCTGTGGGCTTTTCATAAATGACTTTTATAATGTTTAAGTAAGTTCTTTCTATCCCAACTTTCTCAGGGGTTTTTATTAAGAAAGGAGGCTGCATTTTGTTAAATGCTTTTTCTGCATTTATCGACAAGATCATATGGTTTTTATCTTTTCTTTTGTTAATGTGATGTATCACATTGATGGATCTGTGAATATTGAACCAGCCCTGTAACCCATGAATGAATCCCACTTGATCATGGTGGATAATTCTTTTTGTGTGCTTTGAATTTGATTTGCTAGTATCTTGTTGAGTATTTTTGTATCTGTATTCACTAAGGATATTGGCCTGTAGCTCTCTTTTTTTGTTGGTCTCTGTCTGGTTTGGGAATCATAGTGATGCTGGCTTCGTAGAATGAGTTCAGAAGTTTTCCTTCTATTTCTATTTTTTGGAATAGCTTGAGAAGGATGGGTATTAACTCTGCTTTAAATGTCTGGTAGAATTCCCCTGGGAAGCCATCTGGCCCTGGGCTCTTATTGGTTGGGAGATTTTTGATAACTGATTCCATTTCTTCATTGGTTATGGGTGTGATCAGATTTTCTCTCTTCCCATTTGAATTTTGGTAGTGCATGTGTGTTTAGGAATTTGTCCATTTCTTCTAGATTGTCCAGTTTGTTGGTATATAATTTTTCATAGTAATCTCTGGTGATTGCTTGTATTTCTGCAAAACATTCCATGCTCATGGATCAGAAGAATAAACATTGTTAAAATGTCATTATTACCCAAAGCAATCTACACATTCAATGCAATCCCAATCAAAATTACACCAGCATTCTTTGCAAAGCTAGAACAAACTATCTTAAAATTTGTATGGAACCACAAAATAATCCCAAACAGCCAAAGTAATATTGAAGAAGAAAACCAATATGGGAGGCATCACAATCCCAGACTTTAGCTTCTACTACAAAGCTGTCATCATCATGACAATATGGTATTGGCACAAAAACGGACACATAGACCAATAGAATAGAATAGAGAACCCAGAACTGGGCCCACAGGTGTATGTCCAATTAAAATTTGACAAAGCAGAAAAGAGTATACAGTGGAAAAAAGACAGTGTCTTTAACAAATGGTGCTGGGAGAACTGGACAGCAACATTCAGAAGAATGAAACCAGACCATTCTCTTATACCATACACAAAAATAAACTCAAAATGGATGAAGGACCTGAATGTGAGACAGGAAACCATCAAAACCTTAAAGGAGATAGCAGGAAACAGCCTCCTTGTCCTCAACTGCAGCAATTTCCTACTCAACACATTTCCAAAGGCAAGTGAATCAAGAGCAAAAAGCAACTATTGGGACTTCATGAAGATAAAAAGCTTCTGCACTGCAAAGAAAACAATCAAGAAAACTAATAGGCAACCAACAGAATGGGAAAAGACAGTTGCAAATGACATATCAGATAAAGGGCTAGTATCCAAAATCTACAAGGAACTCACCAAACTCTACACCCAAAAACAAATAACCCAGTGAAGAAATGGGCAGAAGACCTGAACAGACCCTTCTCCAAAGAGGACATCCAGATGGCCAACAGACACATGAGACGATGCTCAGCATCAGTCATCATAAGGAAAATACAAATCAAAACCACACTGAGATACCACCTCACTCCAGTCAGAGTGGCTAAAATGAACAAATCAAGAGACTGCAGAGGCCGGCGAGGGTGTGGAGAGACGGGCACCCTCCTACACTGTTGGTGGGAATGTAAACTGGTGCAGCCTCTCTGGGAAACAGTGTGGAAGTTCCTCAAAAAACTATCCATAGAACTCCCCTATGACCCAGCAATAGCACTGCTAGGGATTTACCCAGGGGATACCGAAGTGCTGATGCATAGGGGAACTTGTACCCCAATGTTCATAGCGGCACTTTCTACAATAGCCAAATCATGGAAAGAACATAAATGTACATCACCTGATGAATGGATCAAGAAGACGTTGTTTATCTATACAATGGAATACTACACGGCAATGGGAAAGAATGAAATCTGGCCATTTGTAGCAACATGAATGGATCTCGAGGGTGTCATGCTAAGCAAAATAAGTCAGGCGGAGAAGGACAGATACCATATGTTTTCACTCATAGGTCTAACAGGAGAAACCTAACAGAGGACCATGGTGAAGGGAAGGGGGCAGGGGGGAAAGTTAGAGAGAGGGAGGGAGGCAAGTCATGAGAGACTATTGAATACTGAAAATGAACCGAGGGCTAAAGGGGGAGGGGGAAAGGAAAAGGGGGTTGATGGTCATGGAGGAGGACACTTATGAGGGAAAGCACCAGGTGTTACATGGAAATCAACTTGACAATAAAGTATAAGTTTAAAAGAAGAGTTGAATTGACGGAATAAAGGTTGTATTCTAAATATCAATACTGTGTAAGTGCCCCACCGATTGTACAGATTTGTACTCCACCAAAACTCCAACGGTGCCTCTCTTAAAAAAAAAAATCATGGATGTACCTTATGGGGGAATTATGCTGAGTGAAATAAGTCAGAGAAAGACAAATACTGCATGATATCACTTATATGTAGAATCTAAAACCATCAGTGTGGTTGCCAGCAGTTAGGAGTGAGGGAAATGGAGAAATATTGTCCAAAGGAGACAAACTTCTCATTATAAGATGAATATGTTCTGGGGATTACAGTTAACAACATGGTAGCATATACTTGAAAGTTGTTGAGAGAATAAATCTTAAATGTTCTCATCACAAAAAAATAAAAAGAATAAAAAATGAAATTCTACTTTTATCACAAAAACCCTTTTAACTTTATAAAAGACACCAGCTAAATATGACTCAGTATCTAATGAACTCTTTTGTCCTGAAAACTGTGTTGTTAGCATTATTCCAACCTGTTTCCAATTAATGTTTCATTGATTGACTCACATTTGGGCACAAAAAGAAAATGTACCCCACATTTTCTATAAAAGTAGTTTTGTGCTCACTGCATCATTCTGGGAAAAAAAAGAAGACTGTTCTTTGCCTCCCTGATATCAACCAGTCCAATCATATAATATTTCCAAACTTCACTCGGGTCAGAATAAATAAATGTATGAAACGACATTGCAACTTGGAAGCCCAATATTTGTAATAGCTGATTCCTTCATTGGAGTCACCCTTACCACAATCTTTACCTTGGAAATCACATCTGAAGTAGCTGGATCAATCCCTCCAAGCAGCATATGTTGAAATTTTTGTCTAACACCATGGTAACCATAGCAATGTTTATTTCATTACTAACTTTTATAATGGACATAAAGAACTTTGGACATAAATGTTTGGCAGCAATAATGAAATTGCCTAATTCTGGTGGCTTTTGTTCCATTGGCTCCTGGGAGACCATACTGAAATATAAAGATCAAGTAACTATGTTCTCAATTAGACTCCATAATTAAAGAATAGTTTGATCAAGTGATTTCCATTTGCCTAGTTTGGAAGATGTGGATTCCTGTCCTGTTTCATCACTGGCCAATTATTTGAATTTGAATCAGACAATCAATCTGTTAGTTATTTTACCTATTAAAATAAGAAATGGTTTATCTAGAAAACTCGGAAGTGACTTTCATAATAAAAATATAAATTATTAGTCTAATTTTATTTTTAAGGTAAAAGAAAAAATTTGTTTACATGTTGAAGTTTTTTGAAAAGTTTCAGCCGTAACTTTGACTCACTAATTAAGCTTGGGACTGTCCATCCCAGACAAAGGAATATACAACGGCTTACAAAAGTGGCTAATACTTAGGCAGCAAATATTCACTGAGAGGCTGCTAGAGGCCAAGTGCTACACAAAACTGATTAGTGTTAGAGTCTCATTGAGAACCAGCTATGGGGCGAGTGGTGGTCCTTCCTATAACTAGGAATAAAATTAAACAGTGAGGCGCACAGGTAATGATCAAAGCAGAAATATGCCAAATCCTCTTAAAGAGGCAGAACAGCCCTCCATCTTAGCCTGGATAGTAACCAGATGGATGGTGTTCACATGTTTGAAAAAGAAATGTGTCTGATGGGAATAGCTTTGGTCTGCCTTACAAATTCAGAGATACAACCTTGAGAACCTATCTCTAGGACAATTTACATCTACAAGCACTCCTTAAGAGAGGCCCTCACGAACAGAAGAGACAAAACTAGTAAGCTAAATTGTAATCAGCATCTAGTTCTTCCAGCTAATTCCAGCCACTAAACTACCTTCTGATTCCAATTTGACTTCCCATGTATCTGTCACTGCTAGGCAGGAAAATTTTGGTCCCACTCCAGAATGACGGTAATGGTTTACTGACTGGGACTGATGGCTCTCGATGCACTGATAAATCTCATTTTCTGAGCTTTTCAAAATGTTGAGGGGAGCAGGGGGGCGCCTACATTGCATTCCTTAGGCTAAAGACAGACTCTCTTAAGGAGCATCATATATCACAAAAGGGCTTCTTTTCCCTGAAACGTCAATACATTGATTCTTTCTCTCTGTCCACATTCTTATTCTTTTTCTCCTCCTCCTCCAATAAACATGAGATGACATGGGTCTGAGTTTTAAGAATGGCTGGGATTAGGGAGATTTTAAAACAGGGAATTTCAAAGATATGAGTGATTAAATTGGGTTGGGGGATTAAGTAGACCAATCCAGCCAATTTAAAGAGAAGTGATGCCAGGTGAGATGAAACTAGAAACTTAAGCCAGATCTAGATCAGGAAGATTTCCAGAGAGTATTAAGGTAGAATAACTGACTATGAGATTTTTTAGGATTTCTTGAAAGGTAGTGACAGATCACTTTGAATATTAGAAAGATTATGCATAGATACATAATCATACATAAAGAAATAACACTGTAGATTATATTTAACACAGAAGTATATAGTTCAATACTTCCAACTTCAAAGAGGTCACACACTTCTCTTGGGTACCTGGAGGTAAGATACTTGGAAGGAAATGACTAATGCTTACTCACAAAGAGAGAACTGGAAGACAAAAGGGAGGGATGTGGGCCTATGAGTAATGGAAGGGGGAAAGGAAAGAAAGAATGGAGATCTCTCTAATTTATCCAGTACCTTTCCCCAGGGTAGAGTTTGCCTTCCAAAATGACCAGCAAGTCAACACTGGCAGCAACTCAGCCACGAGAGCAATATCCAGGAAGCTAATGGAACCACAGAGGACTTGAAACACATGTGTCTGGGTTTCAGCGTTATTCCCAAGAAATGTCTATAACATTCCTCCAACACCTCCTTGGTTGAAGGATGGAAACTAGGTGACACATGGAAAGAAGGAACAAATGGGCACTCCAGCTGAATTGTAACATTGGGTGAGGACTTTTCTGCTATCACAGAACCTGAGAGAGGCTTACCATTCATTCCAGATTCCAAGAGTAGCTTTTTCTACAGGAGGGTACAACAGCCTCAGAACTCTAACTCGGGGAGGAAGATGTCTGTGTGAGTGTAACACACACAAAAGTGCGTGTTTTCAAAGCAGAGCCTGAACACAAAATCACACAGCCTTACGGTGTTATGGGTTCCCCTGAGTTGAATGTTTCAGTGATGCAGTTTGGCACTGGAGCCTTCATCTGAGCTGAGGTTCCCTCCCTCTCTTTTTGCTTCAGCTCAGTGTTTTGCTTGAATCTGAGTCATAAGCTCCTTAAGCTGGCAGGAAGCGGATAGTCGGGCTGGCAGCTCTGCCTCCCCCAAACAGAGGGAGTGTCTTGGCTGACACCAAAGCAACCTTTTCCATCTCCAGACCCAGTAACACAACCAATGAAGATCACCAGAACAGAAGGCTGGGCTACACACACACACACAGTGGGAGGACAGAGAAACCATCCTGGAGAAATTCATTAGTTCAAGCCATGGCTTAAGAAAACAAAAATAAAAACAAAAATGAACCTTTATGGAATTACCTCAGGCACCCACCAGGGCCTTCCAATATTTTGTGTGTATCTCCCCAAACTGGCCAAAAGACACTCTAAACTAACCTCCACCTCACTCAGACCCCACATGTCTTCTATCTCCCTCAAGCTTCTGACTGACTCCTCCCCCTAATAATCTCCATCCTTCCCCACATTTATCCTAAAACAGCTCCGCTAACAGTTAAGTTCACACTCTCATGGTTGGCCCTAACTTTGGGGAAAGCAGTGAGTTACCCGAAGGAATCAAGAAAAGGCCCCATTCCTGCCCAACGCCATCAAATTCCCTCTTTCCTGTGTTAGAAGTCCAAATGTAACCAGGGAGGGAGGAAACGTTGAGACAACATCAACCATTGACACCCTGGATCCAATCAGTTGTCAAATTAGGTCCAGCAGGGATCAAGGGCATGAGCAAAGGAGTGAACCAGATTTGGGGAAGCAGAAAAGGTGGGAGAAAAGTTGGAATAAGAAGGTTGTCCAATGATTACTACAATGTGAGTGACCCTGTATGCTGTAGTTCAGGAGAAGGGAGGGTGGGGGTCTGAACACCTGGATGGAGACAACCTGCCAAAAGAGCTACAGGGTGTTGAAAAGTAATGGCAGAATGTTGGAAACAACCCTTAACTCCTTCATAGTTTTTCCTTAAGTCAACCTGGTTACTTAAGCTTAGCATTGGGTCTTGGTGGGTTTTCTGCATGCAGACCCCAACAGAAGAAGTCTGTCTTGTGCCATACAGTTCCAACATTTCATATGCCCTTCTCCCAACTCCCTCTGTCTCCTTCACAACCTGCCACCATCATTTGTCTTTCTCTGGCTCTTATCCACCTCATCTTCGCCTTCTTGAACTCCACTTCTGACATGTGGCAAGTCTCTCAGGCCCAGAGCCCCTGGCCTATTTTTTACCCAATGTTCCTCTGTTTCTTCCTGTCTGCACCAATGCCTGATGCCTTCTGATTGCTCAAACCAGAACTCAGCTGTCAATCAAGTGCTTGACCTCCAGAAGGCAGTCTTTGTCCATCCAATATAAGGAAAGTAAAAATAAAACAGAACAAAAAAAAAATCCCTAAAATATTTGAAATAGGTTCTGTTTGGAAAGTTAAAACTAATGAATGCTGAGTGTGTAAAATAACATCTCCCACTGTCCTAGAAAGAACTTTGCAAAGCAGCTATATTTCCTATATTAGAAATATATGCAATTTTGTTATGAATTGAGCTCTTTCTTTTCACAGACACTAGCTCTTTGTTTATTTCAGATATGAGCAGCCACACAGCTGCTCCCCAATTCAATATTTGCAGCATATTAGTTATGAGAGATAACATTGAATTATTAATATAAATAATGTGTTAATACTGCCGCACCTGTGTGTGTAAGAGATCTTGGAAAATAGTCTCCATACCTAGTTGAAAATGACTTTCAATATCAAGTTTGCATAGAAGATAAGAAGGTACACTCATAACCACCAAGCTCGAGTAAGTTCATATTTCACTTCCCAGTTGGTTCATATGAGTTGTATCCTTCAGTCTTTCTCTATATGCCCATTCTGAACATTTGAGTGCCATGTTTCTTGCACACGGATCCATGGAAGAGTAACTCAACCAAACTAAAGTTCTCATGGCCCACTATTTGAGCATTACAGACTTTATCTAACATCTTCAGTGAAGGAATATAAAGTAGTAGAAACAATCAATCATGGGACAAACAACTTACTAAGAAAGGCTGGTAGAACATGGAAGACACTGCAGGGATAATCAATTAATTCAAAGAGATGAGGAAAGACCAATCTGATGAAATGTACCTACAGAAGAAAGGGATAGATGAGAATCCCCTGAGACTCCAAATTCTTATCATATTTCTCTCATGGTCACCTGAAGCAGGATTAAATGTTTTCTGAAGTCCCATAACATCAGAACTATAATACAGTCCCGATTAACTAAATGCTTTCTAAAGTCCTATGATACACGATATCTCCCCTAGTTCAGGCTCAGAAAACAGTCAAATAAACACAGTTCATGAAACAATAAGAACTCTCAAAGTAGCCTAAATTATTTATTTTGAAGATATAATTATGTAACTGGCTTTATTAAGCAAGTCATGCATTGGTTAGCACCCCATCTAGCAAATAAAAAGATGCTCCCCCTAAAGTCTTTATTTACATTTTTTAACTCCTTGAAGGAAGGATAGAGAGTCTCCAGTAATAAACTTGAAAAATAAATAAATTTTCTGCTCTCACCCACTGACTTCACCATGGAAGCCACTCTTAAGGCACTTTTTTCAAAATAGCAAGGCCACATTACCCTTTAAACCTCCTGTCATCCAGATGTTTATTCTAACCTCTCCATTTCACCCCTTCATTCTGTTATCATGACCATTGATTGTCTTTTACTAATCTTTTTCCTCCTCCTTTCAGCTTTCAGATCCTGTCCATCTACAGTCCCCCAACACAAATGCCAGGAGAACTGGTCAAACCCTCCTCAGCTGGCAGAACTGAAGGTGCTAAGAGTCCTCTTCAGCATGCAGGGGCTGACAGAGACAGAATATGCATTGAGGAATGGTTCTTCCCATGACAGACATGGCATATGAATTCTCTTCAGTAGAAATGACATGAAGAAAAATGCACTACATACCAAAAGTTTGCCCAGAAGGAAGTGCTAAACTTTGATGAACTACCGTGAAGAGCTGCGTTGAAGCAGATGGTACAGCATTCGATGACAACACTAGATGACTAGTACTAGAGCTCTATGCATCCATGTGCATGATTCTCAAGCATATGTTCCTTTCTCCTCTAGTACTCTAACCTTTTAACACCTCTGTCCCCCCGGACTTTCAGCTCAACCTCCTTTACTCACATTATTTACAGCTCTTCCTGGATTCTCCCTTCATGAATTGCAGCCTGGAGACTCTCTAAAGGCAGTGAACTGGGACAATCATGTGGCTCACCACACTTGTTCTCTCTCTCTTAGGTACCATTGTCCTGTATTACGTGAGGACTATTGTCTTAAAAATTCTTATTTTTTGTATTTTGGTCTGATTTTTTGGTTATTTCAGGCAATCAGGTAATTCTCTGTTAGCCAGAAGGGAAATTTCCACCAGCTATAGATTAAACAGAAACTCAGGCTGTACCTGGTGAATTAAATTGCTACAGATCCACAGCTTCAGACTCATAATGCCCCTTCTGCCCCCAAAAGCAGATCTCAAAAAAGATCTGATATACTTCATTATGCTTTATACTTTTTAAACACCGTATAACCTCTCCCAGGGTATATTAGTTTCCTAAGGCTTCTATAACAAATTACCATAAACGTGGTTCCTTAGAAGAACAGAAATTTATTCTCTCATAGTTCTGAAGGCTAGAAGTTCAAAATCAAGTTGTCAATTTGTAATTATCTTGGGAGCAAAATGGTGCCACATTTTACTCTAACCCACAGTGCCTAGCTTTGTACTTACCTCCTAAAATAAGCTCTATAGTGTTTACATAAAATTTAATTTAATTGCAATGGGGAAGAGAATTTTCTGTGAAGGTAATTTCAGGCATCAGTTTTAAATGTAGGGATTCCTAAAAATAGTGCCAGGTATGTAACTCCAATATGCCTATAAGTGACACCTGACTGCAGAACAAACAGTATTTTTTCTATCATATAGAAGTTAGTGGAATGCCAAACAGGAGAGATTTCACTATTTTATATGCCACAGAGAAATACAAAACAATCTATATAAAATTGTCCACTAATGCCAACATAGCATCAATTATAAAATGCATTCCTGATTTTATAGATAATTAAAATGTGAAATATACTTGTCTTAGATTCAAATATATACACTGTGGATGTGTGTTTTGTGTGTAAATAAATGTAAACACACTTGCGTGCAAGAACCATTGCATGGGGTCGCTGTCTCGCAAGCTACCATTTAACCTGTCCAGGAAATTTCCCCAGCTTCCTACACTGTGACATTTGCCTCATCTACTAACCCCTCTAGCCTGACACTGATGCTAACTGGCCCACTCCAGCCTCACCAATCATATTTGAAATTTAAAACAGAAATACCAGGGGCTGGGAGACCTTGTAGCCAAGTCACATCAACAGCAATAGTCTGACTTATGGTGCTGGGATGTCTTCTAACTTTCCCTTAGCCTACCCTTTCCAAAGACTTAGGGATTTAATCCTGCTTCAATTCCGCAAAATACCCAGCAACCTTCCAGTAAATTCTTTTTTGTGGCTTAAGTCAGCTGGAGTTTATTTTTGTGGCCTGAAACCAAAAGAACCTTAACAAATGCAGTGTACTAAGAACAGTTTTGGAAAGATACACAAGAAATTAACACTAATTACCTCTGAGAAATGAATGCGATGTAGGTCCTGAAGGTACAGAGAACTTCCATCATCACATTACAACACACTGTACAAGTAAATGTTGTGTTGTCATAAATCGCTTTAGTTGAATTTGGGATGTTCTGTTTTATGCTATGAGCGTGTATTACTTGGATATTATACTTTTTGCAGTTGGTTTCTTTTTTCCTTTTTTTTATTGTCACACTTGAAAAAGGCTAATATGATAAAATCCTTTTAATTTTTCATAGCTCAACTTTATCCCTACTCCATTAATAGATATGAGATGGCCAACCATTCCACTGCAATAGAACCATGAGGTCATTGTTTTAGGCTAGCTCTGAATTATTCCCATCTTGCCATAGGGTGAATAATGACTTCATTTTTATGGTGCAGTATTATTAATTGATCAAACATATTATTCTTAAGTTGCTTTAGGTTATTTTCTTCTACTTAATACCACCAGTATCCTTGATTTGAGATTCTTTCTGCTTAATAATCTCCTACTTTGAAAAGAATGGCAAGGGGCACCTGGCTGGCTCAGTTGGTTGGGCGTCCAACTCTTGGTTTGGGCTCAGGTAATGATCTCATGGTCTGTGAGATCGAGCACTGCATTGAGCTCTAAGCTGACAGTTTGGAGGCTGCTTGAGACACTCTCTCCCTCTCTCTCTCTCTCTGTCCCTCCCCCCATTCTCTCTCTCCCTAAATAAATATTTTAAAAAGGAAAAGAAAATCAAGCTTAGGGGCGCCTGGGTGGCTCAGTCGGTTGTGTCCGACTTCGGCTCAGGTTATGATCTGACGGTTCATGGGTTCAAGCGCTGCAACAAGCTCTGTGCTGACAGCTCAGAGCCTGGAGTCTGTTTCAGATTCTGTGTCTCCCTCTCTCTCTGTCCCTTCCTTGTTTGCACTCTGTCTCAAAAATAAATAAACATTAAAAAAATTTGATAAAAAGGAAAACCAAGCTTAGGTGGGTTGGTTACTGAATATTTCACAGTTTAATGTGAATTATCTTAATCAGCTTAACTTTATTCAAATGCTTGGATAAAATCACTTCCTGAATGAGTTGGGAGTTCTGAGGGCACTGTGATAAATTTAGAGTGCTGAAAATTCCATAAGAATACTCTTCTAGCCCCTTCCTCTATCTTTCCCCACTACTACTACTTATAAAAAAATTAATATTGTCAGAAATATTTCACCCCCTAGAGAGGAAATTAGCACAAGTCAAGACAAATGGACCAAATTAGCCATCTACGGAAATAACCCATCCTGGGAGGTGACCTGTAAATGTCTTGTCAATGGGAGCAAAGGGTTTCCAATCCTGAGAAGGATCAGGAAAACCGGAATGGCCTGTAACAATTATAAAGCAGAAAACAGCAGTTGTATTTTACCTTGCTTAGGATGATGTCATGGTGCTTTAGCAACTGATTTTAAAATAAGAATAGAAGACTAAGAATGTGTCAGTGTTTGTCCAGAAATGTCTTGAAAATCAGAGCACCTCCCAGAGTCACTCTGAGTCTACATGAGGGACCACAGTATGTTAGACACACAGCAGGTGTTTCCTAGAGGGCTAAACTGCAGGGAAACAGGGTCACAAAGAAAGAGGGGAAGGAGGGAGAAAGGAAAATGTAGAAGGAAGAATACCCGAGGGAAGGAGTGAAAGGGAAGAAAGGGAAATAATTAGGGGCAATGAAAAGAAGCAGAAAAGCAGGGGAATCCCCCTTCTCTAAAAACAACCAACCAATCTACCAAGCAAACAAACATATTTTGGCTGATCAAAATGTTAGAATGTTTGTGGGAGGGAGGGGGAGTTGTGTCTGGGTCCTGCCTCTCTGGTCTATTGTAACATTTTAACTGGTTTTTCTGATACTATCTTATATTATTTCAGAGTGTGATCTGAAATACTGAAATTATTAGCCCTTTTTTGCTGAAAATTCATTAATCCTCTACCTCCTTTAGCATAATGTGATTTATCAGTTCATCCTGCCTTTTCCACATCAGGAGCTTTATCTTTCAGTCCCATCCCCCACACCCAAGTAAACTATTCTTTTAGTGGCACTTGCAGTTCCCATAAATATGCTTGGCTTTTTCATACTTGAGAACCTTCTACATGTATGCTGTTCCTTCTAGGTAGGATAGAGGGCCTACCCTTCAATCTCCAACCATCACCTCCCCTCTTTTACCAGGTGGTGAACATTTCAACTCAGTAAAGCCATGAATGTCCTTCATGCTTTAACACTATAACAAAATACCTTCATTTAATGTGTGCATAAACTACCAAATAGCACAGGCTGGCTGTGTGTTAATAAAATATAAAGAATATTTTTATTAAACCGCTCAACATAATAGTTGTAAGGTGATTTGAAAGTGAAATGAATATATCTGTTAAAATAATACCACTAAATCAAAACACCAACAGAATAATAGAGCCGTTTAAAGCAGATAGTTACCTAGTATGAATACACATGCAATATGGACACATATGTACTTAATGTCTTAAAATGTAACTGATATATTGTAGCCAATATATTTTCCATACAGTAATCCTGAATTTACAGGTTTCTGCATCACAAGTATGTATCACACTCTATTAAACATGTGGTCATAAGGGTGCAATGTTAACAGTGTTGCTTAACTCTTTTAATCTCTGTTACTCACTCTTGCCTGTTATTTGCTTTTCCACCATTCTCTCTAAGACATATGTATCATCCCCCTCCTCCCAGACATGGTCCCACTCATTCAAGTGGAAATAGGAGCCTTTCCCCATAAAGGCAGCTGAACAGGCCACATTAAGCAAAAGATTCCAAATCTAATGACCCATTAGTCATAGCCAACTGATGACCCACTGAAATGACTGACCAGGTAACTGGGTCAGCTACCTCAAGGAAAGCGTTTACTAAGCCAATAAAGCATGTCAATGGGCCACTCAGGGCGCCCTTCCCCACTTCACCCCCAGCTATGGATATTTACCTATTCAGCCAGATATGTCCATTTAGTAGGGCTTCCCACACCACTCCCTGAAATTGGAACAGCTCTTACTTTTCCACAGGCAAATACGCCAGTTTCAGCCCCCATCCCAAAGATGGCATGTGGTCCCTGGAGTCACATCATGACCTGTGCAGTGTGGGTTTCTCATGGGGATGTGCTTCAAAGAGCTGGGAGTACCTCTCTTCCTGAGACTGAAGTTCAGAGTCCCTCTAAAAGATGGGCAGAGAGGCATTGCAATGTCACAGTCTGGCTCTCAAGTTAAAAAAAAAAAAAAGCACACATTGCTTCTTAAGATACATATTATGAAAGATTATAATTTTATTTTATTTTTCTCTTTGTCTTAGCTAGCGTTTTTTGGGAATGGAAAAAATACATCAAAGGAATTCCTACACAAAAGTCCACATTGAAGCATGTTTAAGTGTCAGATTAAAATTAACAAAAGACCGGAAACAGGGAGTTAAAAGACTTCACTCAATCCTGAACTTACCCTATTGTGCCTAGGTACCAAGAGGTCAGGAAAAAACCCTTAGGTTCAGAATTAGCTACTTCTGTTTCCTTTCACTGTTGAGATATTAAACTTCAAAAAATATTAAATGGACAAGAAATCCCCAAGTGCCCATAACCCAGACAGGGTGGTGATCTGTGAATATCTCTACCTTTGAAAGCCAAGTTTCAACTTTATACTTCTACAAAATGAAAAAAAAAAAATTCTGTTCCTTTCAGTAGCTCCCCTTTCCTAGGTATCTGTTTTCTGATTATCTTGAGTCCCTTCCCTTTCACTCAGTAAATAGGAAAAGAAAAGATGGCAGCAATAGGGAAAAGCAAGGATTTCTTACCAGATAATGGCCAAGCAACTTATTTTTGGCTTTCTTATTTTCAAGCTTAATTTTCTAATTAGGTGAACTCCAATACCTCCTCCTGGTCATTTTTTAAGTATGTCCTGGAGTAATAATTTTTAAATGTCTCCAGCTTACCTACAGGTGGGGAGACCCACCTCCTCTGCATCCTTGAGGACTGTCATACCTTTGCCTAGCATTTCTTTACCCCACTGTTGAGATAGACAGATGCTACTCAGAGATAACTATGACTCAGTTATTTGGAACTAGAAATGCCTTTTTATCTTGTGTAATGATAAACTGTGATTAACCTTCCATAACCCATAATACTGAGGAAGAATTTGAGGATGTTAGCAACGTTTATTAATTAATACTACAAGCACATGGATATCAACAGGTACACTTGGGGAGAAATACTTAAGGTTCTAACAATCCAGGATCTCTGAAACTCTTCTCCTTGATACTCTTCATGCTCTTACAACAGATTTTTCCCAGAAGATTTGTCTCTACAGGTATTAGAAACTCCTGCTAATACAAATCTTTCAGTGAATCTGCAGAGCCTGCAACCCAAGAGGGACCTGGGACCAATCATTCTCTTCCACCACACCTATCGACTTGTCTTCTTTTTCAACTCCCAAAAAAAGTAAGCATATCACCAGGCTCCCTCTGGCCAAGAATCACAAAGCTCTTCCTTACATCTAATAACAATAGGAGCAATGTGGGGTCAAAATGGTAACTATCAAGACAATCACAAGGTTTATGCAAGAAATAAACTATGCCCCTCGTCTCCTTCAGTGAGACAAAGTTTAAAATTGTTTCCTGCATACTAGTAACATTGCTCATGCTCCTCTTCCACTGCAAACACACATTTCATTTTCATTTAAGTCTTACAAGAGAGAAGCTCAGGCATTGGGGAGAATGTAATGCTTTAGTCCTTTAGAAAAATAGCTCAGTCCTTGCAAACAATGATAAAGGCCACAAAACAAACAAACAAGGAAATAGTTAAAACTAGAGAGAGTGATCATGTGGTTTACCATTCAAGCTTGTTCAGACTGAAGTGTGGGACAAGTGCCAAATTGGACTGAGTGCTAGGACAAGAGGCTTAGTGAGACTCTCTCGGGCAGATGTGGATGTGAGGTCTCCCTGAAGGGCAAGTCATGGAAGTGTCTGCAGTCATTTTCAGGCATCTTTACATGGAGAGGCAGTGAAAAAAAAAGAGGGTCTTAAGTCACACACACAGTGCTGACCTGAGTTTTATAAAGAGCCTTGCAGAATTAAGATGCAGGATGGATTTGAGAAGCCCTCAGGAAATAGACATTTAGCTTATTGCATTAGACCTTGGAGAGATCATGGAAACTTAAATTGATTGATACCAACGGGATAAATGTAAGATATTATTGACATAAAATGAATAGGCTTTTGCAAATTATTAGAGGTAGGAAACCTCATATAGGGTAAATCAAGATTGATTTTTTTTGGATAATTGAGTGGTGCCATTAGCAAAATTTCTTTCTTTCTTTATTCCTTTTTCTTTTGTTTCTTTTTCTTTTTCTTTTGAAACTAAGGCCAAAGTGTTAAGTAATGTACACAAGTTCACCACTAATAATATGGCCTTCAGGTCTAGAGATGACTGTATTTCAATGTCATAAGGGCCATATAGATGATATGTACAGGAACTTCTGAGATCACAGGACTTGCCTCTATCTTTGCAAGTTGTGGTAGAAATCTGAAGACCTACCTTTGAGTCATACTCAATCAATCTCTAGTTTTATGACTTTCAGCAAGTACTCTTTGATAGGGCTTTGCTCTTTTATGAATCTGGAGGCACTGGCAGGCTGGCTTTCCTGGGAAGGCCTCAAGTAGGACAGCTGTTCTCTACTTCATGTTATCTCCCACCCTCTATCTGGCTAGACTAGACTTTTGCAGATAAAAGCAATAGAGTTTTGAGAGAAAGTGGAGCATGCAGGTCTCCACTTCCATTGGCCAAAACAAGTCATAAGGCTAGCCTGATGCAAGGAGAGGAGAGAATTTGGAGCCATTGCTGCACTAACTCTATCATATAAACATGGAGTATGAGGGTTTAAGGGCTAGGATTGTGAGATTATTTATAACTCCTATATAGGAAGCCATCACTACATTTATTTTTAGCCAAATGTTCGCTCTTCTTAATTTACAGAGCTGATGAAGGAACCCTTTGTGTATTATTCCACCGTAGATTAAAGGGGAGGCCTTTGGAAAGACAAAGAAATAAATACCACAAACCAAATTGCTGCTGGTATAATTAGATCTTTGGATGTGCACTTGCAGGGCAAGATTTTCACTATCTCTGGAGACTTTGGAAGGAGATGGGGGTGGGGTGGGGAAGTTGACAGAAGAACTTCAGTGCCCAGTTGATATTGAAAGTTGAGTTAACACAGAGTGGTCCTTATCTTTAACTTTATCCTTGCCATCCAATAATGACCACTTATGGGGTAGCAGGTTTACTTCATTCATCCAGTGGGGAGCATATTTATCTTTGCCTGGAAGGAAAGCTTCCCACACGAATATCTCAGAACTATTTCAAGTTATTCCCGCTCAGAAAACATGTGAGATGAGGAGTGTTTAGAGGAGTGTTCTTGACCTTGACCAAGTTTGGACTAGATCATAGGATGTTCATGATTCAAAAAAATCAATGAATCTTCTAGCTCTGATATGTTAGAGCCTAGCTAGATGCTAACAAAATAGTTTCCTCTTAAGTAGACAGCCGAACTACATCCCCCTAACACTCTCTGTCAGGTCAGAACATGTGACTGGTTCTTGCCAATAAAATATGAACAGAAGGCATCCCTTGTGGTTTAATGCAGGGATCGGCAAACTATAGCCCACAGGCCATATTTGGCTCACAAGTCTTTGTAAATAAAGGGTTTTGTTTTGTACGTAGCCACCTCTATTCATTTATGTGTAATCTATGGTTACTTTCACACTGTAACAGCAAAATTGAGTAGTTGTAAGATGCATTATGTGGCCAGAAGAGCCTAAAATATGTATTATCTCTCCCTTTACAGAACATGCACCAACGCTTTATTTAAGGCATCTTAAATCTGAATGCATATTTCACTTTTTCTTCTCCTTATCTGCTGGTTAGAAGGTGTCAGGGCAATTTTGAAGCCATGATTTGACTTTGCAGGGGCCCATCATGAAAAACTTGTGTATATGAATGACTGCGTGGAGCTGAGGCCCCTCTCCAAACAACCAACCTACCCCCATTCTTTTGGACTATGATATGGGCATGAAATAAAACTTTATTGTGTTCAGATACTGAGATCTGGAATTTCTTTCTACAGGACCAAAATTACTTACCTTAACAAATATAAAGAGGTAAAACAGAGTACCCTGTACAAATAAGATATTACAGATTTAGGTAATTGCAGTACAAAAAACAAAAGCATTGGTCCCAAGCATATATCAAAGCTTTGAAAAGACTCATTATCATCACTCCCAATATCAGAATGAGATAAACTGGCATAGAACCACCAGAAACCAATTCCAGCACCAACCCTAAGGTTTTTGTTATATAATGTGACATCAGGAAAATTGGAGGTTCAGTCCTAAAAGAATATCTCCCTGCTGCTTGTCATTAATGTCTGTCTGGTTGTAATTTTATTATTAAAAGCTGCCTCTTTTAGTTGAAATACAAACATTCCAAAGAAGTGTATCAAAAATCATTAGTTACTCCATATTAAGAAAGACTTTACTGGGGCACCTGGGTGGCTCAGTCAGTTAAGCATCCGACTTCGGCTCAGGTCATGATCTCATAGTTTGTGGGTTTGAGCCCTGCGTAGGTCTCTGTGCTGACAGCTCAGAGCCTGGAACCTGCTTTGGAATCTATGTCTCCCTCTCTTTCTGCCTTTCCCCAACTCATGCTCTGTTTCTCTCCACCTCTCACAAATAAATGTTAAAAACATTTTTTTAATGAAAGACTTTACTATATACCTTTTAAGATGGAAACTAGATAAACAAGAAAGAAATATAGTTGTATAAAATCCTGGACAATTAAAACCCTAGACATCTAGAAGAGAAGACCTTGAAAAGAAATGTAGGTATCTCTTGGAAAAATGGAAGATTGACTAACTTTTCTCTCTTTACTGTGTATAAGAAAAACTGTGGACTCTGAATTCTTCTAAACAGGTATTAGGAACCTAGTAATTGCTTTGAACTCAGAGGTCAGGACTGTCCTTCCTGTCCACATTGTACTCTGTCCTTCACATAGATTGCTATCTCCTCCTTACCCGGAGTCACTTTCTCTAGGAACTCTCCCTATCACTCCAGGTCTATCTTTCTTTTGTCTTCTGCAACCCCTGCAAGTAATAGATGACTCAGGAAAGCATCAATTATACCACATTACAAGCATAATTTTATATATCTGTCTCTCTTACCAGGCATTGGGCCCGGGAGACATTAAACCAGGAAAAGAATAAGAAGTGGTTGGAGAGGAGTATAATTTTAAACAGAACTGCCCGAGAAGGCCACAGTGAGAAGGTGACATTGAAAAGATGTGAAGGAAATGAAAGTGAGGATGGTATCCGGGCAAGGAGAAAGAGGAAGTGAAGAGATCCCAAGGCAAGAGCATTCCTGGCAAGTTTGAGAAACAGTAGGAGGCTATGAAGGAGAGAGAGAATTAGTGACACAAAACAGTCCCAAAATTATGAAGGATTACATCATGTAGGGCTTTTGTAGGTGTTTGCTCTTCTTTAGTGTACAACGAAGAGCCTTTGGAAGGTTCTGGGCAAAGGAGTGACAATGGCTAGTCATGATGGCTACTATATTGAGACCAGATTAAAGTGCGGACAAGGGTTGAAACAGGGAAATCTGTTAGAAAACTTTGTCCTAATTCATGCAAGAGGCAATGATGGGTCGAC
>NC_043711.1:73828038-73876461 GCF_006229205.1 Suricata suricatta | reverse complement strand
ACACACACACACACACACACACACACATACACATATATATATATATATTCAATATATATATTGAGTGGGGGAGGGGCAGACAGAGAGAGAGAGAAGGGATTTGATCCCAAGACCCTAGGATCATGACCTGAGCTGAAATCAAGAGTCTGATGTTCATTTGGCTGAGCCACTTGGCACCCCAACTTCTGAATATATTTTCAAGGTAGATCCAACAGATTTTGCTTGTAGAGCAGCTATGAGTAAAAAGGAGGAGAGTCAAGAACAGCTCTAAAGTTTGGTAGCAAAGAACAGGGAGGATGACATTGCCATTTACTGAGACAGAGAAGACAGGGAATTGAGCGGACTAGATCAGAAGCTCGGTTTTGGATTTGCAAAACCTCAACACCCAAATGGAGATCTCAGTGAGGTTAGAGACCATCAGCAACCTATGCATGGCTTTCTTACTGGCCTTTGCTGGCTTGGAACTCCAATGCCCTAATTTGAACCTCCATTTTCTAAGAAAAGGGATAATTACACGTGTTTGTAAAATTGCTTTGTGAAACCATAAAGCACCATAAAGTGAACGTTATTACTGTTTATACATGGAAACCTAGGATGATGCCATCAAGCCCAAGAAGGGCCTTTTATTTTGCCTTTGGAAAACTGGGCTATAGGAAATATACAACAGTCTATAGCCCCTCAGGGTGTTGGGGCCAAAAGAGTAAAAGCAGAGTTATTTGGAAGCAAATAGAGTGTCCTTTCTGGAAACCTTCACAGTTTGCTAAACTTTTGGAAAATTAAACACCCACCATTAAATCATAACCTAAGGGGACATGAAGTAACAACTGACCATGCACACCCACTTCTTGTCCAGGAAGTGAAAGCATGATGTACAGCTAAAGGAAATAGGAATTCAATTGAAAATATCTGAAACCCATGGGTTTCCTTTTTAAAGAAACCATAGTCCATTATTTCAATCCATCTCCCACTTGCATCCCATCTTGCAACCACCAGCTCGGCCCTCCCTCCCACCCATCAAGTCTTGGTAGAAACAGCTGTCACCACAAAAGTCAGAGCTGGGCCAGGACAGCCAGCTGGCTCAGTGATTCACAAACAAATTAACCTTGGGATTTTATTTTGAGCAAAGGGGCTTCCTATCCTATGTTCTTAGCAGCCATCCATATTTTAGCTCTTGGATAAACAAATACCATCTCAAATGTCACACAAGCCTGAGCCACACTGTGGGTTTTCAGGGCCACTACCCACCACTGCTTTTTAAAAAATGTCCTTCTTAATCAAAAGCTTTTATCTCTTGACGACTTTTCCAATGAAGCAGTATACCTCATGTAGATGACCTGATCCAATGCCTAGGGTTTTGCTTCTTTAAGGGGCAGAGGTGTGAACATCATTGTTCCACTAACTATTTAACAATTATTTCTCAAAGTATAAGCATAAGGCATGGAATTAACAGATGACATAATAGGATCTTTAAAAATTTTTAAACCCCACCAAATAGATGTGTTGCAGCACAGCACCATCTACTGTTCACATGGAGAAAAAAATGTAAGGGAGAGAAGGACAAGAGGGGAGAGAAAGAGCGTGAGAAGGAAGGAGAAGGTTGGAGGGGAAGGGAAAAAGTAAAAGAAAAAGAAAGAAAAGGTTAGAAAAGGACTTTAGATTTCTACTAATTGAATTCCTCATTCCCTTAATAAAGAATCTGAACTCGGAGCATTTAGTTGAATTCACCAAGAGTGCAAAAGACTCTCAAGGTATCTACTTATTTAAAAAAACCAAGCAAACAACAAAAAACCCACTTCCACATTTCAAGGTTTAAAACATAATTAGCCTGCTGTGGTATTAGAGAATGAATAGACATATAGATCAAAGGAACAGAATAAAGAAACCAGAAATAGACTCATCCATTGAGTTTATTATTTTCTATAAAGGTGGGAAAACAATTCAATAGAGAAATGATAGTCTTTTCCATAAATTGTGCTGGAACAATTACACTAAACATATGCAGTCTCAACCTATACTTTGCACCATGTATAAAAAAGAACCTTACAACTGTAAAATTTCTAAAAAATAAAACAAAAACATAGCAGAAAATCTTTGGGACCAGAGAAATCATAGATATGAAACCACAAACACAATCACTGAGAAAAAAAAAAAACATAAAATGGACACTATCAAAAATTTAAAGTGTCTACTCTTTTACAGGCATTGTTAAGAGTTTGAAAAGACAAATCATAGACTGGGGAAAATATTTGCAAATCATATGTCTGATAAGAACCTATACCTAGAATACAATTTAAACTTTCGAAACACAGTATTTAGAAAGCAAACAACGGAACTTAAAGCTAGCTACAATACTTGAGTAGACAAAATGCTTAACATCAGTATTCAAAGGGAAAATTAAAACCACTGTGAGACACCACTACACACCTATGAAGATATCTAAAATCTAATAATAAGTGAAAATATCAAAGTGTGCAAAGTGATAGGAAATCTTTTATATTGCTGGTAGGAGTAAAAAATTGCACTGCCATTTGGACAACAGTTTGGCAATTTCCTTATATAGCTAAATATGTACTTGCCATATGGAACAGCAATTCTACACCTCGGTATTTATTCAAATGAAATAAAAATTTATGTTTAAAAAAATCTGTGTACAAATGTTTATAGTGCTTTATTTATAATCAGCAAAACTTGGAACATACACAAATATTACTCAGTAGGTAAATGAATAAACAAACTACGATAGCATGCTACTCAGTGAGGGAAAACCAAGGGAAACCAGAAATGAAATGGGGGATGTATATGGATCTTGTGGATGTTAAAAAGGTAATGAAAACATATTATGAACAACTCTATGCCCCCAAATTTAATAACCTAGAAGAAACGGACCAATTTTTTAAAAGACACAATTTTATTAAAGTTCACACAAGGAGAACTAGATAATACCAATAGGCTCATATCTATTGAAGAAGTTAACTCAATAATTAAAAACTTTCTAAAACAGACAGCATCAGGTCCATACAGGTTCCCTGGTGAATTCTACAATTAAGGAAGAAATTACACTTTCTACAATCTCTTTCATTGAATAAAGGCAGGAATAATACTCTTTAACTCATTTTATGAGGCTCTAATACCAAAACTAGACAGAAACATTATAATAAAAATACAGACCCATATCTTTCATAAATATAGAAAGAAAAATACTTAACAATATATTAGCAAATAAAATACAACAATGTATAAAAAAATTACACAAGTGGACCAAGACCAAATATATTTGAAAACCAATGATTGTAATCCAACCATCACATCAACAGGCTATAATAAATAAATAAATAAATAAATAAATAAATAAATAAATAATCATATCAATAGATACAGAATAAAACTGTTGACCAAATCCAACATTATTTCTTGATAAAAAAAAAAGAAAAAACTCTCAGAAAACTAGGAATAGAGGAAAGCTTCCTCAATGTGATAAAGAATACTTACAAAAACATACAACTAACATCATACTTCATGGTGAGAAACTAGAAGCTTTCTCACAGAGATTAGGAATAAGTCAAGGATGTCCTATCTCACTACTTCTTTTCAATTTCATGCTGGAAGTTTTAGCTAATGCAACAAGATAAGAAAAGGAAATAAAAAGTATACTTATTGGGAAGGAATAAACAAAACTGTCATTGTTAACTGATGACATTATTGCCTGTGTAGAAAATCTAAAAGAATAAAAAAAAATTCTGGAACTATTTAGCAATTATATCAAGATTGTAAGATACAAGATTAGTATACACAAGTCAATTGCTTTTCTAAAAGAAATAAAATTTGAAAGTTACATGCATTATCACTTACATTAGCACCTTACAATTTAAATACTTCGATATAAATCTAATTAAATATGTACAAGTCTAGATCAGGAAAATTACAAAATTCTGGTGAACAAAATCAAAGAACTGAATAAATAGGGACATAGTCCATGCCCATGGAGAGGAAAACTCAACATTGTCAAGATGTCAGTTCTTTCAAATTCTAGCTATAGAACATGATATGGAAGTAGAAGCGCAAAGTTGGAGGACGAACCCTACCAGACTTCAAGCCTTACTGTTAGTAACAGTAATCAAGATGGTGTGGTTTTAGTGAAAGAATGAATAGATCATGCAACAAAATGGAGAACCCATAACTAGACTCACATAAAGTTAGGCAACTGATCTTAACTTTACTTATTTATTTTGAGAGAGGGAGAGAAAGCATGAGTGGGGGAGGGGCAGAGAGCAAGGAGAGAGAATCCCAAACAGGCTCTGCACTGTCAGTGTGGAGCCTACTGCAAGGCTGGAACTCATGAATCATAAGATCATGACCTGAGCCAAAGTTAGATGCTCAGCCACCCAGATGCCCCTATGCAACTGATCTTTGACAAATGAGTGAAGGCAATACAGTGGAGCAAAGATAGTCTCTTCAACAAATTGTTCTAGAACATCCAGAGGTCCACATTTTTAAAAAGTGAATATAGATACAGATCTTATACCATTCACAAAAATTAACTCATAATGAATTACAGACCTAAATATAAAAAGCAGAACTATAAAATTCTTAAAATAGAGCAGAAAATCTATATGACTTTGGGAATGGTGATGACTTCTTAGAAAAATACCAAAGACACAATCCATGAAAGAAGTAATTAATAAGCTGACCTTTAGTAAAATTAAAAACATCTGCTCTGCAAAAGACAATAACCAGAGAATGAGACGACAGGTCACAGAATAGGAAAAGTATTTTTCAGTGGATACATATGATAAAGGACTATTATCCAAAATATCCAAAAAACTCTTAGAGTTCAACCATAAGGAGATAAATAATCAGAGGAAGAAGGAGGAGGAGGAGAAAGAGAAGGATAAGGAGGAAGAGGAAGAGGAGAAAGAGAAGGAGGGGAAGAAGATGAAGGAGGAGAAGGTGAAAAAGAAGGAGAAGAAGGGGAAGGAAGAGGAGGAGAAGGAGAAGAAGAAAAAGAAGGAGGAAAAGAGGAAGAGAAGAAGCAGAAGAAGCAGAAGCAGATTAAAAAGTGTACCAAAGACCTTGACAGACATCTCACCAAAGAAGACATATATATGACAAAAGGCATATAAAGGTATGGTCCAAAAAGTAAAAAGAAAGAAAGAAAAGTTTGTCCACACCATTTGTTATCAGAGATAACAACAATGACAGGTACTACAGCATACCTATTAGAATGCCAAATTCTGGAACACTGACAACATTAAATGCTGGCATGGAAGTGGAGCAAAAGGAACTCTCATTCACTGATGGTGGGAAAGCAAAATGGTACAGCCACTCTAGAGGAGGGTTTGACAATTTCTTAAAAAAAACTAAACATATTTTCTTACCACATGATCCAGCCATAATGTTCCTTGGTGTTTATCCAAAGGAATCGAAACTTATGTCCAATAAAAGAAGTGAGTAAAAGTGATTGAAAGAAGATGATCTGGAAAGGCTATATACTGTATGATCTCAACTATGACATCCTGTAAAAGGAAACACTTTTGGGACAGAAAACATGTCATCGGTTGCTGGGGTGGGAGGAAGAGGTGACTGCAAGGGGGCATAGGGAAGTTTTGGGGGAGTAAACGGTTTTATATCTTAATTGAGGTTGTGATTCCAAGATTGTATGCATGTGCCAAAGCTCTTGGAATGCACAAGTGAAAGAATGGGTTTTATGTAAATTATAACTTGACAAAAAATAGAAAAGGACACCTGGGTGGCTATTGGTGATGCATTAGACTCTTTTTTTAAAAAAAAAATTTAATGTTTATTTTTATTTTTGAGAGAGAGAGAAAGAGAGAGACAGAGACAGAATCCAAAACAAGCTCCAGGCTCCAGGCTCTCAGCACAAAGCCCAATGCTGGACCCAAATCCACAAGCCATGAGATCATGACCTGAGTGGAAGTAAGACACTTAAATGACTGAGCCACCTGGGCACCCCAAACATTAGATTCTTGATTTCAGCTCAGGTCATAATCTCATGGTTTGTAGGCTCGAGCCCCATGTCAGGCTCTGTGCTGACAGGTTGGAGCTTGGTTGGGATTCTCTTTCTATCTCTCTCTGATCCTCCACTCCCTCTCAAAATAAATAAATAAACTTTGAAAAAGTAATTAACCTATAATTCAATGTATGACTTATGATGAAAAAGGATTGTATTAAAAGTACTTTCTATCCTCGCATGTTATTTGTTTAAGCAAATCAATTTATTCTTAAAAGGAAGCACTTGCCAACCAAAAACTAATACTGGGTCCTAAGATATCCTACATTTAAAAATAATAGAAACTGAATTGGTCAGTTTTTGGTATAATATGAACAGTTACATCATCCATATTTTATGGATCAAAATTTTTTATGGAGAGTGGATTGTACTGTCATTTAATGAAATCCTTCAGTACAATTTGAGCCTGAATATTTATCTGTGTGAAATGCTTTCAGAAATCTTTCTGGTAGCTTACATTATACAAATAGATGAATACACAGCTCTGAATGCTATGCCTTTCTTTTCAAGCTCCATATTACACTTTTATCTGTCTTCCTGGAGCCATACATTTGTTGGTACTACCCACGTGACTTCTCAGCCACAAACAAGAATTCAAAGCTTGCCACCTATGGCAACAGTTATTGTATTGGATTTATGATGCCAGGAGTAAAGGTCAACAAAACGGGGAGGGGAAAGAAAAAAAACCTAAAACTCTCACAACACTGAAGACTATTTTGCCACAATAACATTCACTTCATTAGTGGTTTGATCACTGCTTCTCTTTAGATCCTTTGTCCACGAATATGATTCTTGAGCTAGCTACAGTTAATTTGTTTAACAACTATTTCTTGCATGTCTTGTATATACGCTATGGTACTGAAAACAAACTTAAGGATATAGTGGCAAACAGAAAGACAAAGGGACGTTTTAGGGAGGATACAGATAATCAAGTTGGACATCACAACACAGTAGGATACAGTTGTGATAGGCATCTCCAGGAATATAAAGGAGGGAGGGCAGATTCCTCAAAGGAGGCTCCAAACCAGGGGGCAGGGGGGCAGGGACAGGGTTTGTAAGGGAAAAACTTATGAGGGCACGAGCAGTAATCCATCTGATGCCTACTGACCAGGTTGGCCAGGGGATGTGAGGAGTAAGAGAAGAAAGTATGAGCAAACCCTAAAAACTTAGAAGTCTGTGTAGCTTTATATAGTCATGTAATTAAAGCTTTCCCATGTGGAAAGAAAAAGTTTATAAAATACAAAAACTCAGTAAAACTTTAAAATAAGTCAAATCCCTGTTTAACTGATCTGAAGGCATCTCACTGAAGTAATCCAATTGACAGTAGAACAGAGGAAGCAAACATAACTTGGAGAAAATCCTATCCCCAAATAATATAATTAATTTGTTTTTAATTGGGGAAAATATTTTGGCATAAGACTGACTTATGCTAGACAACTAACCTCTCATAGAATGTTGTCAGGTGAGTAAAAAGCAGAGTGCACTGAACAGTTTCCATCCCCTTCCTAGTTCTGAAATGATATATACTTGGAGGTACAGTGTGATCAGACTGATTCTGATGGATGTCATTTCAGAAATTGATAGTAATTTTTACTTTTTGAATTTCCTGCAACAGATGTGTTTTGCACATTTCATCTTACTATTTCTTGACATAAAAAGTTAATCGTTCATAGAAAATCCATTCATTCCTTCAACAATTCTTTACCTGGTTCCCACAATGTGCCATGACCCAGAATCCTCATTTAGGTTATACAGTTGGGCAACTGCCCTCACCAGTCATACAAAAGTCTGAACATACACATAAAATTACTTAACCAGTGGCTTAAATGAAATGAAGGCTAAAATGTCACAAACCCAGCCATTTTTTTCCATCTGTACCATTTTTAAGGTAGAGTTTCAATAAATATTATTCCTTTAACATGCCATAAATTCACTTCTCTATTGCTTCAAAAGCTTAGCCATAGTTTTATGGTTCTCAATTTTAATGAATTTGTCCATCCTTAACCATCAGTCTTTGCCCTTTCAAAATATTCATAATAAATCATTCAGAAATAGCATGCCCCTATTTTTTCATGTATAACATTTTGTTGTTCTTATTGTTTTATGTCCCCTCCTCCTTTTATCAGATTTCATTTCTCCCCTCTTTATGCCGAGAGCATTCTGATGTTTAATTGTGGTGCTAAGTTAGCGATAGGCTGAGGTAAGATTTTTGATGGGATGCCCTGATGGTGTAAACTCATGACCAAACAGTAACCTGGCTGACATTTAGAAAGAGTTTGAGAATTATCAGGAAGCCAAACCCTCAATTGTTTTCTCAGTGAACAAAACAATGGTGGATGCCCATTTTTTAATAATATTCTGTCAGATAGGTCTTTCTTTTTTTTTTTTTTTCAGAGACAGAGAGGGAGCTCACATGAGTGGGCAGAGAGACAGAGGGAGGGAGAGAGAGAGAGAGAGAGAGAGAGAGAGAGAGAGAGAGAGAGAGAGGGAAGATCTTAAGCAGACTCCATGCTCAGCACAGAGCCTGACGAGGGGCTCGATGCAGGGCTGAGTCCCAGGACCCTGGGATCATGATCTGAGCTGAAATCAAGAGTCATTTGCTCAGTCGACTGAGTTAACCCTGGTACCCCTCTGGCGGATAGTTTTATAGGTAGTTAGCAGGCAACCATTTCTCAGAGCCCCTGTTTCTCCTAAATGGTGATACAAAGTAGGTTGTGGGAGACATCCTTTCATAAGGATAATGGATTGCCTCAGGAAGAAGTAAGCACTCCTATAATAAGTCCTCTGGGTGGGCCTGCTCCACAAGGGTTTTGAAAAGCTGAGAAAAATAACACAAGAACCAAGTGTGAAACGTGAGGCAGTTGTTATGCCAACTCATGAAATCAAAAACACTCATGCCATTTACCAAATATACCTGCTTCCATTAGTAAACTGACCTTCTCACTCACTCTTTTAATTTTATAAACCAGGAAGAACATAAGAAAAAGAAATCTAATTTACGATCTAAGGGGAAAATGCAAGAAAATGGTGCATTTTGCAGATTTTTCAGTATTTACTTTGCACAGTTATTGTTCAGTCTTAGAGGTTAAATCAGAAGAGATCTAGGATTCCATCCATCTTGGGCAGTACTAGAGACTATTCATCCCCTGTCTTCACCACATACATGTGATGTAGCTTCAGAGTTAGACACCACAGCATCATGGGAAGCAGCATGTTGAAAGGGAACTATTGATGGGGGCAGCTGCCTATATACCCTCCACCTATGTTATTTATAGGTATTTTGTTCTAATGCAGTCTATGAATTTCTAATTTGTGTGGTACCTAATTTCCGTCAAGCATCACTACTCTCTTCAATGAATCTGTTTGTGAGTCTTCACTAGGGCTAAACCTGCATGCCACAGCTCTTATGTCTCACACAGCAAGGAACTTGATGTGGAGGATGAAATAAATAACTTACCTGAAGTTCCTGCCTTCAGTCCCCCATCTAAAATAATCTCTATCTCTACCAATACGTAGTTGTTGCTTTGAGAACTGGCTATAGGTAGTGACAGCTGTAGGGGACACAGCTGAGCTCCACTCAGAGGCCCTTGACTTCCATGTGCCCTGTCTGTATGCCCATCACAAGCTGCTGTGGGTCTTGCTTCCCATGGCATGAACCTGTGACTTCCTTCAGAAGGCTGACCTTGGAATTCTAGAGAAACTTCACTGCTCAGAGAGCCAGAAATGCCTGGGAATTTGTATCCATCAAGGGTGACCAACCGGCCCAGTTTGCTTGAGACTGTTTACCAAGATGTGGAAACTTCATTGCCTAAGGCAAGGAAGTGTCAGTCAAACTGAGATAGTTGGTCACCAAGTACAGCCCCAATACCACTAGTGGGCAGTCCTTAGCCAACATCTGACTAGTGCAGTTTGAAAGCCCAGGTCCCTTGCCTCAAGTTGGTATAAACGTTCAGGCACCATTAGGCTCTAGAGTTCCTTGCAGGATCTGGGAATTTCCCTTTCCTGGTATCTTTCCCTTTATGTCTCAGTCCCCCTCTTTCACTTGCCCGTGTCTCCTGAAGCACTTCTTTATAAACCACTAACATCCCCCCTCATCTCAGTGAAACACTTCTGGATATCTCTTCTGAAGAAACCTGCTTTTCTGTGAGTGCTAGAAAATCCCAGGATGTTTTCTGTTGCTGGAGGGGAGGTTGGTGGGGACACAAGTTAAATGCATGACGGGCATTAAGGGGGACACTTCTGGATGAGCATGGGGTATCATATGTGAGAAATAAATCACTGGGTTCTACTCCTGAAGCCGAGACTAAACTCTATGTTAACTAACTTGAATTTAGATTAAAAATAATAAGAAAAGCAAATCACAGGATGTATCTGTCACTGAAATCCTCAAGGCAGCCACAAATTTCCTTTTAGCCAAATTTTTGAGCTTCTTCTCCTGAACAGAAACGGATAATAGAGACATTAGCAGGTGAAAAAATTCTCTCTTCTTGGTGAGCTTCCTTTTCTTGTTTCTTTGGGTCAATGTATAGGTGGTAAAGGTGGTAGAAATTGGGGGCAGGAGATAAAGTTTGGCTTGGATGCACAAAGAAACGGTTCAAAGGAGAGGCATAGAATTTAAATAACAAACCCCATGCGATGAAGATTTGATGACTTCTTATACAGTGGAACTCAAGCAGTATTTTTTCTTGAAATAAAAATAAAATCTCCAGTACATTTTAAGAAAATAATTTTCTCTACTATGATGCTAATAGCATAATGTAAGTATGTTATTTATAAAGACCTAGAGATATTTTTCTGAAACTGTAAAAAATAAAATATTAGCCTGGTGTGGAACTGTCCTTCTATATTATAAATATATGTGTGTGTGTGTATATATATATATATATATATATACATATATGTGTGTGTGTGTGTGTGTGTGTGTGTAGATACGTATATATATATTTAAAGGCCCCCTTCACTGACTTGCTCTCTCTTTGAACCACTGAAGTTTCCATATGATGAGGAGTAATTTGCAACAATTTATGAAAAAAAAGAACACATAATAATAAGGTAGCTGTATATCCTGTATGTTTGATTTAAGGAAAAGGGTTTCCCTTTCAGGACTCTATGAATGTACAAGGTTCAAACAAAGTGCGGGCACTAATGAACAGACTGTTTTCCTGTGCAGGGCCCCTGGACAGAATGACTTCATTCAGGGCTACTGCTCGCGCATGGAAAGTGTTGGTAAAAAATCCCACAGAGTTCAGACGACCTTTTCCTAACTTTCGTTTTTTTCCCCCGTTTGTCTTTCGGGTCTCAGCCAGGGATAACATAAATATTCATCAGCTGATATTTGCAGTAGCTGTGAAGTTATGAATGAGGCCATGCGGCTTCCCTCCTATCCCATCGACCAAATGGCAGCTTCTCCACTCAGCTCCCAGCCAAACACTTTCTGAAATCCCCAAAGTGTACTAGTAGGCTTTTCAAATTCAGTCTTTTTTTTTTCTTTAATGCTCAAAGCAGAAATGCTGTCTTCTTAACGTTTACCCTGGGATTATAGAAGAAGAAAAAGAAAAACATTACTTCGCCAAGCTTGAAACTTTTGGATGCCTTGACATAACAGGCAAACGTGTCAGTAGCTCAGTGTGCTGGTAGTGTTTATATCAACGGTTCTGATATTGGCAGCTTTCCTTTTTATATTAAATGCCCGACAGATACCTGAGGCACGTATTGTGTGAAGAACAAGGAACAACACCACAGCTTTGATCCGTTTCTGCTGCTTTGTTAGCCAACCTGGGCAGGTGTTGGAGGGACGTGTTGGAAAACACTTGCGAATGAAACAATTGTAAATAGGACCTCGACGGTGAGACATAAAAACGTGAAAATTGTGCCTGTCACAGAGCCTGGAATGGATTGGTCTTCCTGCAATCCAGATTTCCCACCAATCAGCACTTCACTTACTTCAGAATCTGCTGCTGGTTTTTTTTTTTTCCAATCTTCCAGATTCTCTCACTCAAATCAAACCTAAGTTGAAGGTGAGTTGTAAATGGATACAAGAGACTATCGCAGTAAATAACCCACTAATGAATCAGCCCCCAGTCATTAATAAATATAAATAAAACATGCTTTTATAGATATACATGTCAACATACAATATTCTTTTTTTGTCTTTGCTCATCAGTGTACTTTATTCAACCCCCAACATTTGGTCTGTCCTTGTCTCTATAGAAATGTTACCTACATATAGGCATTAGCTGAGTAATTCTGGAACATGAGGATCATTTTTAAAAAGTGTTACTCCAAGTGTCGTACTTGGAAGAAACTTCTTGGGAATGTTCTCTATTTCTGAATTTTAAATAACAATTACAGACCAAAATCTTCTATAAGCATAATTCGGTACTTTTCCGCATTCAGCCATCTTACCCACACCTGACAGTGGAAACAATTGTCTAAACCACCACACCATAGAACTGAAGAGCAGGATCTCAGGTGTTCGAATAAGGACCAGATCCTAGTCTGGCGAGAATCTGCTTGGAACAGATGCTAATGGCCGGATTCCTATTTCTGCCTTCATCCTGGAGTCTAGCCTGGCCAGGGCCAGAACAGGAGCCAGAGGCAAGTGCTCACTGTACTCTCCCTGGCTCCAGCCCTTACCAGAGTAAGACTTGATGAGGAGCTGTTGGAGGGAATCAAAGGCAATGACCTTCTGCAGGAAAAACTAGACGGTAGACAGGAATGATAGATGGTCACACTTGCCCAGAGACATTTGGGAGGCCAGATGAGTTAGAGCAGGCAGGAAAACCTCTCTCTCTCATCCATTTCCCATCCTGAGCATTCTGACCTTGAAGTAACAGAGAAGAGAATTAGATGTTTATCTTTCTCGATGAAACTCTTTTTTCAAAGCATATCAGATTACAGTGTCAAAAAGAATTCCAACTAGATACTCATTATTCTTATGTTATCGGGGCAGAATGTAACCTGATTCAATTGTGGCCTGTAAAATCTTGTGTACATGTAATTCTGTGTTTTGATCTTGGTAACAAGCAAACAAAGGTTTTTGTTTACTTATTTTTCTTTGTTTTTAAAGGACTGTTTACCATTAAAAATGACTTCTTCGGTTCTAGCCTTTCTTTCATCTCTTTGGATTCTCCAGAAACACTGAATTTTTCCCATCAATACCTCATCTGTTCAGGCAAACAGCTAGGATTTTCAACAGTACAAAAGAACCTCAGATAAGTTGAGGTATATCATAATATAGTTTTTATTGTTCCATTAGAGGGGCCTGTGTAATTTATAATCCTAACTGGGAGGCTCTGGGAGTAAATGGAGTATTTGCACTGGGAGAATGAGTATAAAGTTAAGACTAGGCAAACCGGCATAAAGTCTTCTAGCTGATCCTCTCTACTTATCGCCAGTCTCCACTTTTGGTCTGTGGATAATGAGTTATTTTCCTATTAGGAGAGCTAATACCACATTATTTGGCTGCTGTACCTTACTCATCCTGCATCCTCCTGAAGTTGCTTTAGGAGATGTCATCCTCTTTCTGTCTTCCCCTTGATGGTCTTAATGATTTCTAAGGCATATCACATAACCAACTATGTGCTTTTCCTGCATGTAAAGCCAATACTGTCTACAGAAAAACAGAAGGTTAGGCGCACCAGGGTGGCTCAGTTGCTTGATCATCTAATTCTTGATTTCAGGTCAGGTCATGATCTTGCAGTTCATGAGATCAAGTCCTGTGTCAGGCTGTATGCCGACAGCATGGGATTCTCTCTTTCCTTTTCCTACTGTCCTTGCCCTGCTCCTTCCAGCTGCCCCTCCCCAACAACATCTCTCTCAAAATAAATAAATAAACTTAGAAAAAAAAAGAAAACGAGAAGATTAGATTATTTCCCTTTCTTCTGAGAGACTACTTGGTGTATAGTAGACATCCAACAGATGGTTCTCTGTACTGAAGTATGCTCAGCTCCTGATGGCAGGATCAAGATAATTAATAGCATATAAATGGGTCTTGGACAACATTCTTGGAGTCAGTGTCCACAGATATTAGGAAAGGGCACCTTAATAGAATGACAACGTCAACACATTGGTTTGGGCTCCATGATGCCAACTGACTTCTTTCTCCTCTGTGGTGAATTCCTTTTTACTATTTAGTAATCTTGAAGAATCACTGTAGCTCTCTTACTTCATCCACTTCCTTCAGCATTATGATGTGGAAAATAAAAATTGTACCACTTCAGAGTTTATTAATTTTTTGAGGTAGCAATTACCTCAAGTCTACAAATACTATTTCAACTGCTGAGAAGTATTCTGACAGAGAGTTGCACTAAACAAGTTCTTAAATTTCTTGCCATTACACTTTGATTTATTTTGTTATTAAAACTTTATCAGTTATCTCTAGCTCTGGGCTTTTGTTAGTTGACTGACCTTGGATGAGTTGAGTTGTAACCTTTCTGGGTCAATTTTCTACACTAAAAATGAAAGGGCTGGATTTTTAGCTTTTCTTATACTGCATTCCACAGAGCTTTAGTTCTTTATTATATATTTTTCAAAATGTTTATTTATTGATTTTGAGAGAGAGAGAGAAACAGAGAGAGAAAGCACTAGTGTAGGAGAAGCAGAGAGAGGAAGAGATGGAATACCAAGCAGACTCCACACTGTCAGCTCAGAGCCTGACACAAGGCTCCATCTCATAAACCATGAGTTCATGACCTGAGCCAAAATCAAGAGTTGGACGTTTAACCTACTAAGCCACCCAAGCACCTCATTTTTTATATTAATTGTAGACATACACAAAGTGTTTGTGGAAAATACTTGGCTTAACAAAAGGAACTAGACTTTCTTGACATAAGATTTAAGATACATTAATAGGCAGCTATGTCTTATTAAACCTCAAGACTCAACTTTAAATTTATATGATTAATCAACACACTTCAACAATAACGCAATCAAGAAGTTAAATTTGCAAGACTTAACACACAAGCTTTGAAATAACATGTGAAATTTCGATCAAACATTCTGTGGTCTTAAACTGACAGTATAGTTCTGGATCACTGACACATGGTCAAGCAAAGTAACACACTGCTCACAGTGGAATTGGAGGCAATCTCTGGCCAGCATCAAATTTCCCAGTTGCCAAGTGATTGCATAGCCTTCAGATGTCATAAGAGTAAGGTCAAATAATTCATATGTTTCCTGTTTCTATTTTTTAATTAAAATATGACCAGAAAACATTGTTAATTTACAAACAGGCCCACAAATTTAGCATGCGTGCATGCGTGCACGCACACACACACACACACACACACACACACACACACAGAAAGAAAACAAAATACCAGGTCAAAATTGAATATCAGATAAAAAAACAAATAATCTTTTGAGATAACTATGTATCAAATATTGCATGGGATATATTTATACTAAGAAAGCATTTGTTGTTTCTAAAATGAACACTTACTGTTTTGCTCCCAATTAACCTTCCTTACTCTGGAAACAGCAGCACTTCTTTTCTTCCCTCTTCTCTGTACTACAACATTTGAGATTGAGTGTGGCACCACGTTCCTAGTTCCTACTGTAGCTTTTCTCTAATGATGTTTGATTGGTCAAGGAATGCACGAGTGACCCAATTAGCATTCTGCTCTCTGATAATCTTGAATTGGAGCTGAAACAGCATAAATTCTTCTTGCTAGCAGAGCCAAGAGATGTGAATCTAGTGAGCTCCAGGTAGCCATATGACCCATCACCTGGAAGTTGCCTGTCTGCAGTGAGAAAGCAGTAAAGCCAACATTCTGGGAGAACCAAAATGAAAAGAAAGCAAAATGAATCCTTGTTGCTTTCAAATTCCTGGATTCAACTTTTTCAAGGCAGAACTGCACTCATGTTTTTCCTGTGGCTTGGTGCTTTAACACTTCCTATGATTTAGTGAGATTTTAAAAACCCCTCCTGGGGCACCTGGGTGGCTCAGTCGGTTAAGGGTCCGACTTCGGCTCAGGTCATGATCTCACAGTTCGTGGGTTCGAGCCCCATGTTGGGCTCTGTGCTGACAGCTAGCTCAGAGCCTGGAGCCTGTCTTCAGACTCTGTGTCTCCCTCTCTCCCTGACCCTCCCCTGTTCATGCTGTCTCTTTCTCTCTCTAAAATAAATAAAGGCAGTTAAAAAAATTTTTTTTAAATCCCCTCCTTTTGCTTGACCTAATTCAAGTTGTGTTTTGTTTTTTTCCAATAAAGTGTCAAGAGTTATAAAATCCCCATGGGACATTTTTAGGATGCTTAAACAAAAATTCATTTTCTCAGAAGGACTAAATAAATATTAATTACTCACCCTGTTTTAGGGTCCAACTATTGCATGGTTGAGATATGGCACACCTACGTCACCTAATTTATGTGGCTATAGAGCCATTATTCAGAGTAAATCATAGGGCTTGCCTACTGAATACATGTAACATTTGGCCACATGATCTGACATAGTCCAAGAAACTCTAAAGTCCTATGACTTTGTGACATTTCAATTTATCAAACTCAGTTTTGTGGTTATTTATTATAAAGTATGATCAAAACATTTTGAAATTATGAAATATATCCTTGAGAAAGTTATACTTCCTAATAGTAATAATAACCCCTCCTTAATTTCTGTTTTGAAAATCAAACAGAATTTCACAATTATGATCTATTCATAATCATAAAATACATATAAATTCAGTATCCTTAGAATTTTCCATTACATATTGTAATTTTACATTTCTAAATGAAATGCACTAGGTATTTACTATATCTGATGTCAAACAGAATGTCAGAGTCGGTTCTAAAAAAAAAATCTCTATAATATTCCCAACAAATGTTCATCAATTAATTAAACACACATTTATCAAATACAGTTTTTCAGATAGTGTGCTGATAATATTATACCAAAAATAAGACAGAGAGATTGTCTTCATGGACATGAAAATCTAGCTTCTAGCACTATTTCCTCATAATTTTTCCTTATTGGTGTTTATTTTGTTCTTAGAACAACACAGTATAAGTTTACCCATAAGAAAGTAAAGATTATCATGTCAACCCCAAGTCTGTGGTGTCTTCCGTAAGCATGACTTGATGTCCAGACATCTTTACCATGTTGTTTACTGTCTCCTGAATGCACTCACTGTAGCAAGAACTGGAAGCAATGCTACATGACTAGAAGGAACACATTTGAGAGATACTGTCTATTGTTCTTGATATTCCATTTCTTTCATCTAAAGGGTTTATAACTATTACAGTGAGTGATAATAGAACTCTGACCTCTCTGAGATGAATACTCAAAGTACTAAAGAGCAGTACAGAAAGCAGTGTGCCATTACAGAAACAGCTCTCTGTCAGAAGCCCAGAGATCCGGATGGCATCTCTTACTCCAGTATTCATCATGGCAAGACCTCAATGTTCATAGAAATATCTGATGGCATCTAGGGTCCTCTGGGATATCAAAGGTTATGTCCACAAAACTCCACTCTCCTACTCCTTCACAACTTCCACATAAAGCTGGTTAAAAGTTTTTTAAAATAATATATTGTTTTGGTAACTGGTATGTTATGATGTGATAGCCAGTGACAAACATAATTATTCATTTTACTGAACTGCTCCAATAGTGAAGACAAGGTATGATTCTGAGCATTTTCTAACAGGGTCCCATGTTTCTCAGTTTCATTCTTAATTCTGTTTGGTGGAAGCAAAAATGGAAATGAGTTTAGACTGGAAACAGTGTTGTCTCTTATATTAGGTTGGACCATGGAGAAAACCTAACATGTGCTTTCTTTCTGAATGAGAGTAGAAAACTCAGAAGGGTCAGCAGTACATAAAATAAATTGAAATTGATATGGAGAATTGGATCCTTGCATGATGTGAGTCTTATCTTGTTGTTATTGTTGCAGCTGTATCATCTCTCATTCCCCTCTTTTGAGCAAGATAAAAAATATGTGAACCTTTGTCATCAGGAAGGTTTGGATAAGCAATAAGAATGTGAACATTTATGAAAATTAATAGAGACTACATAATCTTAATTAATTCATCGCATATCATGCTTAATTAACTTTAAAAAATATGTGTTGCTACTTTTTTATTTACCTGAAGTCTTTGAAGCATTTTGGAAGAGGGGTGCTAACAGAGAGGATATTTAGAGGCAGAGAGGAGCTCTGTAGAGTAGGCATGTCAAATGTGGAGGCAGTGTGGGCGTGAACCTCCCATGCCCTTTCACACATGCCCTTCCCGTGAAACAGCCAACAAGGAGTGTCAGGCTTTCTGAAGACCTTTCTTTCTATGTTTATTTACTTACACTTGCATCAATAAAAGATGGACAAGAGGTGGCAAAAGAATTGAAAGCCAATCAAATCATGCTGGATAAATTGTTAACAGACCTGAAATAAGATCAGCCAAGAACCATTTAGCTAAAATAAGTTAGGGGGAAATCTGTGGATTTCATTTAGATTATGTTTACATGACAACACAGCATCTGGTCAGTTTAGTGGAAAGTAGGCTAATCATTTATGCAGTTGTGCAGACAAAACCACCAGTTGATCTAACGACTGCATTTTCAAATTTATGGATTCTGGCTTTCATATACACTGCCCTGCCATAATCATGGATATTTAATAGTTGCATAAATTAAAAGTTTTTTTCTCTTTTGTAGATTAACAGTTTACTAATGCGTTAATCTTCTAATATTTTGTTGGCTTATAAGGTTGTTGTATTTTTTTTTCTGTGTGTGTGTATGTGTGTGTGTGGCTGGAGTGTTGGAAATAGTGAATGTTAACTTTATTCACTTAGATTATTGAAGAATATTTTAAAAGAGTTTCTTCCTGACTGCTTTTTTAGTGCATTTTAAGAAATTTCTCCTTGGGATGCCTGGATGGCTCAGTCAGCTAAGCGTCTGACTTCGGCTCAGGTCATGATCTCACAGTCCATGGGTTTGAGTCCTGAATCAGGCTTTGTGCTGACAGCTCAGCCTGGAGCCTGCTTCAGATTCTGTGTTTCCCTCTCTCTGCCTCTCCTTCACTTGTGCTGTCTCTCTCTCTCTCTCTCTCTCTCTCTCTCTCTCTCTCTCTCTCTCTCTCAAAATAAACAAACATTTAAAAAATACATAAAAAATAGAAACATAAAACATCACTACTTAAAACAGATATGTTCACACTATGACACATATTAAATTACTGTTATTTAGAAATTCTAAAAAAATTTAAGTCCTATTGCTAATTAGTATTTAAAATAAGCGGCATGGCTATAATGTTAATTAATAATAAAACCAAAACCATATTCTTGAGTATGTTAAGTCTATTGTCTACTATTATTCAGAAATTTTCTAAAAATCTGAGAGGTTTGCTCATTAATATTAAAACCAGATAATTTTATTATCAACATTAAAGAAAAATTAGAGCCAAGGTGTGTTCTTGACTTTGGCAATGCTACTTGTTCATATGGCAAAGAAATCTGTGCTCCTGAATCAGGAAGAGGACTAATTTACTTAGAGAAAGACTCCTTATTGGTGCCAGTTGGCTACTTAGGATACAGGATTTTGTCTACTCTACAGGACATAATTCATTATGTCTAAAAACTTTGCTCTTTTTGTCAGATTTCAAGATGTCAGTCATTACACTACAAGGCATGTATTATTACTATTATTTTTATAATAGCTTACACATATATATCATTTCTTACAGTTTAAAACGGCATCACTATTCATTATTACATCTTATTGACTAGAGATATTACTATTCCACCTACAGGATGAAAATTAATGTTCAAAAAAAAGAAAAGAAAATTAACGTTCAAAATTATTTTCTCAAGATATGTTCACTAGTGGCTGGGTGGGGCCATAAATTGAAGACTATAAAGCAAAACTCTTAGGATCTTCCCCTTAAACTGCAACAATAAAGATTAGTAAGAAAAACAAAACACAAAGCTGGTTCAAATCAAAAGAGTATTTTCTTTTAAAAGAACTTAAAACAGTATTACATTTATCATTATAATTGATGCACCTGCCATATAGGCAAGAGCTACTTTAACAGTTTATGTTTTAATTGGGAAAAAAGATGCATTGAAAAGTCCTTATGTCACTTGCCCATGGTAACAAGGTAGCAAGTTGGGTCCTGAGACTGTTAGACAAAGTGTCTTTGGTGCTTCCGGTTGTTCTGAATGTCTAGATGTATTCAATCCTGTACGAAACCAATAGGCCACATGTGACTACTTAAATATAAATTAATCAAAATTAAAGAAAGTTGAAGCATTTAATAATGGGTATATTTCAAGTGCCCAATGTGGCTGGCTAACCACATGTAGCAAACGGCTATTATACTGGACAACACAGATATAAAACTTTTTCATCCTCACTGAACATTCATGAAGTAGCCCTGGACTGGAGAGTAAGAATCTTTAAATAATTTTGTTTTAATGGAACAAATGTCTAAACATTTGTAATAACCACTGATATTACCATTGTTATAACATAGTTGGCCAAGTTAACAGAAAAATAGAGGGCAATGCTATAAAATATATGTTAATAATTGATATTAGTTGAGTTGATTTTTTATATTTAAATTAAAAATAAAAAACAACATGCTAGACATAGTTTTGTTTTGTTTTGTTTTAAAGACAGAGAGAGAGAATGAGAGAGAAGCAGAGGGAGAGGGTGGGAGAGAATGCTCAGCGGGCTCCACACTCAGCACAGAGCCTGACACAGGGCTTGATCCCACAACACTGGGATCATCACCTGAGCTGAAAAGAAGAATCAGATGCTCAACTGACTAAGCCACCCAGGTGTCCTGGCATAGTTCTGTTTTTAAACTGTGAATCATGTGATATTTAACATTACCTCACCTGAAACTATTCAAATTCATAGATAAAGAAGTAGTTTTTCAGACATCAGGTTCTGTTCTGTTTTGTTTTGTTTTAGGGGGAGGGCACAGTTAACAACAAGAGGAAGAAAGCCACCCAGTGTCCACGTCTCCACATCAAATTCAATACCAGATGGCAATCCCAATGTCTGCAAAAAGAAAGTGTGACCCCAAAATATATTCATTTGTCATTCAAATATAAAAAGCATGCAGCAGAGTTTGAAGCACACACAAACCCAAAGAATACAGCTATTCCTGAAAATACAATTAACTAATAAAATGCAAGAAACCAAGAAGACGTGAATCAAAGTCAAGAACTAGGGAATGGGGAAGCTCTGACGATTGTAGTAAGTGTTGAACCCATTTCAATGAAAACTGATATTAAACAATTTTGGAAATTATTGTTACATACGAGGATGCTTTCTATTTTGATGGTATAAAAATAATAATATATTAAGAAAATTGAGAGAGAAGGGAGAGAAAAAAGAGGATAGTAAGTGTAAGTTAATTTTTTCATTTTTATAGCAATAAATTGACTGATACTGTCTACAAAGGAAACATATAATGCCAGAAACAAAAAAAATCACTCCAACCTGATAAGTTTTTCATAATTTAAAAAGTATGATGAACAGGAACTTTTGTGCTGTATTTATTTTTTGAGAGAAGCATTGACCTTAATTTTAAGAATTCCTTTCAATTTTACTTTTTCTTCTAAATTCAGGTACAACTAACTTGAATATTTTACTTAAATGTAAAATATTTTACTTAAATGTAAAATATTTTACTTAAATGTAAAATTCTATAAAAGCCATTTTATCTATCCAATCACTACTTATTAAGTGGGTACAGCAATATCTGAAAAAATATTTACCTAACATAAGTAATAATTATCTCTACATGGTAAAATAAGTCATTCTTATTTTTACTCTGTTGAATTGCTTGAAATCATTAAAGACTTTTTACCAAAAAATGTTAATTTGTCAAAATAAATAATATAAAAACAATACATATCAGAACTTGTTATGTTATCTCTCCTGATAATAATTAGTAATCAGACTTTGAATGTCAATTTATAATCCATGATCTGTTCTCACATAATTCACCATGCTATCTATGTCTTTATTTCACAGCTAAAAATCCACGGGTCCTAAGATTAAATAATATTTCTTTCATTCTGCTAGGTCAACTCAGATCTTCAGGATCCTAATCCGTGCTTTTGGGCAGGTTGGCCCTGAGGTTAGTAATGAAGCTCTAACATATAGTGTGAAGCATATTACCATAAATGACTATCAACAAGAAGATCCCACTGTTAGAAAAAGACTGAGGAATTTGACTGTAAAGGAAAACAAATCAGCTTTCAAGATGGATGATCTAACCAGAGAATACAGCTGAGAAGCCAAGCCAGAATCTCTTACCCAGTGATACCGAATCAAATGAACAAACAAAATCAAATTTACTGTTTGCTTGAATTCAGCCCTTGTTTTGGCATTATTCAGGGTAACACAATTCTTGGTTTGTATAAGATCCTGGAAAATCTTCAGTTGAACCTATGCTCATTATCTAAAGTGATATTCAGAAAAAAAAATCAGTGGAGAAACGAAGAGATAACTGGATAAAAATAAGCATTTCTTATTTCCTCCAACCAACTATGGGCAACCACATTAGGGAGAAAAAAAGATAGCTATTGCTCAAGTTAGATTTGGATAAAGACAGGAAATTGCATCTTTTAAAATAGATAAGATTTCCCATCACATAAACATATAATAATAGCCTTCCATCATTTGGGCTAACATTTATATTACCTAAAATAAACTCTCATCATGATGTTGTTCTATTATTGGCATGTGACAGAGTGCATGTTGAAGCAAATATAAGTTCAGAAAGCATCCTCTATCTTTATGTTACAAGAAATTTTCGGATTTTCCTAAACAGACAAACTTTGTTTTGTTGCTATGCAACTGACATGCAATACAGTCCATCAACAGTAAATAGAAAATGAATTTTACAATGAAAAGTCTTTTCTGCCTGTTCGAGGACAAGCCACAACTTCCTTTCATGCTGTACTAATCCACCACAACCCTCTAAAGCTGTTTCACAAACGCTAATGTTTTGGCAAGATAAATAAATGAATGAATAGCACAGCAATGACACAGATGCACTTTTCAAACTGCACGCTAAAAAGCATCAATACTATTTGATTCATTCCTATAGGACCATGAGTGTGGGCTCCCCAAGCCTGGTGGAGAGAAGGAAGTTTATTTCACACCCACAATCTTCCAGGGAGCAGAATCTAGCAAGCTTAAACAAAAGAGATTCTGAGAAATTCTGCTGGCAGGCACTCATCAGTGCTACGTGTCTCAGGCATGACTCTGTATAGGGGCATAGGAGGCATTTTAGCCATGAGGGAAACATCTGTGAGGACAAGACATTACAGGCATTGTGAACCTGTGACTCACGAGCCAGATAGACATCGGCCACAACCATATTTACCATGACCTGCTCCGTGTTCAAAATGTTAAATATTCACCAACATTTAAGATGTTTATGTAACAACATAGGGGACGAGCGCGCCTGGACCTGGCGAGCTAGCGCACCGCGGCACCCGCAAGTGCCGTCCCAGCTCGGGATGGAAGCGGACGGGGCGGACGCGCCGGACCCGGCCTCCGGGCTTCAACAGATGTCTAGCTCCTTTCTTGAAAAATAAGAAAATAATACTGTGCATATATTTTTACAAAAAATCAGCTGGAATTGGCTTTCAGCAGAAAAACTGCACATAACCCAACCATGTAGTTATAAGAGAATGGATAGACAAATTGTGATATTTTCTACACTGGACTTCCTACAGGGCCATAAATAAAACTAACAGCTGGTATATTCAACATGAATGGACTTAATATACATTGTGCAAAAGAAACCAAAACAAAAATCATGTACTGTATGGTTTCACTTATACAAAGCTTAAGAACAACACACACTAATTAGTGGTGTTGGAAGTTAGCACAAGTTTACTTCTGGTAGAGCAGGTACTTTTGGGGATGATGGAAAGGTTCTGTATTTTGATCTGTTTGGTGGTGGTGGTGGTGGTGGTGGTGGTGGTGGTGGTGGTGGTGGTGATGATGGCTGCATGCATGTAAAATGCATTCACCTAGGCACTTAGGCTTCAACCCTTTACACACCTCACTGGAAGCACTGTATACTCCAATAAGAAATAAAATTCAACAAAAGGAATCAATTGGTGAAGGAGAAGTTGCCCTTTATAGGTGGGGCATGGTCCACATCCAACAATTGGCTCATTACATGATTTGCCTGGCAAATCTAATTTGATGCTTCTTGCTCTCCACTAGATGGGTGGTTCTCAAGGTGCGCTGCCCAGACCAGCCGTATCAGTCTCACCTGGAAGCGTGTTAGAAATGTAGATTTCCAGCCCCTCCCCAGACCTGCGGCATCAGAATCCGTGGGCATGCGGCCTAGCACTCTGTTGTAACCAGTTCTTTAGGGAATCCTGATACCTTCTATAGTTTGAGAAACACTACTCTAGAGCACTACATACATTAAACTGGTGACATGCAAAGAAAGCAGGGTTGGCCCATCTTGACAATGAGCTCTCCATTCCCTTTGACCCCTTCCCCAACATATTTCAGAAAACTCAGGAACAGAAAGGTCGTTTGGCTTCTTCAGAGAACTTCTATCAAGTGCAGGAAACAAATTCTCAGCAGGAGACATGCATATGCTCCATTTCTTTATCAGCCATCAGATAGCTTCAGTTTCAGTATATTGCAAGGAGACTAGAGACACACTCAAAGAAAACTAAAATTAACCTGGTATCCTTCTGATTATGAAAATAATATCTATCATAAAGGCTCTGGTGATATCACTCAGAAGAAAAAGTGAAAATCTACATTCAAGTAGGTAGCATGGCTGTAGGGGTCATAAAAGTGTCCAGAAATTCACAAATTAAGACCATGAATCCCCATTCTCTTGTAATTTGCATAAAACTTTCTTAGAACACCATGTGTGGATCTCTATTTGCTGGGAAGGTTATCAACATTTTGTTTTCATCACTCAACCAAATACAATGTAATCAAAGTAGACATTCTTTGCTGACGGCAAAGGCATTTCAAAATCAGTTGTGGGAATCAAAGAGGTGCTTATTATATGCCTATTAATTAACATTAATTATACAGGAACTAAACAGTTACATGACATGGCAGTATTATTCCATCTTTGCACTTGGAGAAAATATTAAGGAGTAACTATTCCTTTTTATCACATTAAATGATTTATTTTTATCAGGATAAATCAGTAATTTTGGAAAGAAAGAGCCATGTTTGTGTCCAGCATAGTATTTAGGAATGGCCCAGCATTTAAAGGAAGGAAGGAGGAAGGGAGAGAGATTTGAGAGTAAAACAAAGTGATACAACATAACAAAAAAAATCATATTTTTAGCTAGTGATTCTCTCCATTGTTTCATTTAGTATTTCACAGTGGGTGAACCATCAGGGAGATGGCAAAAAGTCAAACTTCAAAATTACTTTGGCCACCAAATTTACCTCTCATCTGTCAGATTTAAAATTCACATGACCAGGGCTTCCTGAGCACATGGCTAGTCCAGCTGCACAGGATTCCACACTAAGACAGGGACCTCACACTTGGGTTTAACGTTCTGTGGTTGTTGGATTGAAATTCTTAATAGTTTTACCTTTGAGTTTGTGTCTTATAAGTAAAAGTCATCGGGACAGTGAAACATGTGCTCGGGGTTTGGAGCCTAGAATCACACAATGGCCGGCCCATCTCCTGCCATCTGCCAACCTCCCCTAAATGAGCCCATGGCGGCTGGCTCACCCCCCTGCCAGTGACACTGCCGTCGTCCACCACTGGCAGGGCCCTGGGAATGGGCGTTGAGGAGTCAGAGCAATCACAGGGCCGGTTCAGGCACCGGTGAGGGTCCACACTTGCTCTGTGAGTAACTTCATGCCCAAGGAAACAGGACATTAAATAGCAAATAAAAGATACCATGACAGGTTAAGAGAAAAACTGTGGAAGGAAAGATAGGACTTTTTCCTGCTCTTTTGCACAAAGGGATCACATTTTCATCCAGCATGATCCTCATAAATTATGCAACTGGCCCTGCTTATGACTGGACGTGGAAAAGAAGCAAAAGAATAAAGAAGAGCTAGAAGGTGTAAGAGAGTAAATGGGGGGATAGGGCCTAGGGCTCAGAGATTAAATGGTTGAATTTCTTATTGTTATGAACAGACCAGACATACATACTCTTTTCAAAAATGCTTTATTTGTTTCTGATTAAGAAGCAATATATTTATCATAAAATATTGATATATGCAGACACTAAAGACGTGAACAGAAATCTACGTTCAAAGAAGAAGCATAAGTCAGGGTGTTAAAAGGTATCTCGAAAGTCACAAATTACCACTAGCTCCTCCCAAGGCTACCTCTGTGTAGGAAATCTAAATCTCTCGTTTCTCCTGGCATTGTCCAACCTTTTAAACCTGAGTTTACAACTTAAGAACATTGCTTTAAGGCTAGCTAAACACAATGCAGGTCAATAAACAGTAAGATCATTATCTTTTTACCTCAGCGGTCGCTACCTCCAATTTTACCAAAGGATATCTTTTGTTTTTCAGCACTGTAGCCTGCCAGGGGATGACGTTGTCTAAACACATTTTCAATGTTTTCTTTTTAACAGTTAATATATTTCCAGGATGCAAGTCCATTTCTTTCTAAAAGGTTCCTAGGACACCCATTGAAAAGTCAAAAGCAATGAGCTCAAAGGGATTGCTATTTTGTTGGAGAAGAACGACACCCTTTGTATTGAAGTGGGGGATGGCAGACTGTGGTCACCCGCTGCACAGTGTCTCTTTGTCAAGTAATACATGCCGAAAAAAAATAATACAGATGGGAAAATATTGTGCACTGTCAGATCTTGGAAACGGCCAAAGGACTTTTCCTCACCAATGTCTTGTCGATGACTTTCACGTTCTGGCACCCTGAGAAAATAATGCATACATTTAATATGACATGAATGCAATAATAATCAGGCAGGTAATCGTTTTCCCAAGGAATGTAAAACTTGACAAATGTAAGGTTTATGATTCAAGGTAGGCTTGCCAAATCTTATGTGGCACGAGACCATTTTTATTACCTAAACAGTCCTTAACACAAAATGACTGGCACATATTTTTATTAACACAAAGAGTATATTCTTTCTGCCACATTTAATAGAGAGTCAGTGGCTGAAAGCTCTCTTTTAGGATATGTCTGCAGCAAATTAAAATGCAGAGTGAGGATTCACAGAATGGCATGCTCCTCACTGAGGCTGTGTTCACACAGGCTCAGCACAGTAGGAGTAGACCATTGATCTCGGGAATTATATCCATAAGGACAATCTGGGTGATATGGATCATAGAAAAGGAAACTCCCATTACCTTCAGAAGTTGATAATTGAACTCAACGTCATTCTTTACATCTCAGGGTCCATTCTGAGTCAAATTCAAAACAGCCACTAGTAATAATGGTGCTTATTTTTACTTATTTCTTCAGCAATTATTATTTATGTGCCAGGCATTGCTCTAAACACTGGGGATACTGAATTGAAGACAACAGACAAAGATCCCTGCCTCATGCTTCTTGTATTCTGTAGAGCTAAAGATAATGATGCAAGTAATTTAAAAAGTAAATGAAATGATAGATGATTTATAGAAGGTGATAGGTGCTGTGGGAGAAGAATGAAATAATAACAGGGAAAGAAAACTAGAAGCTGAGTGGGTGGGTGGAGGATGGATTGCCATTTAAAAAATTTTTTATGTTTACTTATTACTGAGACAGAGAGAAACAGCGCTAGCGAGGAAGGGGCAGAGAGAGAGGGAGACACAGAATCCGAAGCAGGCTCCAGGCTCTGAGCTGTCAGCACAGAGCCCGATGCGGGGCTTGAACCTACAAACTCTGAGATCATGACCTGAGCCAAAGTCAGACACTTAACTGACTGAGCCACCCAGGCACCCTGGATTGCCATTTTAAATAGGGTGTTCAAGATGGCGCCCTTTAAGAAAATATGACTTAAGTGAAGACTTGAAGAATGTGAGGCAGCTAGCCATGTTGATACCTGGAGAAGAGCATCCAGGTAAATGGAACAGTCAGTGCAAAAGCCTTAAATCTGAAACATGTCTGACATAGTTAGGGAACAGCAGGAGGTAATATGGCCTGGGCAGAAGAAGCAAGAGTGACAGCAGGAGGAGTTGAGGTCAGAGAGGTGACAGAAGTCAAGCCACATAAAGGTCTTATAGACCATTGTAAGGACTTTGGCATTTACACTGAGTAAACAAACCAAGAGTCATTGGAGGGTCCTTATCAGAACAGCAGCATGATCTGAATTAATGTGTAAAAAGACCATTCTGACTGTTGTGATCAGGCTGGGAGAGTGAGGTAGACAAGGGTAGACAGACAGACCTGCAATACCAAGGGGAGAGAGGCACTGGTTAGAAAGAAACACAGAGGAGCCATTGCAGTACTGAGTGAGGTCAGATTCTGATCACATTTTGGAGACAGAGTTTCTGTGGATGTGAGGGTGTGAGAGAAATGAGCAGTCAAAAATAACTCAAGGTTTTTGAGACAATGGTATTAACATGAACTGAGATTGGAGGGTCTGCAGGTGGAGCAGGTTCAGTAGGAAAAGTTCACAGTTTCATTTTGGACGGGTAGAGTTTGAGATGCCACTTAGACATCTCAATGGAGGTATTGACTAGCCAGTTAGAGTTTTTTGTTCATGTGTTATGAGATGAGGAAGAGTACAGTATAGCATTCACCCTTCAGGTACTTGCCAACATATCCCTGGTGAGACTGTCAAAGATAGAGGCTTAGCAACTGTTACTGGCTGAGTACACTTTGGACTTCCTCTGTTCAGAGTGCTCTGCAGTAGAAATGTAAACATGGAGCCAAATACAAATTTAATTATAGCCCAAATAATTCCATCTTCTTTCCTCTCAAGTTTACTTCTCTCCACCAAGGAGCCTGCCTTAAAGCCCATAAGAAGAAAAGAAAGTTAGAAAGGAGAATGGCAAGTCTTACCACTCAGAGCCATGGCCAATCGGAATTCTTCCTTCAGTATCTCAAGGACATCTTGAACACCTTTCTCTCCCTAAGCAAGTAAAAAGATACAGATCTTTGGGATAAGTCAGTCTGACTTGACTCATGCATTTATTTCACCGTCGTTCTGTTCTATATATTTCTTTATCCTCCAATTACCTGGGAAGCCAAGCCCCAAATGATCGGCCTTCCCACAAACACAGCCTTGGCTCCCAGTGCTAGAGCTTTCAGGACATCAGTGCCTTTCCGAACACCCCCATCCAGGAAGACTTCCACCTTCCCTTCCACAGCCTCCACGATTTCTGGCAAAGCATCAATCTGCAGGGAAAAGAGGTCAATAGGGTGACAGTATACGTGTTAAATTGTTACCCAACTCAATCTCCACAGCCATTGACCGTCTGACAAGGGTTTAGCATTAAAGGTTTGGAATCAACACTAAATTTCTTTCCGCCTGAAAGAGAGAGGTGAAAATGTTAGTAAGTAAATACCAACTAAATTTTCAGTTGAGTGGCTTATTTTTATTTCAAAGTTGAAGACTTTTTTTTTCTGTTCCTTATGTTCAAATTTAAAGATCATGATTTAATAAAATATAAACATAATTTTAATACATGTAATGACCTTTTATAGCTATGCTTTACAAATTGCATAAAAATAAATGAAATACCTCGCTCACATAAATTATTTTGTATATTATTTACTTATTGAAAATCAATGGTTAAAATTAATAGTTGATTGTGGAAGCAATGGTACATAAAAATGCGGGTAGTGCTAGTAATGAACAACCTAGTCTCTGATTTCCCCATCCAATGTATTTTGCATCTAGCCATATATTAGGGAACTCTCTATGAAGATATTTATCTTGCTTTATTTTTTGTTTTATTTATTTATTTTTATTATTATTTTTTAATGCTTATTTATTTTTGAGAGAGAAAGAGAGAGATAGGGTGCATGTGGGGGAGGGGCACAAAGAGGGGGGGGGCAGAACTCCAAGCATGCTTCAGCTCTGAGCTGGCAGCACTCAGCCCAATACAGGGCTTGAACTCATGAATCCTGAGATCATGACCTGAGCCAAAGTCGGATGCTTAATTGACTGAGCCACCCAGCGCCCCTTTTTGCTTTGACCACATGTACCCTGAAGGTCCTCATCTGGACTGTCAATTGATGACGGGCTTATATCAGCACCAAAGAATACAAGAGACTCACAGAGATTGATCTGGTAGATTTGCAGTATTATTCCTGATCCTCCACACTACTCTGAAACCACTCCATTTCCAAAGTAACTTTACAGTGTTTCCTGCTAAAGAAAACAGTGTGCACTTGCCTGTTCCTTGACATTGGCCTTGGCCTTGCTACTTACTTTCACCAATAACACGTGAGCAGACGTGGCACAGCTCCATTCCTGGACATAGACCTTAAATGATCTCATACATTTCAACTTTCTCTGGCACCTATGCCACTTGCCATGAGAGGAGCACCCCCTGGGCAATGTTCTTCCTTTCCTGGGGCCCCAGAATAGATATTCAGGAATTCAGGAAGTAAAGCTAGCCCAGCTAAGCCCAGCTAGACATGAAATTTGGAGCACAGCCACCTAACCAGTACCAAGTCCAGATCAGCAGGCTGCCCCTGCTCCCCGCCAGTTGACACAAAGTTTCATGGGAATAATGACTACAGATTTAAGTCACTGAGTTTGGAATTTCTTGTCTAAAAGTATCATGTGGTAATAGCTAATACAGTTGGCTAATAGCCAATACAGTTAATAGCTAATAGCTGATAGCTGATATAGTCATCTATTTTTATGTAAATCTTTGCACTTGAGAACGGAAACAATTCACAAGGTGACCTGTAGGCCAAAATCTGTAGAAATAACCCACATTCATTCCAAAATATTTAAGTATAAAATTAAGTCCAATCCCCATTTAAAATGTATGCTGAAGAAGCTATCATGCATTCAAGTGCAGTTCTAGACATAATTGTTCTGAAATCACTCAAAGGCTTTCCTACTTCTTCCCTGAAATTTTGGAGGCTAAACTTAAATAGAGTTTTATGTAAAGGGCTGAAGACCAAGATTTGGAGGAAGTGAAGGCAACTTTTGGCATGCAGCCCCTAAGTGTTTGGCAGGTAATGTGATTTTCCCCTTTTCCTTTTGGCGTTTCTGCCTTGCCAAACATGCTTTGGATCCATTTACATATGTCCCTTTACCTATACATAGTCCTCCTTTTACAGTCAGGCAAGTTACATCAACATATAAATGCTACAGTTTCCAAGAGATGATGCAAGCTATAATTAAGCATATTTCCTCATTTGAAACCAAAACCAAAGAAAAATATTAGCTAGCTTGGGTCCAATACACATTTTCAAAGTCACGCAAATCAAGTCTGTTTATGTTATTTCCAATGCCCAACCTGGCCTAAAAAGAAACTAATAAGGATACTTAAAATGTGAATTCTGGGCTATAAAGCAGAATCCAGATTGGTGTTTTGTGTTTCTGGGGACAAGGATGTTCTGTCCACTGCTGAGCATTTCTGTCTTCCCCCTTTTTTCCTTCAGTAGCTGCAGTTCTACTGGGTATACATTTCAGAGAATAATTCTGATCAGAGGAGATTAAATAAATAAATACAGTAGACAAATCCACTATTTTACGACTGTTATGTTTCCTCTTTTCAGCTTATTACACATCTCAGAGACCATTCATTTTGGTTTTTCTTTCCTTAGTAGTTCTTTAGACAACTAATTTTGGGCTAACCTTTGGTAGGGTCAATCTACAGGAAAATGTGGAAAGATCCCAATATACTTGCTAACTCATCCATCCATTCACTGACTTATTAAGCACTTTATTGAGGACCTGCTTTATTCAAACCAGTAGGCAGACAGTCTAAGGGAGCCAAAAAGAATCCCACAGGGTTGAGACTGGCAATGAGACTTTTCCCCATTCTTGCTGACATCACATTCTTCCAGGATATTCTCTGTCCCACAAAACTTCTAGTCACAGGGAGCGCTCACCTTTCTATCTTCCTACAGCATCCATTGATATACTCCTGATTGCTGACCTTTTGGGCATGGAACCCTTCAAATGTCCCAAACCAAAGCAATTGAACATAGACAAAAGCAAATAAAACCAGAACTGATTTAGTGAAAAGCAAAAGAGTCAGAGTCCAGGTTACTGTCTAGAAATCTTCCCCTGGCCCTTTACCCCACTCCACTCATCATACTTTACCAGGAAGCCCTGGGCGGGATTTCTACTAAGTATGCTTAAAATATCATTTGTTCCTATAAGCTTGACTATTTGCTATTGCAAGAATGGCTGCAATTATTTTCCTCCCTATCTTCATTTCCTTGCAATGTGACAAGTCCTCCCATCATGGGGGGGAAATGAGGATAGAAGAGTCTATTTTCCCATCCCTTGCATCTGAAGTACCCATGTGACCTACTTTTACCAATAGAATGTAGAGAGAATAGAATAGAGAGAAGCTACAGTGTGCCTATTCTAAGCTTCAATCTCAAGAGGCCTTACATGTTTGCAATTACCCTCTAGGAAACCTGCCACCTTGAGAGCCAGTCTACCTAATGTGAGACAATGCAGAGCTGTCCCTACTGAGGCCACCCCATACTAGCCTGTTTAGTCAACCCAGCAGCTGACCACATGCATATGAGTGAGCCCAGCCAAAAAGCCCAGGAAAAACTCTAGCAGATCTCAGCCCAAATTGCCAGCTCCCAAAATCATGACATGATCAAACAGCTATTTAATTTTGGCCAGTAACTTTCAGAGTGCTTTGTTACACAGAGAAAGCTAACTGGTACATCAGTGTATCTCAAAGGTAGAATTACATGGATCCTTTATAAAAAGAAAAATAAAATCTCTTAGATCTCATAGAACATGCCCAAGGACTCAATTTTGGAAATGCTTGACTTAACAACCCAAATATTATGTATTATTTTATGAAGATTTTTTTGTAGATGAACACACACACACATATATACATTGGAGAGAGAGAGGAGGGAGGGGGCAAAGGGAAGGAGAGAGAGAATCCCAAGCAGGATCCATCCTCATTGTAGAGCCTGACTCAGGGCTCAATCTCCCAACCCTGAGATCAAGACCTGAGCCCAAATCAAGCATTTGACTCTCAACCAACGGAGCCACCCAGGTGCCCCAAGAATATTTTTAAGCTTAAGGTAGTTTGGGTCCAGTTAGTATCAAAAAAAAAAAAAAAAGAAAGAAAAAAAAAGAAAGAAAAGAAAAGAAAAATTGAAAAAAGTGCTTGTAGAATTCAAAAACTCTGGAGAATCTATCTTTGAATCCCAGTTTGAGATGTTCCAAAACTGGATTTTGAAAATACATTTGATGCTTTCATTTTGATCTCTAATTACTTCAAGAGCAATCCTTTTTTTTTTTTTTTTTATGTAAGATCTACACCCAACATAAGGCTTGAATTCATGACTCCAGGATCAAGAGTCACATGGTCTACCAACTGAGCCAGCCAGGTGCCCCTCTTCAAGAGTGCTGTTGTCCACATTGTTACCTTGAGTGTAAGGACATTGACATGAACTTCATTTGTAAATGTTTGCTCATCATCTCAGACCCTACACACTGAGGGAAAAACATCTTCACTGTAAGCAGAATCGAATCTCACATTTCTCTCACCAACATGGCCTTAAATTTGCTCTAAATTATGAGGCAAAAGTCAAGCAAGCATCTCCTCTCTTGCACACAGCATATGAAGGGGAGTGTCATTGTTTTTTTTAAAACAGTCTCAGAGACCACAGCTCAAAAAGCCCTTTTAGATAAGTTTCCATATACCCTCAGCCAGAGGGAAATAAACCACACCATTTAGATATTTTCCCCTTAAAATCTAGTTAGATTTGATTTCAGTAGATTTAGATTTTATTTTTAGAAAACAAACTTAATTTGGCCTGCACACTAAGTCTATGTCTTCATACACAAGAGAGGCATAAATCTGCAAAAGAGCCTTGAGCTGTGACCAGCTTCTCCTCCCCGCCCAGAGGGGGTCTTCATTCTCCACCTCCCTTTCCCTGCAGGCAACATTTAAGACTAGTCTCTATAAGTAAAGCTGAACTAAAAAGGACTGAAAACTTCCAGTTGTGTGATTTGATTCTTCACTCTGTGATCCTACAGTGTGCAAAGATGAAGTTCATTACTACCATTAGTGCTTTAGGAAAAACTGTGAGTACCAATATGGATGACATCCAATATTCCTCTATAGTCATTCAGTCTGTCCTAAGACCCACATAAGTTGGTCTATGGATTTCTCTAAATCAACGTGATAGTTCAGGGAAGAGTAATCCACTCTTATAATCCACAATTATTTGTCCTACTATCCTTCCAGTTGTTTGAGTAATGTAAATTCACTGGTCATCCCAATTAAAGCCATCCATATAATAACACAACTGAATGACTCTGATAACAGGGGTCAAATGATTTTGGACTTCTTGGGGCTAATTGTTCTCCTTCACAGTTTTAACTCAGTCCCACTGCTTTTCAAGACAATTTATCTTTTATTTATTTATTTATTTATTTATTTATTTATTTATTTGTTTGTTTATTTGAGAAAGAAGGGGGTGAGTGAGTGAGGGGCAGAGAGAGAGAGAGAATCCCACTAGGGACAGAGAGGGAGAGGGATAGTGGGACTCACCCAAAGCAGGGCTCATGTTCACCCAAAGTGGGGCTCATGTTCATCCAAAGTGGGGCTTAAACTCACCTGATGTGGGACTCTAACCCATGAACCTGTGAGATCATGACTTGAGCCAAAGTCAGATGCTTAACAATGGAGACACCCAAGAGCCCTGGTTTACTTTATATCTAGATTCTGGTTTCTGATTTGCCTGGCACAATGTCTACAGTGTATTAAAAAACCATAGATGCACATTGGAATCTCTTGGGTAGCTTTAAAAAATACTGGTGCCTATGCCCACTGGCCCCAGACATTCTGATGAACTGATGTATTGTGTAGCCTGTGCATTAGGAGTCTTTAATGTTCCCCAGGTGATTCTAATACATAGCCAAGGTCATGCACAGCTCAAGCAGAGTAGGCCATTTGCAACTGGCCTCCTCTCACCTAAGCTGTAGAATTTCTATTCCTTTTCCCACGCACCTACCCTCTCTCTCAGCCCCTACAGCCACAGGAAATTTCAGTCTTCTCCTCCTGATCTCAAACTCCACCCAAGTCTTTTATAATTACAATGGTCTGTTATCTCCTCTTCTTTGAACTCTGGTGACATAATCATTTCTCTTATACTCTAATTTACATTATACCTCTCAGTGTCCCTATGAATACAAGAATAATCCCTGCCCATAAGTGACTTATTTTTTGATGATGATTTTTAAAAGTTTACAAATAACTGTACTGAACTAATTAATGATCAAATTTAGGTAGTTATATGCCACTATACTTAAAATCAAAGATCTCATGCATTCACACATATTTTACCTTAGTGTTCACACACGCAAAATACACAGGGAAGAGGCAAACACAGAGATCGTCAAAACTGTGATAGAAATGAAAACTACAAAGGGAAATCTAAGCATTTGCTGAAACTCACAGTGGCTGGCACCCCATCAAGTTGTCGAGCCCCGTGATTTGACACCAAGATCCCATCCAAACCATGTTTAACTGCCTCCCTGGCATCATCACCTGGAAAGAGCAAGACGGCCATTGTATATGAAAAAGGCAATTTAACAGAAGGCTTGGGTTTAAAAATTGAAAGGTCCCAGTCAAAGGGAGCTGGACCTTGTATATCTGTACCTTGCTCAGAACCTTTAGCATAGAAATACACCAAGGGTTAGGTCTAGAATAGTAGTGATAGTTTCTTTGGCCAAAATGTTAAGCACTGACAACAATTTCATGATGGCATAAAATTTTCAATAGATGGCCAATTTATATGCAGTTAAAATTTATTTAGTCTTATAAGGAAGCACTCCTACTAAGCATTTTTATTATTTTTAATAAGATAATACCATTCAGCAATTAGCAGAATTACTCCTTTGCAACTTGCAAGGCATAAAAGAATACCTCAGTGGCAAGCACTGTAAGTGTTTTATATTTCAAACTATTATTTTCAGCATCCTCCCAATAACAACGCATTTGCTAACAGAATCAGGCAAGTAACACTGGTACTCGGTTTTAACACTCAAAAATAGTTGCTCTAAGATTGTAGTGAAAAGCATATTAGGGAAATATAAGTAAATGGATCCCAAACATTGTATACATTCAAAATTCAGCAATGGAGATCAAGGGCAGACCTGACAAAGAATAATGAAGAAAAAAGATTCATAAGAGAATCTGTAATTCTGACTATTTTTAAATTGCATGCAAAACCATAATTTCCAAATCTTTGTTTTATTGAATGCTAGTTTTTAGATATATGCATTTAAGTAAATGATACTAGTACTATTTTTCTTTTAAAACTATAGGTACATGAAAATGTTAAACTCATGGTTCATGGATTGAATGTTTGTGTCCCTTCAAAGTCTATCTTTGAAACCCTAACCTCCAATGTGATAGTGTCTGGAGATGGTGCCTTTGGAGAGTGATTAAAGTTAGATGATTCACGGGAGTGGGGCTTCCATGAGGGTATTGGCACCCTTATAAGAGAAGATCAGAGAGCTTATTTGCCCACCCAATCTCCATTCATCCAACAAACAGGTCATGTGAGCACAGCAAAACTTTACTACGTTGACTAAGGGGCTACTGTACTGTGAGCTCCTCAAGTGTCAGAGTTGAGAAGAGCATCATGCCATATTGTCAATGTTTTCCACTGGTAGGTTGTCCCAGCCATCCATTCATTTCTTTAGAAAGGATCGAGTTACTGTGTCAAGGGGCCCACTGTTGCACAAGTGATGAGGGAGGAGGACAGGATGGCTGGCCACTGTAAAGAGCTTCACAAGCAGAACTCTTATGAACCGCCTGGCTTTCTTCTCCACTTCTCATCCCCCATCTCTGCCACACTTGCAGACTATACACTGGGCACCTCTCAGGCAATCGTTACAGAATCTCCTGTCTCCTCCAGGGCTCCCTCTGGGCCTATCTTGAAGGGGAGTTTTCTTTGCATATTCCTATCAACATGTTCACTTACATTTTGTTTCTCTCATAAATTTCTTAAAGTTTCTCTATTTTATGTGCCCCTTGTCTCTATTTGCTTTGCTGTCGTAAGAATTATGTAGTTTTGTATTTCTGTACTTTACGTGGCATCATGGGTTTGATGAGAGGGTGCATATCTATTTGGTCCATCATTTGGAAGCCCAATATATTATCATCTAAAATATGCTTGGGTAAACGGTTCTCTAAAATTATGGCCTCAGTACAATATAAAGTGTATGTGAAATTGGAAAGGTTTGCTTTGGGTATCTAATTGTGTGCATGATACCAAACATCAAAAGTAAAAAAAAAAAAAAATCAAAATATATATAACTACAACCTATGTTCTCAGAAATTGAATGTTATCAGTAAACTGATCCTATACGGTATGAAAAAAAAATATTAAGTGCTTAGGATTAGTAGTCAGACCACTTGGATTTGAATCTTGTATCTGCTACTTGCCTGCTACATAAGTGGAAAGCTTAACTTCTCTGTGCATCAGGGTTCCTAAGTCATAAAATAGGGAGAGTAATTCAGGTAAGATTGGCTTGTGAATTAAAGCAGTTGAATGAGTGTTTAGAAAGTGCTTGACACATGTTGAGCACTCAGATAAAATTAACGGTTACTATTGATTTCATCTGATGGAACAGGAAGTATAAACTCAGATGAGTAAGTGGAGGAAAATTCGTTTGTTGGATGCCTTTGGCAAGTCTGTTTGAGTTTTGTTTATAACAATAAATTTTCATCCTGTTCAGGATTATGATTATAAAGAGCCTTTCATTTGAAGTAAGCACTGCTTAAGTAACAGTTTATTATCTCCTATCATTTCAAGCAGTTTTCCAGGTTTTCTAGGCAGTGCTGGGAATGTAGGGGAAAATGATAGAATGGTTTTCTCAGAAGATAAGATCATAAGTATCTGGAGAAGCAAAGTAAGAATAATTCATGACTAGATATGAACCCTTTTCATTAGCTGCTTATGAAGCCTTGTCCAAAGTTTCACATTTTATTTTAATCCAGAGAGAAAAACAATGTTGTCTCAATAGGAGAGTGAAAAATATTCTGACTTTGTAAAAAGTTCATGAATCTTTGATATTTTCATTAATCCTTAAAGTTTACTGCTATGACATTCCACATATGTTAATTTGCCAGTTAATACATTAATTTATTGACAAATACAATAGTCAATGGGGAATAGCACTGTTTGCTATCTTCTTGATATATTTTTTTTATGTTTCATTAAGGGGGCACCTGGTGGCTCAGTCGGTTGAGCATCTGGCTTCGGCTCAGGTCATGATCTCACAGTTCGTGGGTTCAAGCCCCGCATCAGGTTCTGTGCTGACAGCTAGCTTAGAGCCTGGGGCCAGTCTTTGGATTCTGTGTCTCCCTCTCTCTCTGACCCTCCCCTGCTCACGCTGTCTCTCTCTCTCTCTCTCTCTCTCTCTCTCTCTCTCTCTCTCTCTCTCTCTTTCTCTCTCTCTCTCTCAAAAATAAAAATAAAAAAACACTAAAAAATTTATATTTAATTAAGTACTCAAGATTTACCCTCAAGCCTATGAAATTTTTGACTTAGGACTCTGCTATCTCATAGGAATTTAGTGAATAAATCTTAGGTGCATGGCAGCAGTTTTGAGCATAATCTAGAAGCATTGAGTGAATAGCTTTGAGAGTGTTGTGAAAAGAAATGTGTATAGGAAAAGAGCTAGTTACAGTTTTGAGAAACAAAAAAGCCACTATGGAAATACCACAGAATAGTTTAAAATTTTTTTTAATTTTAAAACAACTCTGAAAAGCATTATGCCTTTGCTCATAAAGCCATTTGTTTATCAGCATGAGTTTTGGCGAAGACCAGATCCTGCCTCAAATACATGTTTAGAGTTTGTGTTGAAGTTTTCCAAGGGCAGAGTTTAACCACAGCAAGAGATTACATCTTGCACTTCAATTTGCATTCGTTAAGATGCAATTTTTAAAATGGTGGTAAGGCAGGAAGTTTCACTGAGATCTTTCCAGCAGGCATGAATTCATGCTCCCGCGAACATAATCTATACCTTTCTTGTCAAAGGAAAATGAAAGAGAATGGGGGATGCTTAGTCTATCCATGTGACTTCTGGATGAAGATCTGTGAAACACAACTGGATTTCCCAGAACTGCCCCTCCCCCGCCACCACCCCCATCACGATGGAGCTTATGCACTACTTGGTGCAGCTGTTGTCATGGAGACAATTCTTGTTTGTTAAATAAATGAAATAAATAGTTACAGAGAAACTAGACAATGTAAACTGTACATGTGTAAATAAGCTATTTCCTTTCAAATGCCAAGCTCCATCTCTATCTCTTGCTTTTGAGCTCTCTCTAATTATATAGACTCATAGTTTTCACTGAGGATATTAGTCAATAAACATTTCAGCTATCTACTATGTGTAAAACATTATAAAATATGTGGAAAGAAATGTTATGATTCATATGAAAGAGCTGATGGTGGGGGTGGGGGTCTTAGGTAAGAACCACAGAAGGAAGTTCTAGAAGCCAGAGTATTTTTCAACAGAACACATGATAGTAAAGTCTAATTAAATAGATGTACATCATATCCTAGAGGACAGAGTTTGAGAAAATGATATATATTGGGAATCCTAAACTGAAAAGTTGGTTAAAAATTTAAATAACCTAATTCTTATATATGTTCTTATTTAACTTAGAAAATATGGGACTATACTAAAACTTCATTCTTCTTTGGTGTTTTTAGTCATTTGCCCTGAACCACAGTTGTGATGAGAATGAATTAAATACTTGAAACTGCACTAATTTTCTAATTCAATTCTACCTTCTCAGTTTCCTGAGGTCAGCCACAATGATCTCTTGCCCAGGCAACAACAGTTTCTTAAATGTCCCCCCTGACCACAAATCTTGCCACCTCCATCCATTAACTCCATTATATAATGCTTGATTTTTCTAAAATGCTCATCTGATGAGGTTGCTACTTGGATCAATAATTCTAGTGGTTCTCAAATACGTTTTATAAATTGTTACTCAGAATTGCTTTATTTTGCCATCATTTCAGTCTGAATCTTTTGATATCGTGGCAAAAATCAAACACTATCTGTCTTTCTAAAATGAAACCTTCTTTAACCCAGTCTTATAAGTGTCCATGCCCTATTTTAAACCCTACCCTGATACTGCATAAATTTGTATCTCAGCACCTGTAACATCCTATTGCCCCCAAATTCTTGTTTTGATGTCTATCTCCTACAAGAATGGGCTCTCCTCTTGGCCAAGAACCTCAAAGTACTGTTATTTTTTACTTTAGTACACAATAATCATGATACATATTTATGAAATTAATACCTTCCTGAGTGAATAACTAACAGATGCATGAATGAATGGGGCAGAACCTTCAGCTTAATGTTCTTTAGTACCTACAGTTGAATGTAGATACAGGAGTAGTGCTAACAATCATGAATGACAATATGTATGCCAGTTAAGTAAGTGAAACTGTTGTTTAAAGATGTCCATAACACTGGGAACTATTCTTTGAAGTATAATCCACAGAAATTTTGAACTAGTACAATGACCAATAGGAAAGAATAGAACAATATATTTTAAAAGCAAATGAAGATAGATCTGGATTTAAATGTATCCCCACTATTTAAAAGCTTTGCTATGCCCATTCTTTTACTTTTATGAACTTTATTTTTGAACACTTAAGATCAAATAGATAAAGCTAAGGGCATGCCTACAACTTTATAAATAGGGGCCATGTGACTCACATATCCAAGTAAATCTGATGAAAATGTTTTGATTAGAAGTTGTTGGAAAAAAAAAAGGTTGTTGCTAACGATGAGGAAGTTAATAGAATCTCTCATCTCAGAGCCACTTATTCAAACATTCACATTTAAAATAATAAGGTTTGGGCAGTTTTCTATATAATTAACTAAAAAAATGTTTTCAGAAGCAGGAAAACATTTTTGTGGGAGAATACATTTATACTCCAAATTATTGAAGTCATTGGTACTTCCCTGTGAGATTTGAATACATGTGGATACTGGGGAAGCAGTCAGGTTTCTTAATACGCATGGCTTGAAATGTGAGGATTTTCATGTTGTAGTCAATCATTCTTTATAGGGAGGTCATGTGGGATTCACCACACTCAAAACTCAGTTCTAGTCGTTGGAACTTGCAAGGAATAGGAGAAAAATAGAAAAAGTTCTTAAAACAGTCTGTCATTAATAAATATCATCCTTGGATTACTCCTTAATCTAGAAGCAACTCATTGTTGCTTTCAGCAAAAGCAATGAACTCAAGAAATTTTGCCTAGACCTTGTTAAGCTCCATGATTTAGTAATGGCTCCAAGATAAGGCAACAGAAATCCAATGCTTTAAAAAAAAAAAAAAAAAAAAAAAAAGGTTAACTTCTTACTTCATGAGAGAGATCTTCAGTATATTACCTAAGAATAAAGGAATATTTACTCAAAAAAACAACATGGAGAATTGAGAAATGGAATGTCTCCTTAGATTTCCATGTTAATTTTCCCTGGTTATTTTCTCTTAAAAATATCATGATCATATATCTACAAAGAATCATGAGATCAGTATCAGAAATACACAAACCTCTCAAAATCCCTTTTGCAACAATTGGCAGTGATGTCAGCCCCCTCAGCCATTTAATATCCTTCCAGCTGATAGATGGGTCTATTGCTTTAGCTACATAGGTAGCAAGTCCACTGTTGTCTCCAAAATTTTCCTTCGGAGAAAATGCTAAATCATTGGTTTCAAAATTTTTCATTCTGAAATAGAGATACATAAAATGAGAATTTTCCAAAGTTAGAGATAATTTTACAAAGGCTCATTCAATGAAAAATGAAATGTCAGCCTTTCAAATCAATTAGATGTTCCTCAACCATCTATAGGTTGGTTGCATGCAAATTTCCCATGTTTTGAGATAAGATTCCAGGCCAAGTGTGACAATCACTATAGACTCTTTCTCCTGCCCTACTATTATGCTGGTGGTTGTGATGGTGGACACATGGAGTAGTGGGAAGTGTTTCCCAGCACATGAGTTGTCAGCTCTTGTTTTTTCCTCCTCCGTTTAGTTGTTTCCTCTAAGGCTGTCTGCCTACTGACTCAAACTTACCAGTCTTTCAGACAGTCCGGGCCAGAGCATGAGCTTTCCAGTTACCAAGATCTTCATTTCTTTGCCTGTGGTATGACCAGTAAAATATGTGTCAACTTGTTTGGGCTAAAGGATACCTAGATAGCTGGTAAAATGTTATTTCTGGGTGTGTCTGTGAGGATGTTTCTGGAAGAGATTAGCACTTAAATCAGTAGATGGAATAAAGATGATAACCCTTCTTGATGTGGGTGAGCATTATATAATCTATTCAGATCCTAAATACAAGAAAGTGAAAGAAGGACAAATTTGATCTCTGTGCTTGAGCTGGAACATCCATCATCTCCTACCCTTGGACATCGAACCATCTGGTTGCCAAGCCTTCATATTTGCACCAGAACTGACATTATCATCCCCTGGTCCTTGGGCCTTCAGATTCAGACTGACACTTACACCATTGCTCCACTGGTTCTTAGGTCTTCTGGTTTGGACTGGAAGTATACCACTGGTTTTCTTGGGTCTTCAGCTCATTGACAGCAGATTGTGGGACTTCTCAGACTCCATAATTATGTGAGTCAGTCCTTGGTAATGTGTGTGTGTGTGTGTGTGTGTGTGTGTGTGTGTGTGTGTGTGTTCTACTAGTTCTGTTTCTCTGGAGAATCTAACACATGTGACTTTCTCCTGCTCCTGGAACCCTAATAACCACACATACAGGAGACCTGAAATGTCAGGAATGTTGGCATATAAATACCCCAGCTCTTTTATCCCTAAGCTGGCTAAGTCTGAGAAAGTTCTACATATCTCAGAATTTCCAATCATGTTGAGCTTCAGTTGCCTGCAGTTGGAGTTATCTTGGTAACATGCCCCTTGTTTGCTGCCTCCTTTCCCTCACAGCACTTACCCACTAAGTATTCGCTTCATCTTCCAAAGAAACTATTTGCATTTATATCGCTGGTTCACAGTCTCCTCCTAGAGGACTTGAGACATAACCCTACTGAGTTGCTGCCTTTCTCTGTGTTTAATTTTGTTGACCCAATTTAGACCAAGATTTCTCTAACATACTTGTAAGACTCTGCTACTGGCTCATTCTATACCTGAAGTCTTTTCTCTTGGCTTAATATCTTGATATTCTGACTAGAGTTTGGCAGTTCCCTAAACTAGGGACAGAGTTTTTTCTGCTTGCATCTCTGATCACTAACTGGATAGATGACCATCTGGATACACAATGGTATCACCCCTATGACTTAGCTGTCTACAGACCCAAATCCAATTGCAAACTTCATCTCTCCAAAAGGTTGCCTTTGAATGATGACCGTGACCTGGATTCACCTTGCTTTTCTGCACATTATAAATTACCTTGCTAGTCAATCTCCAATTTGGGTAAAATATAGCTGTATATTCATCTCTGGCTTAGTTATAGCACTTTCTTTCCTCCTACTAGTTCTTCCATTGAACATATAAAATATTTTGGAGCAATGACTATAGCAATTTTTATATAAACCTAGAAGTACGTAGGCACACCATTTTTAATTTTTTTTAATGTTTTATGTTTTTTATTTAGTTTTGAGAGACAGAGAGAGAGTGTGTGAGCAAGGGAGGGGCAGAGAGACAAAGAAACACAGAATCCAAAGCAGGCTCCAGGCCCTGAGCTAGCCGTCAGCACAGAGCCCAATGTGGGGCTCGAACCCATGACCCGTGAGATCATGACTTGAGCCAAAGCTGGACGCTTAACTGACTGAGCCACTGAGGTGCCCCTATTTTTAATTTTTTAAAGAGAATCATAAGACTCCTTTAATACAAACTAAGCTTAATGTTTTTGGTATACTTTCAGATAAAATAGCTCCTTGTGTAGTTCAAGTGGCATACATTCTCATAAGGACATGAGCATTCACATCCCACCTAACTCTATTCAAGCCATTGGCAAGATTTTCTCAATATTGTAGCTGAAATACCTAAGCATTTCTTTTTATCAAGCCATTTAGGGTTGTACATTTTTATCACAGCCTTTGGTATTCTGTGCTCATCTTAATTTGAATTAAGCTAAGTTTTTGGTCTATAAACATACCCTTATTATGAAGACCTATCCCAGAATATTACCTAGAAATGATATTAAGTGATATTAAATTCCAAACTTTTAAATAATATTGTTAATAAGAAAACGGTTATGTCTGTCTAGTCCACAGCAAGACCAGGGGAAAAAAGAAAAAAACATCTCTATGTATATATACTCTGCATAGCAGCACCCCACCCCCATCCCAAACAAGCTACAGTGTTTCAGCAGGGGCGGGGTGGAAGGGTGAAATGGATAGGAAAAAACAGAAACATGGATAAAATTATATAAATAACTGTTGTTATTCTTGGATGGTGAAATGCAGATCAACACTTGAATGAATGTTGCCTTACAGAAATTTCAGTGCACAATGAAGCCTTGTTGTTACTCTAAAACGTTGTTCAAAGCCAGAAGCCAAGAAAAAGTTTTCAGATATCTTGACAGAGACCCACGATGGAGTGTTTTACCAGTGCTTCTGAAGGAAACCTCCGTGAATACTATTTTTATTTGAATTATGACATATACACAAGAAACACTTAAAGTGGCTGCTGATAACCACAGTGTTCCATTTCTTAAGGAAGGAAAAGAGCAACATCAAAATAAGAACACAATTACTTAGGACTTAATTCTCCAAATCCCAACCTGTTTAATGGCCCAAAAGCAAAGGAAAGAACTGGTTTTGTAAGCAAATAATTGTGCCTTGAATGGCCTCCAATATAGTTTTTGATCTATTATAAAAATTATTTTAGCTTTTAGTAAGTTAGGATTATGAGAATCAAAGCAACTACTAAAGAAACTTAAACAAGCCATTGAAAACCAATTAACACTAATGATAATGAATGTTATTGAGAAATACATACTGTAAGTATGTAAATATATACTGTAAGTATTGACGTGACATTAAAGACAAAGCTATGTGCCTCCAGAGTGGGAAACAAAATATAAATATAACCAGTAGAGCCCATGATATCTACAGTATGAAAGAGAGATTCATAATATATATAGAAATTTGTGCATGGGTCACCGCTTTTAATGTTGGTTAGGAAAACATTTATATGTTTTGAGAATATAATATTTTTATACATTGAGAATATAACCCTGCTAATGTCTTCCTCAAGGTGCTGGGCAGTTAGAAGTAACGTTCAGGGCATGGATTTTAAGGTTGAGCTCAAATTCCTGTTCAACATCCTAATAGTCATGTTTTATTAGGTAAATCTCACATAATCTAGTATAATTTCATTGATGGATTCAATGTTACTCTTACTTACTGAGCATCTACTATGTGCCAGGGTTTTAGATATTTAGGCTATACCAGTAAGTAAAACAATCCAAACTACCTGGCTACTTAGGGTTGACATCTTAGCAAGGGTTGACAGACAATAAACAATAAACATAATAATTTATGAAGCATATTAGAACATAAGTACTACATAAAATTGTAAAAAGTAAAGCAAAATAAGAGGAATGTGAGCTGGTAGAGGCTTAACATGAAGGTTTAAATATTATAATCTGACTTGGCCCCACTGAGAAGCTACCTTGTAGAGGAAATTAGCAGAACATTGTCATTGTATTTGCTACCTGTTGCTGCTATAACAAATGACCACACACCTTTAAAATGACACAGATGAAGGCTTTAAAATGACACATATTTATTATACTACAGTTATGGAGGTCAGAAATCCAAAATGGATCTCACTGGACTAAACTCAAGGTGTTGATAGTGCTGTTTTCCTTCCAGAGGCTCCAGAGAAAAATCATTTCCTTGCCTTTTCCAGCTTGTAGACACCTACATGCCCTGACTTCTGATGATACACTTCCAATTTCTGTTTGTATCATCATATCTCCTCTGACTTTTGACACTCCTGCTTCCCTTGTATAAGACCCTTTTAATTACATTAAGCCTACTAGAAAAATCCAGGATAATCTTCCCATCTCAAGGTCCTTAACTTAATTACACATGCAAAGTCCATCTTGTCATTTGTAAAATAACATATTCACAGGTTCCAGGGATTAGGACACGAATGTCTTTGGGAAGTTGTCATTTTGTTTAACACAGCTATATTGTGAATATTTTCCTAACCAAAGAATGTAAAGGCTGCTGGCCCTGTGTCAAGTTCTACTCTGCAAATGTTTCTCTCCCCTCAACTTCACCCAGGATTCCCACACATACTGTATCTCTATTCTGATCTCTACTGTTTGTTTTTATTTTGGTTTCCCACTAGAAAGACATGTAGAATCATTCTTGATATTAAAGTGTAAAGGAAGTGAGGAAATTAGTTGTGCATGGATTTGAGGAAAGACGTAAAAGGCAGAGAGAGGAGTCAATTCTGAGGATGTAAGGCACCAGCTAGCCTGGCATGTTGAAAGAGCAGTAGGGAAGCCCATACAGCTGAGAAGAATGAATGGAGGTGAGGGTAGGGTGCCGGGTGATAAGGGAAGAGAGATAATGCGGTCCTGCTCATGGGAAGCCCAAAAGGCCACTTTTATTATGAGAAGCCAGAGAAGACAATGGCAGTCTGATCTTCTTCTGTGTGATATGTTCTGGCTGGTGTGATTAATAAATCATGTCAGGACTATAGGGCTATAAACAAATCACCAAAAGGGCAGGTGTCACGATTTACCTTGATCTTAGTGGCTGGAAATTTCTCTTATTTTCTTTCAACTGCCTTGGTGCTGCACTAAAGAGCCAAATTTTTACTCAGGGTAAATGAAACATTTCCATGGGGTAGAGAGAGAGAGGAAAAGGACCCTGCCTCAAAGCCTGAGCAATCAGTCTAGTGAACTGGCTTCATTCTTTGCTGCATCCAAGAGCAGATGAGAATTCCCCTTTTTCTCGTTCAGTTTCAGGAAGCTCCGTGCCGTTCATAATACACACATACATGTGTTTTGCATATACACCAAGCAGACACTACCAAACTCTTGAACTCTGGCTGGTCCCAGATGCCAAGAGTCGGGACTCCCCCACCCCCCTCCTGTTTACCCTTCCCCTACACCTCCCCAGCAGAGGAAGTAGCTAGGGCTGGAAGGAGCCACTGCTTTACAGACTCATTCTTCTCTGGATTTCCTGCCTCCCGTGCCTGCCAAACCTCACTTCTGAAAAGCCCAGCTTCACCTTCTATGAGTCAGGTCAGCTGCGGAAAAAAACTTGATTTTATATCAGGCTGTAACGGATGAGCTTTTTGGTAGTATGTGGCCTCAGGCGGAAGCCTGGGCGTCCCATTAGTATGCTCTTCCTTCAACTGCTGAAGGCGAGGTGCTGAGGACCAGACCAGAGAGCAAGCGCTGGCCTGCCCTGAAGCCCAGGAGGACAAACAAGGCCAGTGTGCATGCCTGGGGTCGGGGGCACCAGGCTGTGGAGTGTTTCCTGTGTTCCCTGTAACCTGGATGTGTTGCTCATTATTTCATCATCTTCAGATGGGAGATGTGACAAGCTGGGGAGTTGTGGCCACTCCTGAGCACATGGACAGCTGAAAAGGGCCTTTGTCTCATGGTCCTTCTCATCATCTGGGCAGGAACCCAGGAGCAAAGGAAAAGGGGGGGAAGCAAATCAACCCTCCTGCTCCTCACTGAGTGGTCCTGGCACCAAAGAAGCACGCGATATCAGCCAGAATTAATTAACAACTGTTCATCTTCCCTGAGTGGAAACCACTGTGAAACCCATTTTGTTATCCAGAACAAGAAAGTGCTTCTTGAGCAGCAAAACACCCACTGTATTATCTATTATTGTTGTTGTCAGTAGTAGTAGTTGTGAGGCGAGGAGGGAAAGAAATAGCAAATTCTCTTTCAAATGACCAAAAGGTAAATAATGAAGAATGTTTCCTGTCAGAAGCTTCAATAGTGGGAAATAATTATTTTAGAAAGTCTAATAAATAAAGCAACCAAAATAGAGAAGTAAGGTGAATATGGATTTCATTTTAGGAAAATATGAAGCCATCTACTTCTGATGAATTTGGCAAGAAGTGAGAATATGTCAGGACTTTTGTTTTTGTTTTTGTTTTAATTTCCATAATATTTTATTGTCAAATTGTTTTCCATACAACACCCAGTGCTCTTCCCCTTAAGTGCCCTCCACCATCACCGCCACCTCTTTTCCCCACTCCCCCTTCCCCTGCAACCCTCAGTTCATTCTCAGCATTCAATAGTCTCTCAAGTTTTGCATCCCTCTCTCTCCCCAACTCTCTCTCCCTCCTCCACTCCCCTTGTTCTCCATTA
>NC_043711.1:73819426-73827938 GCF_006229205.1 Suricata suricatta | reverse complement strand
GTTTTGATTTGTGTTTCCCTGATGATGAGTGATGTTGAGCATCGTTTTATGTGTCTGTAGGCCATCTGGATGTCCTCTTTGGAGAAGTGTCTGTTCATATCTTCTGCCCATTTCTTCACTGGATTATTTATTTTGTGATTGTGAAGTTTGGTGAGTTCCTTGTACATTTTTGATATTAGCCCTTTATCTGATATGTCATTTGCAACTATCTTTTCCCATTCTGTCGGTTGCCTATTAGTTTTCTTGATTGTTTCCTTTGCCTTGCAGAAGCTTTTTATCTTGATGAAGTCCCAAGGGTTCAGTTTTGCTTTAATTTCCCTTGCCTTTGAGGATGTGTCAAGTAGGAGATTGCTGCTGTGGAGGTCTAGGAGGTTTTTCCCTACTTTCTCCTCGAGGGTTTTGATGGTTTCCTGTCTCTCATTCAGGTCCTTCAGCCATTTTGATCTTTTGTTTTTGTTTCTGTTCTCTTAGAAAGACAGAGTGTTTGGGTACCCCAGTGTCTGGGATACATGGAATGGGTTTATTGACAGTTCTGTCAAGGAGAGTACTTTCTCTTTTTGTCATTGGGTTATTGAAGGTATGACATACACAAGTAATCCCCTAAATCTGCCTGGAAGTATCACAGAGATAGCACCACACAACTAATTTACATATGATTCAATGATGGTGAGATTTTATGCATAGTAGCTTATACTCAAATAGGTAAATACACAGCAGAGTTATTTAATAGTTCTGTGACACTCATGTAAGACTGTATATGGACTTATGTGGTGGTTGAGATACATGTCAATCTATAATATATACAGAATTCTCATCTTCTAACAATCTTCTTGTCCTTATGTGGAATGCTGATTTGATTTTGAATCCTTTGGATTTGGATATTTTAGAAGTGTTCATTTCATAATAGACAGAGTTAGCAATGGCCCATTGTAAAATGAGGTCCAAGATCCTAGGAAGGCATTCTTTACCTTTTCATATACCCTGATGGTGCTTTGAAATCCCATCATCAAAAAGTCTTCCATTAAAATGAATATTTTGATTCATTTTCAAATAGCTTTATCCCTAAAATCTATCAGTCACATATTTGTATGAAAAACCTAAGAGCAGATTTTGGTAGGAACTGGGATAAGGAAAAAACAAAGGGGATAAAAAGTCTCCAGGTTAAAGAGGTGAGGGTTCTCTCTCAGTAAACTCCAGGAGTTCCTAGCTATGACACAAGATGAATCTAGTCCTAAAATATTACAGGGAAAAGGACAATTCCTTGCTAACAGGCTAAATGAACTGATAAAACCATTATAGTTCAATTTTAGATTATTAGATGCATTGGTTTTGCCTAGATGAGCAAGTGAGTGAATGAATGAATGAATCTTGACCCATGGATGAACCACAATAACAGAGGAACATTGCTAAATGAAGTAGGAGATGGAAGATCAAACATGTGACTTCTTTTGTCTCCATTCTTTTAGCTTTTTTAAATCTTACTAGCCATAGATGCTCCAAATCCAATTAAAAATAAAATTAACTCTTTGATTTCAACAGAGAAATGCAATTATCTCTAGAATCCAGAGCCTATCACTCCTAAACAAGAACCCTGTCAACCATACTTTGAGACCAATGTTTTGTGAAGATCTCATTCCCTAGGGCACCCATATAGAAACTGGGGAAAAAACCTTTGGAGTTGGTACATGACAGAAATGAAGAGAATTAGAAGACCAGCTCAGGGGTGCAGGTGATCAGAGACCCATGGTTACCTGAGTTGAGGTGGCAGCTTGAACCTATTACGCACATCATCAAAGCGGTTCCCAAGGTAAGGAGTGTCCACCGTCAGAAATATTGCCTTGTAACCCCCTCGTTCTGCCCGCTGCACTAGCTGCTTGGTGACCTCACGATCCTTGTAGATGTACAGTTGCAGCCAGCGGAGTGCCTCAGGACTGGCTTCTGCCACTTCTTCAATTGAGGAAGTGGACCAGGAACTCAGCATCATCCCGGTTCCCAGTGACCTGCAGGCTGAGAAAGAAAGACGATAACAGCAAGCCAAGCATTTTCCTCCACTCCAAAGCCTTCAGGTTGTGGCTCAAGGGGTGGAGACATCTACAAGAGCAACTTGGCAATAACAAGTCAATTCTTTAGATAGTTAGAAATATGCTTTCCTTTCTACTCTCTGAATTTATCTTGAAGGCAAAAATGAGTCAAATAGTCAAAGATGTACTATGGGTAGGGATTAAAAAATTGGGAACAACCTGAATCTCCAACCTTAGGGGACTAGATACACTGTAGTACATGCATAAAATGAAAGGTACACATCCACTAAAGGTAATATGTTCATCGTGGTTAATTTTGTGTGTCAACTTGGGTAAGTGATGGTTCCCAGAATTTGCTCAGATACATCTGAATGTTGCTGTGAAGGTATGTTTTAAGGAGATTAACGTACAAATAAGTAGATTTTGAATACGGTAGATTACTCTCCACAATGTGAATTGGGATCATCCAATCAATTGAAGGCCTTCCCTGAGGATTCTGTTAGCAGACTGCTTTCAGACCCAAACTGCAACATTAACTCTTCCCTGGGTCTCCAACCTGACAGCTTACCTTTTAGGTTTTAGGCTTGCCCATGTCCAGACTGCATGAGTCAGTTACCCAAATCAATCCCCCTACCCTTGCCTCTCTCTCTATGTACATATTCTGTTTCTATTGCAGTTATAAAAAATAATATTATTTGTGGACACAGAATTTCAAGATGTATTTTTAAAAGTCTACAAAATTACACAGAGAACATAATTTCACATTTGTACAAGTGTGATTATTTGTTTGTAAACCTAAACAAATTAATTGCCCATGATAGGTTGAAAAATTATAGGTGAGTTTCACTTATTTTCTTTCTTTTTAACTTTTTCAATTTTATCTTCAAAAATTTTGTTAAAGGTGCATTCTACCATTTATGTTGTACTTTTTAATATTATAAAATATATATGCTCAACATCCCAAGTACATAGCAGCTCCCTCACAAACTTTTGAGCAAGATATCAAGAAATGAGCACAGTTGAAGTGAAAAAATAAGTAATAAGTTAGACAAATTCACCTAACCAACAGTCTTAGAGAACTGGAAAGAACATGACATAGACTTTTCACCAAAAAAAAAAAAAAAAAAAAAAAAAAAAAAGGGTAAAAGGCAGTAGAATTGGGGTCAACTTTAGTGGAGGAGAAACTGATACAATGTTTATATGCCAATACCAACCATGGCAAGAGACAATAATATGTAAAACTGACCATATGATCCTGGGTCATTCAGCTTATCTGTGTGCCTGATGTATATCAAATGGCAGTAAAAGTTGTTGTCCAAGTGACACTCCTTGGGGGAAGCTGAGGTCAGGTGATGTGCTTTTCAAGACACTACTTTGAGAAGCTAAAATGCTTCTGTGCATTTTCAAATCCCCCATTAGTGTTTGTGAAACATAGTGTGCAAACACTCCTCCAGAATTTCAAGTTCAGTAGGTCTGAGATGGGGCCTGAGAATTTGCCTTTTCAACCAGTTCCTAAAGGTGCTGAAGTTGCCAGTCCCTTATACCACACTTTGAAATTTAAGTAGTAGCACTATCATTTGATAGTAAAATTCTAAGTTCATGTGGTAATAAAATGGATTTTGTTTTGGATAAGTGTTACTTTTCCTATGCCTTTGAAGTTGCTTCATTCCTGTTGCTCGAGTGACAGTTCAGATAAAGAAGATGTAAATTGGAGATTGTCTTGTCTGTGGGTAGCTAATCTGTTCCTTCCAGTATGCCTTGAGAACTTCTCTCAAGAGGCTCATGAGATGCAAGACATTGTCACAACTCACATCTTATTAAGTAATAACACATATGAACATATAACACATAGGAACATCTAGACCATTGTCTGATTTTCATTAATATTTATAAATATGGAAAATAGCTCCAGGTCACCTACTGCTGTTTGGAAGGAACACCAGGGAACATTGATTGACTGGGTCAGAATCCCCTAACCATCAGTTTATCACAGAGAAAATATGTCCTGAAGAGGAGGTGATATCACTAAGGTCACACAGAAATGGAGATCTGAGTGGGATGAGAACCCAGCATGTTTGACTACTTCTGCAGGGCAAGGATCTTTCTAGATAGAATTCTCAGATGCCCAAGAGACTCTCTGGTATCAAGCATAGATAAATGCATTTTCCCCATCCTTCAGGGCCATCATCCCCAAAGCGAGCAGGTTTGCCATATCCCTGAAGGATGCCACCATGCCAGAAGCTCTGGGAAGGCATGGAAATGGAAACCAGGGGGTAACATTTGCCACATACTGCCAGTACAGGGTGTGGCTACACAAAGGGGTTCAGCTAAGAGAACCATCAAATGATAGGACACCTTTTCGTAGTTTATACAAAGGCATCATGTAGATGAGCAGCTCCTGTCAATAAGGATCAAAAACCCTCAAAAATATCTTTTAATTCATAAGAAATATCTACAGACACTCCACAAAGACCATTAAAATTAAGCTATCAAACTTGCAGGAGATGTCAACATTCACAAACACTTTGCCTACTTCCCTTGGGTAGGCATGTCTAGAGAAAAGCAAGGCCAGTCCATGCCATCCATTTCCTGAGTCTACTGCTTTGATACTAATGGCTCCTGATGTTTTTGGTGCTCAATGTTTATTTTTCAATGATTAATCACATGGGGCTGAAATTTTGATTTAGGGACCTTTAAAATTCTAAGTCATCAATGTTTCCGGCTGTAGGCATTTAATAAATATTTGGGGTTTGATGAACTTACTCCAAGAGAATCTCCTGGATGCAGAAAGAATTTCAGAGCCTGTGCTGACTTACTATGAGTTGAAGCTAAGATATTACTCCCAGGAGAGAACAGGAGCAAAACTTAGAAGGTTTCAATGTCCTTGAAACATATATTACTGCCCACTGTGGTTCCCATTCACTTGTGATCATGTGCTGTGATAAAAAAAAAAAGGACAATTATTGATGAATTACATCCATGGTTTTTTTTAATGTTTTTTTATTTATTTTTGAGAGACAGAGAGAGACTGTGCAAGCAGGAGAGGGTCAGAGAGAGAGGGAGATACAGAAGCCAAAGACAGGCGACAGGCTCTGAGCTAGCTGCCAGCACAGAGTCCGACGCAGGGCTTGAAGCCATGAAGTGTGAGATCATGACCTGAACCGAAGTCGGACGCTTAGCTGACTGAGCCACCCAGGCGCCCCACATCCATGGTTTTCAACACAGTGTTATCTTTGAAAGAGACAGGGCACCCTGGGATTTTGCAATGACCATTCAGTGAGACAATCACGACTTTGCCTGTCAAAATATTGAGAAACTTCCATTCCAATTGCCAAATAACCATAGCTCTGAAGGAAATGACCCTCCTTCTTGAGTTCCTTTAATGTGGCATTATTCTCTTCTCTCCTCAAGTAATCCCTGGACCCCCATCCCTAGAACCCAGAAATTTAAGAGTTAATGCCTGGCATAGCGGGGACATCCAGAGCTGTTAGAGCACTAGAAACCAGCATCTGAGCATGTCTTTTCATTGGTTAAAGTTTTTCATTGTACTGGTTGCTAAATACTTCAAATGTCAGTTTTGGGCCTGATAAATAAAGAAAATACCCTTCTAGCCCACATTGCTCTTTGAGGACAAAAACTACAAGCTTTTTAATTTTATAAATCACTTGGCATAGTCAGACTTCGCTATAAAATTCTAACTAAAGTTATCCTAGTCTAGTGCTTGAAAGCATAAATGTTTCTGAAGCCTGTTTTCTCTCCATATTCATTTTCCACAATGAAACGCTGACCTGCTCTCAAGAGTAACAACTGTCAGGTTTCATTTTACAACGGGCAGGGGTCCGCTTGCACGGGGCTCTGTGTCCAGCTTGTGGTGTAGCAACAGAAGACTCCAGTGTATGTTGCATTTTCATAACTCCTAGCAAAATGGAGATCACATCTGAGGTGGTAAAGACAAGGCCTGGCCCTTGCGCAAGATGAAAGTCTCTAATGTTGATCCAAGTCTAAAACTCTTGGCTTCGTTATAGGCAGCATATCCTAGAGATACAATATCCAGGAGGACACACCACCAAGTAAACACTGATCCCATAAGGCACCCCACAACTCTGTTTCCTTCATTCCCCTCACTCCCTCTTTATCATTCCTAAGACATGTTTTCAAGAGTAAACACTTAAACTTTTAATGCTCTAGATGTATTCGTATTTTTATTTTTTTCCTCTTCTTTATTTAGAGACAGCAGTAGTACACTATGCCATTGCTATAAATAATGCATCAGAGATACACACACACATATCACTGAAAGAGACATTAGTAGGTTGTAGACATTAAAACATCAAAGATAGGGGCACCTGAGTGGCTCAGTGGTTAAGTGTCCAACTGTGGCTCAGGTCATGACCCCCCAGTTTGTGGGTTCGAGTCCACATCAGGGTCGGTACTGACAGCATGGAGCCTGGAGCCTGCTTCAAGTTTTGTGTCTCCCCCATGTCTCCCTCTCTCTGTCTCTTTCCCAATCATTCTCTCTTTTTGTGTCTTTTTCTCTCTCCTCAAAAATAAATACTAAAAAAATTATAAAGCATTGCCGATAAAGCCCTAAAAATGACTTTGGTAATAATATGTATTTCTTGAAAAGACAAGAGAACATAATGGATTGAGAGTCAGAAAGCCTGGGCTACTGTCCCAGGCTGGCCATCCATGAGGAACACTTCATCTGCAAAATATCTGTAACCACAGCTGCTGTCTTGTCTGTTTCATAGCATTGCTAGAAAGTCAACACTGAGGCAAGGTTTGTGAACATTTTCTGTGTAAACTCTGAAGCCATGTGATTTTAAAGGGTTAAGTGAGAGAATGCCTAACACTATGTGGGAAAAGAAGTCCCAGATAGCCTTATAAATTCAGAATTTTGCCAAGGGCCTGGTTTTGTTATCATTACTCATAATCTTCTCCACACCCAGCTTTTCCCAGCATTGGTTTTGATGATGAAGACACCATTCCTCTTTGCAGAGAGAGTGTGGAATCCTCAGTGCCTTAAACAAGAAAGCTCTCAAAAGGAGAGAGGAATCTTTTCCAGGCCAAGGAACTCCATGATAGGGCTGATGTAGGAAGAGAATATCAAAGCAGATAATTCGAACATTCCCAGGGTGTACATTCCTTTGGAAATCCAGGGACAAGAGAACAGCAAATAATCCAAGAAGTGCAACAAAAACATGCTTTTCCCCACTCCCCACCTCTATCCCTTATCTGTCTATAGATTTCCAAGTCTGCAGAATAAATCTGAGAAACTGTCAGCATTTACTTAGTAAGTCAACAATAATAATAGCGAGAAGAAAAGTTTTAACATTCTCACTACATTTTTTCTCTGCTTTATTTGAAATAAAACCATAAGTATAATAATATGCAAATAAATGCATTTAATATCATTGTTTACTATCACCCACAATCTCATCCCTACACACTGGCTATGGGCTGATGGAAAACATTGGTGTATTCTGCTTAACAGAATAAAAGTTATCCTGGAACCCACCCACAACAAAGATTTTTATTAGAGTGAAATCACACGCCCTAGGCTGGGGAAATGTTGCAAGGGTCTTCAATAATCTGGTATAAGATTTGACCTTAGTCAAATGTAGTTCTGCCTCCCCAACTGCCATTCAGTAGAGCTAACTCAATTTCCTACTCTATGGAACCTGTAATCAACCACTGAGGTCTATTTACATCAATTCATCTTAGATATCAATGCAACTACTTCTGGACTTGATACAAACCCTAAGCTCCAATGTACAGTGACTTAATTGGGCTAGAACAAGCAAGTAGCTTTGCAAAGTGGCATGAACTGGCAGAATTATTTGTACGGCTAAGAAAAGCACTTGCACTTGTACATTTTGGCAGTGTTTTGCTTTCCATCAAGCAAGCCTTAATGTAAATGTTTATTTCTTATCTAGGTAATCTGGATGTACAGGAGAGAAGACAGGAAGCCTACTGTGGACTTAAATTTTAGGGGACACTAAGCCTGCCTGTCCAAGTTCTTTAATAAAAAAACACTTTGTACACATTTCTCTCCTTGGTTTCAAGTCATCCTGACATCAGCAGGCTTTCAGAAGATCTTATACAGTCTTCAAGTGGGAATGATATTCATGCTACATCCAACAGTGTTTCATCTTCAAGGATTTAAACTATGCCATTGGCTGGGAGCCATTAAAGACTTTCATTTTAGACTGTATCTGGTGCTTCTCAAGCTTTGATGTACATAAAAATCATGTGAGGATATTGATAAAATTCAGATTCTGGCTCAGTAGTTCTGAGGTGGGACCTGAAATCTGGCATTTCTAACAAGCTCCTGAGTGATGTTAATGCTTTTGCTTTTTGGACTATACTTTGAGAACAATGAGATGGATATTTTCTTTCCCAAGGACTCAGTCAAGTTCATTGGACATAACTGATGGCATGAGTAAAGCTAGGACCTTAGAGCAAACTGATCAGTGATGGTAGGGTAGGTT
>NC_043711.1:73788260-73819326 GCF_006229205.1 Suricata suricatta | reverse complement strand
TATATATGGAGCAAAAGCGAGAGAGGGAGCAAGAGCATAAGAGCACTCAGGCAGAGGAGAGGTACAGGGGGAGGGATGGAGAGAGAGAGAGAGAGAGAGAGAGAGAGAGAGAGAGAGAGAGAGAGAGAGAGAGAATCTTAAGCAGACCCAACACTCAGCATGGAGCCCAACTTGGGGCTCCATACCACAACCCTTGGATCATGACCTGAGCCAAAATCAAGAGTTGATGCTCAACCAATTGAGCCACCCAGGTGTCCCATTATCAGACATATTTTAGAACCTTGCTTATCTAAGACTTTCCCAGCCACCTACCTGTTAGGTTAGAAACAAACATAAACCACAAAATAAAAATAAAATTTCAGAAGATGAGGAGAGGGAAGTTACTGAAAGCTGAGATAGTTGACCAATTATAAGATAGCTTCCAAATGTTTAATGTCTTGTCCAACAATCTTACACATATAGATAAGATGTTGAATCACCAAGTAAAACTAAAGCTTATCATGCTAGACTTGACAGGGAGGAAAATTAGAATACTTTTGAGGATGACACTCATCCACAGTTACCACCACCACTACCACAACAGAAGCAATTATAAACTATTAGTTATCAATGGCAGTAAATGTCTATTATTTGAAACATTAATTCATGTGGATCAAATCCTATTTCCAGATTAGAGCAGACTGGTTAAGAAATGTGCTACCTTGGGTCCAAATTATTTCTTTGAAAATAGCTCCCTTTTATGGGAAAGGTGAGTTATGTTTCCAAAATTGTGTGTTTAAAGGATTAAAGTGTCTTAGGTTATTTTTAGGTGCACTTGATTAAAAAGCTCCTGCAAAACTTAGTCACCAAGACAGCTGTGCTGAAAATGTTGAGAAAACGCATTCTGTCCTCTGCACAGGAAGCCATTGTGCAATGGGAAAAATATGCAATGACAAAGTACCAAGCAGTCCTGTGGTTCAAAACTCAGAGTCTTACACACTAAGGTGTTTGCACAAATGTGCACCCTAACATCCACTGGGTGTGCCTGCCTTTCTACATACAGGAACTGCCCTTTACAGATCTGTTAAAGATTGAGTGAAAATTATTTATTGTCTCCACATCTAAAATTACTATTGAGATTACTTAGAAAAATGTTTTGAAACTTCCACTATAATTATGCGTGAAATACTTAGAAGTGGTCAAGTAAATCTTAGTTTATGATTTAGGGAATTTAAGCAATTGCAACACTGCCAAGAAAGGCCAGGAAACCAGATTTCATCTTTCCAATGCTTTTAAGATGGTCCATTGTCTGAATCTGGAGCAGTTTAACCTTGAGTGACCATACTGTCACTAACTTTGAGGGCTCTTTTTGTCTGTACGGAAAGATTTCCAAGAAACAACTAGTCCCAATGACATCTGTTCCCTTTATTTCTTTCTTCCATTGTGTCTCTGGGGCAGAACTCTGCATTAGACTAAAACATTAGCTTTACTGTAATGATCCCCAGGTTATTATTCTGTCATTTTATTAAGTTGTCAGGTGCTAGCATATACCTGGAAGATCACATGGAGACCACGCCATAGTGAGATGTCTTTTATGACGGTTTCAAGGAAGATCAAGCCTGCACTTGACCTCAATCAACCTCCTTCAGTATAACAACCTTGGTGTTGGTTCATACATGTGAGCCTCTGACTTCTGGCTGTCATATTTTAATGTCATCAGGCATACTTATAATTTGAGAAGAAGCAATCTCATGCTCTCAAGAAAGCTGCTTGATAGCTTAAATTCTGGTGCAAGATACTAGTAATCATACCACTTGATGTTGGTCTTCAATGTAGTCAGAGGCTAGTTTTTTACGAGCTGTTTTTGATTGATGAATTTGTTCTTACTGCAAAGTGGTTTCAAAACTGAATCTATCATTTCTTGGAAAATTTTTAGATATAAAATGTCGATATATCTATGCATATATATATTTTATATATTTTGTGTATCTATGCATATATGTAAAGAAGGTCCACAATCTTTTAATATATGTGTATGTATATATGTATATGTGTATGTGTGTATGCTTACGTACTGTGCAGAATGAGCATGTCCACTGAATTTTGATTGTGAGAAAAGAATGTCTGAAACATAAAATTGAGCTGAAATAGGTTGAAAGGAAAGGTGAGAATTGATTTATTTTTACTACAATGAAGCAAAAAGGTATTCTCTTCCAAATGTTTAGTGATATAATTTGGACAAAGTTCTAGTGAACTGTCCTTTCTCTTATTCCTCCTTAGTTTTGTTAATGGATTAAGACAAATAACTCGATCAGACTCTAGAGGGAAACAGATCTCAGTTCAAGCCCCATCTTGATCATGGACCAGCCCTAGACTTTGGTTAAGGGCGTCCGTCTCCTCCACTGTCAGATGAGGGGAATGATAAATGATACTTACATGACAGGTCTATTGTGAGGATTAATGGTGGTCCAGCATCTGGTGCAGAAAAGGCACTCACTTTAGAAAAAAATTCATAAAGCAAATCTCATGCTTTCCTGGATTTAGGTAAAATTGAGAATAATGGGGATATTTTCCTCATAGGTGTGCTGAAATGTATATCTACTCGGTCACCTAGTACAACACATAAATATATAAATCAATAAAGCTTTCAAAAATACATCATTTGGGTCTGGAGCAAAGGAAATGACAATTTTTCTTGCTGAATGGTCTTTCACTCAATGTCAAAGTCGATCACTTAATCTCGGAAAATCCAGAAAATTCAACAGCGAAAGGTCTCACCTACATCCTGATTCAGTTCTTCGGGGTCTGTGTGGCTCTTTGTGTTACTCTGCAATTTCTCCCACCTGCATCTTAATAGGTGGTCAAGTTCTAGCTGAGTTCCCAAACTTCACTTTGGAATGTTCCGGCCTTTTAGGCTCAAAAAGAAAGTGTTTAGATTTAATGGTTTTACAGCCTATCAAATCCTGTGTGGTAGCCTCTAATTGCATCCAGGGGCAGGAATTTCTTTTAGAATTTTTTTTTTTTTGAGAGTTTACTAAGAATTTGCTAATATGCTGAGCATTCGTAGACCGCCTTAGGTGGGTTTGATTTTTCTCTATTTGAGGTCCTGGCACTCCCTCATGTGGCACTTGTGCATATAACAGTCAGAAGCAAACGGATGAATTAGTACTCAATCTCCTCCTTCCTCTTGATTTCTCATGTTTAAATGAAGCAAAAGAGCTAATGTAGTTCCATGGAAGCTGAAATAAAATTTCACTACAAGCACTGTGCATAAAACCAGAGAGATTTCTATGATAATGTCCTAAAAACCTCTGAGGTATAGTAAGCATTTTATTAATTTGTTCTGTGAGAACTCAAAGACACTTTACTTCTCTTGCAAAATGGAAATTTCACCTAATGAGACTACCTGTTTTATATTAATAAGCATTTATGTTTATATTGATAGTTCCTTCACTACTTTAAGTATTTGTAGAAATGATTCTGTAATCATCCCTTAAGCTTATAAAAGGAATAAAATGTAAATCAAAAGCCAATCTAATAGGGTTTCAAATGGATGCGCTGTTTATAAGTAGAAGTATTTATGTGGCTCCTTAAATATTATAACCATTGTCAATTATTAAAATGTTAACTAAATCATCTGTTGCAATAAATCCCTTATTCATAACACAGTGCATGACAAACAGCTCTCAACTCAATGCTTCTCAATTTCCTTCCATCTTAAAAGACTTTCAAAAGTTTTATTTTTTGTTTAAAATTCAAGCCCCTTTATATATGCTCCTGAGTTTTGCTCAAGGCTCGTATTTCCTAATGAGTTTCATATTCGGTGGCTTATTCCATCCTCTCAAAACTAAAAGGATAAAACTGTAACAACATAGAATATTTTCAGTTAATATTCCAAGACTATAATGTGAAGTTTGCCTTAGGCTTCTTGCTGTAGTCAATGATACCTGGAAATATCAGTCACTGACCAGGATCTTATAAAACAGCATTGCTAAAGTGACTAATAAACTTGAACAAGATATTTAATGTCTGCAACCCCGCAGTTTCCACAACCACAGGAATAGGAAAGAGATCCTTAGGGTGTTGTGACTCCTGGGTGGCTCAGTCAGTTAAGCATCTGTCTGACTCTTGATTTCAGCTCAGGTCATGATCTCACTGTGGGTGAGTTTGAGCCCCAAATTGGGCTCTGTGCTAACAGTGTGGAGCCTGCATGGGATTCCGTCTCCCTGTCTCTCGGCCCCTCCCTTGCCTGCTATTTCTCTCTCTCAAAATAAATAAATAAACATTTAAAAAAGAGAAGATCTTTAGAGTTTGGGACTCATGCTTTAAGATGGGTAAGACATAGAAGAATTAATAAATGCAAATTTCCTGGCATACACGAATTGCCAAGTAAATGTTGGCTACCATCATTTTTCACAACAGTTCATTTGTGTGGCATTTATTAAACATCTATTTGGCTTTCAGCAAGATCCATAAATAAATATGTCTGCTTGCTTTGCTCTCTCCCAAGAATGCAGCTATGAGAAATGGAAAGCAAACACATAGAAATGATCACTCCACTGTCTACACTCTCCAGAGCTGGCACAGGACAAAGGAGAAAGAGGGTGGGATTTCAGAAGAGCAGTTCTCTACCTTGAATGGTTTCTCTACTTCATGAAATCTTAAATGGTGACAGAACCATTCATTTATATCCTGAAAAAAATGGTAAAGATCATCTTTCTGTTAGGGATTTTCTGGTTTGGGTTTTTGAGTTTTCTCATTGTAGAGATTTTGTCTTCATTCTTGCCTTCACAGCAGAACTTTTTCTTTAAAAAAAAAAAAAACTCTGTCTTTTCGAACCCCAACATCCAACACAAGTAGCTCTGTGCTCAGTGACACACCTCACTTCCCCAAGACTCTAGGGAACAATCCTGATCTCCTTGGGACATGCTAAGAAAACCAGGATCTTGCTTAAGCAGCTGACTTTATCAGTGAGGAAACGTAATCCTCCTAGAGAGTGGAAACGACCTGCCACAGAAGTGAAACTAGTTAGTGGTGAGTTTCCACATAAATCAGATGTCCCAGACTGACAGCCCAGGGGACAGTTGTAGCCCACAAAAGTATTTGCTTTGGCCCACACATTGTTGCCCCAAATAGTGTTTTAGAGAATTTTTGATTTATTCACCAACATTTAAAACCAGGAGATTACACATAAAAATCAAGGTTTCTGGATTCTCTTAAAATTTTTGAAGATTTGGCAACCCCACATCCTCAACCCCTTGAGACAGCAGTTAGCCGACACTAAAATGTGGCTGCCCCTCTCTACGGAACCTGCAGTCTCGGGTTTGCTAGTCTCCACCATCGAGCCTGCATTGTTGTTTTCCTAACTTCATCCCTCTTTGGGTATTTATGTTACCAATCTGACCCTTAAAGTCATTTCTGAGGTTCCTGCATAAAACTTAAAATAAAAATATCTTAGCAAAGTAAAAAGAATGACTTTTACTCCCACTAAAGTGTAAATGGAATATACTTTTCTTTTTTTTTTAAGTTTTTATAAAATTTTTATTTTGAGAGAGAGAGAGAGAGCAAGCAGGGAAGGGGCAGAGAGAGAGGGAGACAGAATCCCAAGCAGGCTCCATGCTGTCAGGGCAGAGCCCAACGTGGGGCTCAAACTCATAAACTGTGAGATCAGGACCTGAGCCAAAATCAGGAGTTGGATGCTTAACCGACTGAGCCCCCCAGGCACCCCAGGAGTGTGTATACTTTTCTGAAAGTGAGATTTTTAATATGTGGAAGAAATTTTGGGAACTCTGAAAGGCAAATAAGAAGTGCACCCCATTTGGGGAAGCATTTCCTAGCATTCTCATGTAATTTTCAAAGGACCCCTAGAAGTAAGAGCTCTTATTCAACTAAGGTTACCAGATACAGCAAATGAACATTGAAACCCAGTTACAAATGATTCATTTTTTATCTGACATTCCAATGCAACTGGCTCCCTGCACTTTATTTGGCAACTTTGTATTCGCTGCCGTTTTGAAAAAGAAGAAAGAATAACTCCATTGGTCACCGTGCACCCACAAGCTGTGTAAGGAAATAGAGCCTTGTTCTCGGGCGCAGTTCATCTCGGGGATGTGTTTCACAGTGGTGACAAGAAAGCCCAAAAGACCCTTGTAGCAAGGTTCTGTGAAGTCTGAAGAGCCAATGGAGAAGGCAAGATTGTGGTACTGTGGTAGCTTTGAGAACTTTCTGGATGTCCATTCTAATTATTCAAGCCTGGTTGTTCTCTGGGGATTCGAATGGCTCTCACCTTGATCTGCACTCTTCCAGAAGCCAACAATGAGGCAAAGATATGAGTGCAAGTCTTTTATTTGGGAATAAGAGTTGAAGAAGTAGGAAAGTGAAAAGAGGGTTGGGAAGACAGTCAAGGAAGGGTGTGTTATTGGGCAGGTAACCCCTCACTCACCTATCCATCAGCTCCTGTTGGCAGAGAAAACACAGACAAAAAGTGGCAAGTTCTGACAGAAATGTAGCAAGGGGATACATCCTGAGACCAACGGCACCTGCTCCAGATGCACATACTTTCTTTCCTTCCAAGTAACCTGTCCATCTCACAACCCAAACGTACCAACCAAGGAGGGCTCTTGGTGATGGGCCGATTACCATCATCTTTCAGGGTTAATTTAAGGATATATTTTTATTTTTAAATTTTTAAGCTTTTTTTAAAGTTTATTTACTTATTTCTGACAGAGAGCACAAGCAGGGGAGGGGCAGAGAGAGAGGGAGACACAGAATCTGAAACAGGCTCCAGGCTCTGAGGTGTCAGCGCAGAGCCCTACACGGGGCTGGAACTCATGAACCGTGAGATCATGACCTAAGCTGTAGTTTGACATTTAACCAACTGAGCACCCAGGCGCCCCCGGGGTTAATTTAAATATTACATAAACCATCAATCCATGGATGGTAATTGAACCATAGAAGAGAACCTTAGGAGTGATGGGATCCTGAGATTTCTACTACAAATCTAGATGTAAACTGTTATCACTACCCTCACAGGAAACTGATCCAGGGTCTTAGATTCTCGAGGGCATTGTGTGTAACATGTCATTTCTGGTTTCTCTGTGTCCTCAGTGTCACCCCATCCCCTTGGGTCATACTGTTCTACCCTCTCCCAATGTCTGTCATGTGTCTCACTCTCCTGGGAGGGCCTGCTTTGCACGAGCCTAAAGCGATAAATCAGTTACTTCTAGGGGATTGTAATTGACAGACAAATGAGTTTCTTCTCATGACATTGTATGAGATTTTATGGAAATTAAAAGCAGCACATGGTGGTTAAGAGCCACGATTCTGGGACCAGACTGTCTAGGTCTGAATCCTGTTTCTATCATTTATGAGTTGTGTAATCCTGGGCAAGTTACTCATCTGCTGGGTGCCTCAGTTTCCCATGTGTAAAATTGGCTTAATATAGTACTCCTTCCTTGCGCTGCTCTGAGGATGGATTCTTTAATATTTGTTCATGTGTCTTGTTTCTAAAACTTTACATGAGCTAAATAATTTATTTACCTTTCTCTGACTGACTTATTTAGCTTAGCATAATATACTCTAGTTCCATCCATGTTGTTGCAAATGGCAAGATTTCATTCTTTTTGATCACCAAGTAATATTCCATTGTATATATGAACCACATCTTCTTTATCCATTTCTCAGTCAATGGGATTTGGCCCTTTCCATAATTTGCCTATTGCTGATAGTGCTGCTATAAACTCGTAAGGTATTTAGGGTAGTGCCTGGAACATGGTAATTGTATTGTGTTTGGTAAATTAATCTAAAGGAATATCTCAACTGGTATTTAATAATACCTCATAGTTAGTGCTGGGAGGAAATAATGTTGTTCAAAATAGTCCTATCTAGGCCATCAAATCATAGTTTCTAAGTTAGCTTTCTTCTCATTTTTCTTTTCATCCCAGCCCCACCCAAACTAAGGAGAACTGATCTTAGAACCAGCAGAAGGGAGGTGGAGAGTAAGTCCCGTCATTTCTTAGTAAAGAAAGTGCTTTCTCTGGAGCTCTACCTCTTTACCCACAGAACGAACACAGAGACGCCTGTCAAATATCACGTATTTGATATGGACATGCATACACACACAACACACACACACACACACACACACAAATGAGTTTCTTCTCATGACATTGTATGAGATTTTATGGAAATTAAAAGCAGCACATGGTGGTTAAGAGCCACCGGGTGTTGTTGTTTTCACCAAGTGAGCTGTGCTTGTTGCCTTCTTTTACTTCCTCTCCTTAACTTCTAGTCTCTTCCTGGTCCCTCCTCCATCTTTCACTTAGTTTTCCTGGTTCCCGTCTTACAAAATAGTTTGAAGGAAATTTTATAAGTATAGACCCCAAATAAGAAGAATATTAAGTCAGGAGCAATCCCATCACTCATAAATAAACACATGTAAAATGTAGTCTGCATTTTTTGTCTTAAAAAATAAATGTATTTTAGGGTCTGACTATTGTTTGTAACTGCTTTTTAAAAAATACACCACATTTTTACATACCACCACACTCTTTCTCTCATATGATTAAAAAAAATTGATTCCATTTTTAATGCACTCTATTTTTTTTACAAACAATCTCCAATTATGGGGATATTTGGGGGGGGGTTCCCCTAACTTTTCTCCTATTAAAAATAACAAAGGCAGGAGAATGCATGCAGAGATATCATTCTTCAAACTCATAATTATTTCCTTGGAATTCCTAGAAGAGGCCTTACAGCATCACATGAGATTTATACTTTTAAATTTTGATAAACAATTATCAAACAATTTTCTAGAAATATGATTCTACCTTACATTATTTTTATCAATATTTGAAAATGCACATTTTCCTTCCAACCTCATCACACTGTAAAACCTGAGAATGATAATTTGATATTCAGAAAATAAAACATACAGTTATAATTTTTATATATTTGATAATTAGGAAAATTGAAACTTTCATAAGTTTATTGGCCATTTTCATGTGTTCATTTACAAATTTCCTATTTGTCTTTTTCCACTTACATCTTTCTGTCTATTTTGTGTTAGATGTTATTTCATTATTCAAGTATGGGGCTTTTCACACAGACAGCATAGAAGTTTCTGGTTTTTTGTTTTGATTTATTGGCTTTTGTTTTAATGGTTGTTGTCTATGGCACACTTGGAAAGGCGTTTATTATCCCAACTGTAAATAGACAGATATTGGTTTTCTTCTCCTCCACTACCACCCCTTCTCTCTGCCCGTATCTCAGGATTACCATAGACAAATGGCTGGATCTTAAGGCCACTTCTCTGTGGGTGGTCCTAGAATTAAAAAACGTTCTAGACTCTAACCTAAGTCTGTCCAGCACAATCTCACTGTGTCATGCTGATGTCCCTGGCAGAATTCTATGATAGACATTTCAAAAAGGGAAGTAAATCCATAAGATCTGTAATACTTAGAATTAAAATGCTTTAAAATAGCATTTAGTTCTTGTTCTTTGGGCCTGAATTAGTTCCTGCTCTGCTTAGTATCAAAAGAAATCAGATAGGAGTTTTATAGGAGTTTCTGAAGCAGGGTGGGTAGATTTATCCCTATGCATACCTTTTCAAATGTTCATGGTTGTTAGGGGAGTGAAAGCTAATAAATTAGCCCTAATGAGGAATTTCCTTGCATTGCATTTGAATTTCTCATCTCTCTCTCTCTCCTAAGGCAGTTAGAAATGCTCTATTGGGAATCTAACCCATTCGTAAAGCAGAATCATGGTCCAAAGCCACGGCAGAAAATGCAACCAACCAGGTCACTGGATTTGCTTTTTCCCTGTGAGAATCACGTGGTTTGGGGAAGCAAGAAGGGCTTTGAAATAAGGTAGCCATGAGGTTGAATCCCATCTCTGCCACTACCTACCTTGGGTGAGCCAAGTCAATTTCTCAGATTTCCATTTTCTGAAATATGGATACTGATCACATAATATAACTAAAAGCTATTGAACCACCACTCTCTGCAAGGCGCTATTTTAAGCACTTTGTATGTGCAAGCTCATTTAATCCTGACAGTAACTTGAGGAGGTGGGTACTATTTTTATCCCCATTTTACAGCTGATAAAACTGAGACACAATGAGTAGCTTGCCCAGAGTTATACAGCTAAAAAATAGAGGCGCAGAAGGTGCAAAAACAGGTCAAGGAGGTTCATTTTTATGAGAGTAAAAAATATCCAGGAAGTGTTTGCTTGATGCATACAGAGAAAAGAGTCACTAAATGTTAGTCTTCCACTGTCCTCTGGAGTGAGGGCTTTCCTCCTACCTCGGGCAGTTGCGAGCTCGCCATCCACATGAGCCATGCACTGCATGGCTGTAGCCCCAACGCATACCGGCATGCTGACCCTCTGTCCCAAAACAGAGGTCGACAGGTCTATTTCAGCAACATCTCGGAGCATCCGTGGATATAGCTTCCATCTGGAATTTTTAAAAAAGAGTTTTAGAACTGTAAAATCATAACCAAGGCTTTGACATTACATTTTAGTTTAAAAAGAGCAAATATTCTTGTCTTCCTCCCACCCGGCAAACTACAAAATTGAAGGAAAAGAAACAATTTTAATGCTCGTTTAGGTGGCAAGTTTGCAATAAGATCATAATGAATTTCACAAGCTACCGTTCTTAGTGAGGTGGAATTACCCCGTGCAAGTGTCTGGTTTTGTCAAATGCATGCAGTCGTATAACTGTCAAGACAATCAAGAATAGTTCACCACCTTGAAAAATGTCCCCATTTCCCTTTGCAGTGAAATTCTCTCTCTCCTACCAACCCCCTAACAACCACTGAAATTTTTTCTGTTCATACAGTTTTACTTTGCAAGAACATATAAATGGCATCATAAAGTATGCAGACTCTTGACTCAGACTTCTTTCACTTAGCATAGTGCATTTGAAATTCATCCCTGTTGTCATGTGCGTCTATAATTTGTTCCTTTTGGTTGATGGATAGTATTCCGCTGTAGGAAGTACCACTGTCTGTTTGCCCATCCCTCAGCTAAGAGACGTTTGAAACATCTCTAGTTTGAAGCAATTATAAATAAAGCTGCTGTATGTAAACATTCATGCAAATGCTTTTGTGTGAACATAGCTTTCATCTCACTTCCTCCAAGTCTTTTTAAAGATGGTATATAAAAACACGAAAGTTAGATTATAAGTTAGGAAGAGAGGAACCTGGGTGGCTCAGTTGGTTGAGTGTCCGACTCTTGATTTTGGCTCTGGTCATGATCCCAAGGTTGTGGGATTGAGCCCCGAGTCAGGCTTCTCATTGAGAATGGAGTCTGCTTAGGTTTCTCTCTCTCTCTCTCTCTCTCTCTCCCTCTTCCCTTCTGCCCCTTTCCCCAGCTCGTGCACTCACTTTTTCTAAAAAAAAAAAATAATAAAAAATTTTTAAAAATTAAAAAATAAAAAAGAAGAAATGTTATGTCCAGTTTGTCTTTTTAAAAAAAATAACAGGGGCGCCTGGGTGGCTCAGTCTGTTAAGCCTCCGACTTCAGCTCAGGTCAGATCTCACGTTTGCGGGTTCGAGCCCCGTGTCAGGCTCTGTGCTGGCAGCTAGCTCAGAGCCTGGAGCCTGCTTCCAGTTCTGTGCCTCCTTCTCTCTCTGCCCCTCCCCCTCTCATGCTCTGTCTCTCTCTGTATCAAAAATCAATAAAACATTTTGAAAAAAAATAATAAAAAAAATAAAAAAATAACAGACAGTAACTTCAGGTAATTACTTTTAAAATTATAATGTGATAGAGCACAGAGTTGGCTCAGTCAGTTAAGCATCTGACGTTGGCTCAGGTCATGATCTCATGGTTCATGAGTTCAAGCCCTATGTTGGGCTCTGTGCTGACAGCTCAGAGCCTAGAGCCTACTTGTGTGTGTGTGTGTGTGTGTGTGTGTGTGTGTGTGTGTGTGTGCCCCTCCCCCACTTGTACAGTTTCTCTCTCTCAAAAATAAGTAAAGATTTAAAAAAAACTTTAAAAAATAAAATTATAATGTGGTTTCTTCAAAATTCTTAAACGAAAGTCAGTATCCACTAAAGTATGGTGATAGGGAAGATAAGTCTATTTAGTTTAATTGTGCATCTTTTTCTAAAAGGTTCTTTGGCAGAAATTGGACTTTTGGCTTTAAGAATTTTTGACTCCTGAATATGATCTTAAATGATCCTGCAACTCTTTTGCATTGTAGTAAACATATTACGTATATGTTTATTATGTAAGCCAGGAACCAAATTGTTTATCAATAAACCAAGAACCTAAAACCTTTACTAGTAAAATTTACAGGAGAACAAGTTCTCTTTCCTCTCAGCGATATTTACATGTCCTATTTGTTCAGGATTATTTTTCTCATTAGTAACTCATTAGAACTGGTGAAAACATAGGCCTCTTTCTAATGAGCACTAAGAAACAAACATGCATGTAACACATACATACATACTTAACCAGCTCTCCCCTTTCATTACCTAGATTTAATTGTGCTTCCAGAGAGATCAAGAATTTTAGTTAATATAGTAAAGTGTGATTTAGAAATGTAGTAACCAAAATAAATTGAACCTCCAAGGTCTTAACTGAAGCCTACTTCCTGTAGTGGAAGAAAAAATTCTGCCTTCATATTGCTTTGGGTCTGTAATCTAACCCTTCCTCACATAATAAAGTAAAAACATCCAGCCCTTGAAAAGCATAATAAAGAAATTTTACTGTGCGATTTCTCTGTAATTCCTTTGAACATCATAATTGTTATTATTTTCTGTCACACCACATGCTTTGCTGCTGGAAGTCTTTTCAACTGACCCTCACAGCATGCTTCTTTGATCTCCATTTTGACGGGGGAAAGGCAGAAGCCTTGAAGAGAGTTTTTATTACCAATCATCTCTAAGTGTATTATGAGAATGAGAGAAAACTATTTTAATAGCAGCCGTTGGCATGCTGGCCTTGGAAGGCATTAATATTTACTTAGAGCTGAGGAAACAATGAAAGCTTTTATGAAGAGCACACACAGAGCTGCTGGGCATCGTGTGTGTGTGCGTGTGTGTGAGTGTGTGTGTGAGTGTGTGTGTGTGCGTGTGTGTGTGCGTGTGTGTCAGAGAGGACACTATTAAATGTCCGATTCCTATGTAGAAGGCAAGTCTCAATCTTTCCATCTCCAGACAGTAGCTTTATGCTTGTCCACGTGGTGGCGCAGTCCCTTTAATAACTGTCCTTGCTTTTCCATACATGCTATTTTCTGTTCTGACCGTGACATTACAGAGACCTTACAGAGACTCCACCAACCAGTGCACAAAATGCAAGTTTCAGGCAAAATTAGATAAGATCATGGAATGGGAAGTGTGCGTTCTCTAAAAAGTTTTCCATAGTTCGATATTTTCTGAAGAACAATTACAACTAAGCTTGTCAGTTCTAATAGCTTTCCAAGTCCCAACTGACCCCAGATGGGATAGAAGTGGGAAAGAAGCGGTTTTTTTTTCCCACAACCTTACATAAAATAGTAGCTAACTAGAACCTTGGACTGTGCTCTTATGAGACCTCCACTTTGGAAAAAGGATATGAAGATGGGCAAAATAATTGAACCAACGAAATAATCAACGTCTTTCGAAGGATGGAAAATAAACTGATTGAGTAAAGGAAGTAGGAGGTACAGGTGGGGTCTTTTCACAGAGCTTTTGACCCACATTCACATCCAGCAAAAGCCTCACATTTAATTTACAAAAAAAAAAAAAAAAATCTGGTGATGTACACACTCCCCAGGATGGGTTACTGTGTTTGAAGGAAGACACTCCTCACCCAGCTGTGAAGCTCTGCACAGTCACTGAACCTCATCAACTGAACACAGCTAGGGCATGTTTTGTAAGTCCTGTAAGATGATCATATTGCAATCCAATTCCTTCATATTAATTTTTTACTCTAAACTATTTAAAACAATATATACAAAACAGCGCAACTTTTGTAATCTTATTTTTAAAATATTTTTAAGTTTATTTTTTAGAGAGGGAGAGCAGGGGAGGGGCAGAGAGAGAGAGAAGGGATCCCAAGCAGGCTCTGCACTGTCAGCACAGCACGCAGTTTGGGGCTCAAACTCACAAACCATGAGATCATGATCTAAGCCGAAATTGAGATCCAGTTAACCTGTAGTCTTATTTTTTACTCTTCATTCTTAATATTGTGAGATCTTTGAAACATTTATCTGGATCACTATCAACCTGTGAGGCACTGCAGGGAAGAAATAATGGTACCATTGTATCATCTGTTATTTAAAAGGAAATCACCCCATTTTCAGTGTCAATAAGTGACAGAATAGGAAAGAAAGGAGCTTAATTTTCTAAATTCATCAGGACTTCTAGACACCCAAATTGTAGAATAAAGTTTCCACCAGTGATAACTTCACCAGAAGCCACAAAGCGCAGCCCACAGTTGAGAAGGACACACTGAGTTAATGTGTAAGAGAAACAACATAGGGGTTTTTTGTTTTGTTTTGTTTTTGTTTTAAGTTAACTCAAATCAGGTCAGGCCATGTGAAATATTGCAAGCTGACACCTGCTATTCTCGAAATGTTTGCAAAAGGAAATTCTGTTCTTCAGTACGGTTCCATCTATTTGACATTATGTGTCCTTTTATATTTTATCTTATTTTATTTTATTATTAGTTTTTAGCCACAATAACATTAGAGCCACAAGTCTTATCCTAGAAATGTTTACAAGCAACTGCTAGGTCACATAAGTGAGTCATGTCCCCAAAACTCCAAAATGTGGCTGTCAGAGCTGAGCAAGAGAGAGAACAGCTGTCACTGAGAATGACCTTTGTTATGCTCATGGGAGGGAATGTGTACACATTTCATAAACGTCTTTAAAATGCCCTGACACTGTGTCACAACAGGTTATCTGAGGTTTGGTTGTTTTGCAGCCTTCATTTGAATCAGAATGAGAGAGTTCAGATTGATTTCCGTCATCCCCTCTACCCAAAGCCACCACAACTGTGGCAGAAAATCTATTCTTAGCTCCACGTGATCAGCTCAGTGATACAAGGTGAAGAATGAAGGGTCACCCAGAAAGTTACACAACAAAAGAAGAATGAAGTGTTAGGTAGGCAGTGGCCCCTAACGTTTGTTGCGATACAAAAACTCCTCCAGCGGTTGATCATAAAATAGCATCAGCCAACCTCCAGAGAAAGTTGATTAATCCATGGTTTTCACCTTTCAAGCTGAACAAAAGGGAAAGATCAAAGTTCACGGAAAGGATGGCCTTACAAACGTTCTCATGATCTGTGCTCTGTTGTGAAGTCGCTGAGTGCGTGCCCAGGCTGGGAACACTTCCTGGAGTACCAGGTAACCCGCACAGACACGAGGCACTTCTCTAGTCCACAACTTGGAAGCCAACACTGCCTTCTACGTCTGACAAGGCTCCGAGAACCTCTAGGATGCAGAGGTGTCTGTATGTGCCGCACCCCTTTACTCCCTCTTTACGGCCTCTACTAGGCCAGTTGTTTCAGGTACATTTTACATCAATTCAACCCACCAGCATTATGGAGGTCAAAGGTCCATGTGCATCCATTGGAGCGTAAGCTCCTGTGAACAGGAATGTTGGCTCATTGCTCTATCCTCAGCATGCAGTATAGAGTTTAGCCCAGAGAGATTCCGAATAAGTGTGAGTCCATTAATTAAGTAAGTAGCATGAGTGGAACGGGGTTAGAGGGTGTTTGAGGGAATAGGTGGTCACCTGAGCATTATGACATAAGAAATGCATGGGAGGGGTGGTCCAGTGGCGCAGTGGATAACGTGTCGGACTACGGATCAGAAGAAATGCATGGAGACACCAACTCCATAGGCCTGTCAAGGGCCTGAAATTTCCTTGGTTAAAATGACCTGTTTGGGTTAAAGTGCTGTTTTCAGGAGAGTATGAGCAGGTAAGCCATTTAACCTGGTGAACAGAGCTGCTATGGGCCTAGGAAGGGACATCGTCCAGGAACAGAAAACTTTGAAGAGGCCCAGAAATGTTAAATGATTGAAAAAGCTCATACAGAATTTTAAGCCCCTCCACTCTTGGCCAAATTTTGCCCTTCTGTGGCTCTTGCAGAATGTGGGTTCTAGGGAAGATCTGAGACAAAGTCAAGGCTTATAGAAGTTTGGGGGGAGGCCCCATTTTTCACCCCATTCTTGGGCTCCTGGAAGTATGCCGGTGCTGCTTGCCAGGGACCTCCTTGGTGAGAAGCATCTCATTTTTCCTAATTTACACAGAGAAAAGTGATTTTTGAGAGATTTTGCTCTAGACAGAAGAACCCAGGCAGGAAGGTAGATTCTTTCTTCTGTACATATTCTACCTTTTTTTCCTTTAATTTTCACCATCAATGAACACCCACAATATTCACTGGCTTGACTAAAGGGTATAAGGTAAGATGGATTGGTGTGAGAGAGTGTAGTGTCTTGAGGTCCCTTGTCCCCCGCTCTAGCAAATAAACCATGTGTAACTGCTGAGAGGAAAACGCTCCTTTAAAGTTATTTTGTTTCTTGTTTTTAGTACAAACAGAAAACATAAACCCACTGTCTTATTCTTTGAAATATGAAAGACAAGGGAAAGCTAATTTGGGAATAGAGGTTAGTGAAGCACTTTGGACCAGGGATGAAACAGCAAAGTTGAAAGATTAATGCTATATAGACAAATTGAAAACTAAAGTGAAAATTGAGACAACAGTATCAAAATGAATGATAACGGAAAGCCAGCAGGCCGGGAACATCTGAGGCAACAATCCGATCTGGTTCAACCAGATAAGATGGCTATCTTTCATCCAATGCTAACTGCTTCCTACACCGTGCACACAGACCCTCACTGTCAAACTCAGAGAAGAAGAAAAGAGAGTCTTCAGAAGGCATCACTATTTTTGTACATAGTTAAATTAATTATCCACATAATTCCACATGAGGAAAATTAGGGTTGGCTTTTTCAGTCAATGGTTTGAGATTCCCAGGCTTGGGATATTTTTAAACAGTTTAATAGCCGAAAATTTCTCACAGCCCCAAGAATTTTTCCCTCTCTACTAAGCATCTATCGAGATGGATAATTTCACATCACTATTAAAACCTGAGGTCTTATTTTAGTAGAATGTCTTGTTGTAATTATCCAAAACATGATTTAAAAATAAATTTTCTTACCTGGAAAATGCTGCAACATTATCAGCCAACGTTTCCTGATCATTTGCCCCAGACCTGTAATAGTCATATATAGACTTCTGAAGTACTGATTTAGCGTGTTGTTCATAATCATTGATACAAACTAAGCGGGTAAACATTTTCACAGGTTATCACAAACCTAAGATTTGGGATTTTTTTTCTTGCATAGCCTTCTACGTCCTGATAATTCCACTATTGGTCAATTATTAATAGACTTTTTCCAAAGTTCAGATTTATTTCTCTGTTGCTTACGTTAAGTGAGCAAATATACACTTAGATTTTGCAATTTCACTTACATCTGTCTGCCAAAGAACAGCCACACCTAAGCCATGAGAACATGGGGCTGGGGAGACGCAAAAAGGGATTAGTTGTTTGTCGTATCAAAAATTAAAGACTTAGAAGTGTCCTTGCATGAACCCCTCTTGGCTCAGTTCTGGCTAAGGCTGCTTCTTCTACCCAATGTGTGTGTTCACTCTTTGCTCAGAACCCAGGATGGACTGCCCACTCATTCTTCTTATACACTTAGACCATGAACATATCATGTGACAAAGAGCTCGTGGAATGAATGGAGCATCTGTGAAAATAGGGTCTCTACATAAAATGAAGTTCACCTGATAAAAATTTGCCTTAACAAAGAACATTAAACCCACATTTAACAGCTAATTCTTTTTTAAATATTTATTTATTTATTTATTTTGAGAGAGAATGTGTGTACTTGAGTGGGGGAAGGGCAGACAGAGAGGGAGAGAGAGAATCCGAAGCAGGCTCCACACCATCAGCACAGAGCCTGATGTGGGGCTCAGTTCCATGAACCTCAAGATCACAATCTGAGCTGAAATCAAAAGCTGGATGTGCTGTAGACTGAGCCACCCAGGCGCCCCTACAGCTAATTCTTAGAGTCTTGTCTCACTCTGGGGAAGATGTAGGGAAATGCCATTCAAAGACCTTGTAGTCTCTGTCTAAAATCTCACTCAATCATGGAACACTGGGAGACGATTTCTATTAGTAAGACATTATTCAGAAAGCAACGGCTTTGATGTCAGTCAGATCTGGGTTTCAGTCCAGGAGTCTCCACTTTAAGTTGGTCACCAGCCATTCAGCATCTGAATTCCAACTGCCTATCTCTGCACGAGAATGTTCTCTTCAACGTGGACCCTACTCTTCTAATCCACTTGGCATACCACAGTGCTGTGGAGTCAATGCTTTAAGGGACAGTCCTCCACCAAGTCTTCAGTCAAAGACTCAAGGGAGCTGGTGCATAAATAACCTATAAATACCCATAAAATATCTCCTTGGTGTGTGTTTTCTGTTGCAGTCTTCATTTGCCCCACAGTATTAGTTGGTCGCTAAACCACCCTATGGGCTGGCTGCCTTCCTTTCCAATCTCACTTTCCTACCCTTAATTTAATCAGAAATCTGTCAGGATTGGCATTGAATCAAACATAGGTTCATTCCCAAAGTTCACAAATGCTTACCTTTTGTATCAGGGTGGCAATAGGTAAAATGACATTAAAATTGCTATTGGAATAGGGGTACCTGGGTGGCTTAGTCAGTTAAGTGTCTGTCTTGGGCCTAGGTCATAATCTTGCCATTCCCAAGGTCGAACACCACATTGGTCTCTGTGCTGACAGCTCAGGTCCCGGAGCCTGTGTCGGATTCTGTCTCCCTCTTTCTCTCTGCCCCTCCCTCATTCATGCTCTGTCTCTCTCTCTCTCAAAAATAAGTAAACATTAAAAATAATTTTTTAAATTGCTATTGGAACATAAATACCTGTTAATATAAGGGAGTCCTAAAAGATATAGCTCAAATTTACAGTTACTGAAATGACTGAGAAAGTTGATCTAAGGAATCTTCATTCTGCTAAGAACTAATTCAAAATTTGCAGGTTAAAGCATGACAATTTCATTTGCAATTTTAATAATTGTTAAAACTGTAAGCACCTTGCTTTTTTTTTTTTTTTTGGCATCTCTCATCCCTGAAATGCAGCCAGATCAACACTAAACCAGCCTATATACCTAGAAAAACTGATTTGAGGAGTAATCCAACAATCTGCACAACCTGAACCTCAGAACGTGGCAGGTATGCAGCACGGGGAGGTGAACTGGGGGAGACAGAAGCCACAGAGGGCAGAGAGCTGTTTTTGCTAGCAGAGAAAGGACAGAGATGGAGGGGGAAGAGTACAGAAAAAGCACTCCCCATCAAAAGCAGCTGGAGAGAAAGTAGAAAAGTGGAAACAGCCACAGGGACTGAACAAAATAGGGAGAAAGAAGAAATGAGAGGGTTTAGATTCCATTAAAACTCTATAAACAGGGAGAGCTCAGAGTCAGAAACTCGGTAGCTCAATACCTGGTGGGAAGGGCAAATTCCCAGGAACAGAGTGAGGTCCAGAAGCTGGGAGGGGTGCATGGGCAGTTCCCCTGCTGGGAAGACATTTGGTAGAGGCCATGCAGCCACCCAACAGGCATAGGTCCCTGCAGACCCCAGAGGACAATCGCATTTGTTGGTGTTGGAACAAGGACATTAAGGGTGAAGGCTCAAACCAGATGTGTGTTGTGACTTTCCATAAACTCTGAAATGCTGCTGTTACAAGATTGTGTGAACTTTTTCTGGGGTGCGCAGGCACCCAGCTGCAATCTGTGGGCATTAGCAGCATCGAGGTCTCATAAATGTTCCTGGGGGTGGGCCAGCATGGGGTATTGCTCAACGAGACCCTCCCTAGGTCTGAGTGGGTCAAAGTCACAGTCCCTCAGAAATGAGGGATTGGGAAACACAGCTCCATTTGAGAAAAAACTCAGGAGGAAGGTGCCTTCTGGAAACCTGACGACTTGGTCACAGACAGTATAGAAGTGGGGAGTGGAAAGAAGCTGGAGACAAAAGAGGTATGCTTGATTGCCAGTCTTGGAGAGAATAGAGTTCCTATACTAGGATTGGGTAGCTGTGTGAGGACATTTTCACCCCTCCTGCACATGCACATAACTCGCCTACACAGGCGACAGCAATCCACTCCAGTCAGCTAAGCAGCTCCATCTAGTGGAGAATGGGGCCCTTACACTAAACTCTGCCCAACTGGGCCAACAGTGCTCCTGACAATCACAAGTCTCTCCACTTATTTAGTTTAAGGGCTATAAAGTGCTTCCTAGCTTGACGTCTATGGGAAACCAGATATAATTTCAATCATACTTCATTCTGTATGCTGGTCCTTTTATTAAATTGTTTTCTTTTTCTTTTCTTATTCTTGAATACAGAAAGAGAAAATCTATTTTTATTTTCCATTATTATTAAAAGTATTTTTATTTATTTTTTCTAGTATATTTTTACTTTTTAATACATTTTTAAAATTCTATTTTACTTTCATCATTTCATTTTATTCCATTTTATTTTATGCACTTTTCAATTTTTCTAATATTTTCCTTTTTCTCCTTTTTTCCCTTTTTCTTCTTTTTTCTTTTCTCCCTTTTTTCCTTTATTATCTTTCCCTTTTTTCTCTAATCTATCAAATTTCTTTCAACAACCAGATGAAAGCACACCTAGAATCTGGCATTTGATCTCTTTGTGTTGTTTTTAATTTTTTAATTGTAGTTTTTTTTTTACCTTATTAATTCCTTTTCTTCCTACAAAATAATGAAATGAAGGAATTCACCCCAAAAGAAAGAATAGGAGGAAATGACAGTCAAGGACTAAATCAACACAGATACAAGCAAGATGTCTGAACTGGAATTTAGAATCACAATAATAAGAATACTAGCGGGGGTTGAAAATAGATTAGTATCCACTTCTGTGGAGGTAAAAGAAGTGAAATCTAGTCAGGATGAAATTTAAAATGCTCTAACAGAGCTACAATCTTGAATGGATGCCATGGTGGCAAGGATGGATGAGGCAGAGCAGAGAATCAACGACACAAAGAACAAATTATGGAGAATAATGAAGCAGAAAAAAGAGGGAGACTAAGGCAAAAGAGCATCATTTAAGAATTAGAGAAATCAGTGATTCATTGAAAAGGAACATCAGAATCATAGGTGTCCCAGAAAATGAAGAAAGAGAAAAAAGGGTAGAAGGGTTATGTGAGCAAATCATAGAAAAGACACAGACATCAAAATCCAGGAAGCACAACCACTAGATTCTACTAAAACTAACCATCAATAAGGCATATAATAGTCAAATTCACAAAATACTCAGGCAACGTAGGAATCATGAAAGCAGCAAGGGATAAAAAGGCCTTCACCTACAAGGGAAGATGTATCAGGTTTGCAGCAGATCTATACACAGAAATTTGGCAGGCCAGGAAGGAGTGATAGAATATATTCCATGTGCTGAATCAGAAAAATATGTGGCTAAGAATTCTTTATCAGCAAGACTGTCATTCAAAATAGAAGGAGGGATTAAAAAAAAATTCCCATGGGGCAGCTGGTTGAGCATCCGACTTGAGCTCAGGTCATGATCTCATAGTCCATGGGTTTGAGCCCCACATCAGGCTCTGTGCTGACACCTCAGAGCCTGGAGTCTGCTTCAGATTCTGTCTCTCTCTCTCTCTCTCTATTCCCCTCCCCCACTCACTCTCTGTATCTCTCTCTATATATAAATAAAATAAAGACATAAAAAAAGTTTTCCAGACAAAAATTAAAAGAGTTTGTAACCACTAAGCCATGCCTGCAAGAAATTTTAAGGGGGACTCCTTGAAGGGAGGGAAGATAAAGGAAAAAAACAAAAAAAAAACCCAAAAGACCAAAAGCAACAAAGACTAGAAAGGACCAGAGAACACTACCAGAAACTCCAACTCTACAGGTGACATAATGGCAATAAATTCATATCTTTCAGTACTCACTCTAAATGTCAATGGTGTAAATGCTCCAATCAAAAGACATAGGGTAACAAAATGGATAAGAAAACGAGATCCATCTATATGCTGTTTATAAGGGATCCACTTTAGACCTACAGTCACTTTCAGATTGAAAATAAGGGAATTGAGAACCATCTATCATGTTAATGGTAAAAAATAGAGCCAGAGGGGGCACCTGGGTGGCTCAGTTGGTTAAGCATCTGGCTTCAGCTAAGGTCATGATCTCACAGTTCGTGGGTTCAAGCCCCTCATCAGGCTCTGTGCTGACAGCAAGCTCAGAGCCTGGAGCCTGTCTTCAGATTCTGTGTCTTCCTCTCTCTCTGACCCTCCCCTGCTCACACTGTCTCTCTCTCTCTCTCTCAAAAATAAATAAAACATTTTAAAAAAATTAAAAAAAAAATTAAGCCAGAGTACCCATACTTATATCCAACAATCTAGACTTCAAAATAAAGACTGTAACAAGAGATGAAGAAGGGCATTATATCATAACTAAGGGGTCTCTCCACCAAGAAGATCTATAATTGTAAACATTTATGCTCCAAATGTGATAGCACCCAAGTATATGAATCAATTAATAACAAACATAAAACAACTCATTGAAATCATACCATAATTAGTAGGAGACTTCAATACCCCACTTACAGCAATGAACAGATCATCTAAACAGAAAATCAACAAGGAAACAATGGCTTTGAAAGACACACTGGACCAGATAGACTTAACAGATATATTTAGAACATTTCATCCTAAAGCAGCAGAATACACATTCTTCTCAAGTGTACATGGAACATTGTCCCGAATAGATCACATACTAGGACACAAATCAGCCCTCAACAAGTAAAAAACTATTGCAATCATACCATGCATAATTTTCAGGCCACAACACTATGAAACTCAAAATCAACCACAAGAAAAAATTTTGAAAGATACAAATACTTGGGGAATAAAGGAAGCCTATTAAAGAATGAATGGGCTAGCAAAGACATTAAAGAGGAAATTAAAAAGTACATGAAAGCCAATGAAATGATAATACCACAGCCCAAAACCTCTGGGATGCAGCAAAGATGGTCATAAGAGGAAAGTATATAGCAATTCAGGCCTTCCTAAAGAAGGAAGAAAGGTCTCATATCCACAATCTAACCTTACACCTCAAAGAGCTGGAAAAAGAACAACAAATAAAATTCCAAACCACCAGAAGACAGAAAATAATAAAGATTAGAGAAGAAATCAATTCAAAACAAAACAAAAACAGTAGTACAGATCAATGAAACCAGGAGCTGATTCTTTGAAAGAATTAACTAAATTGGTAAACTCCTAGCCAGTTTTATCAAAAAGAAAAAGGACCCAAGTAAATAAAATCAAGAATGAAAGAGGAGAGATCAAATACAACACTGCAGAAATACAAAGAATACTAAGAAACTATTATGAGCAATTATATACAATAAAATGGGCAATCTGGAAGAAATGGAGAATTCCTAGAAACATATCAACTACCAAAACTGAAACAGGAAGAAATAGAAAATTTGAACAGACCTATAACCAGTAAGAAAATAGAATTAACAATCAAAAAATTTACCAAAAAACAAGAGTCTTGGGCCAGATGGCCTTACAGGGGAGTTCTACCAAACATTTAAAGAAGAGTTAACACCTATTCTCTTGAAGGTGTTCCAAAACAACAGAAATGGAAGGAAAACTTCCAAACTCTCTTTATGAAGCTTGCATTACCTTGATTCCAAAACCAGACAATGACCCCACTAAAAAGGAGAACTACGGACCAATTTCCCTGATGACCCTGCAAGAAAAAAAACCTCAACAAGATACTAGCCAACTGGATTCAACAATGCATTAAAAGAATTATTCACCATGACTAAGTGGGATTTATACCTGGGATGCAGAGCTGGTTCAATATCCACAAAATAATCAGTGTGATACATCACATCAATAAAAGAAAGTACAAAAACCACATGAACTTCCCAATAGATGCAAAGAAAGCATTGGACAAAATATAGCATCTTTTCTTGATAAAAACCTCAAGAAAGTAGGGATAGAAGGATTATAACATAAGATCATAAAAGCCATATATGAAAGACCCACTGCTAATATCCTCAATGGGGAAAAGCTGAGAGCCTTCCCCGAAAGGTCAGGAACAGAGGTGTCCACTCTCGCCACCGTTATTCAACATAGTATTGGAGGTCTTGGCCTCAGCATTCAGACAACACAAAGGAAGAAAAGGCATCCAAATTGGCCAGGAGAAAGTCAACTTTCCACTCTTCACAGATTCACAGATGACATGATACTCTATATGGAAACCCAAAAGATTTCACCAAAAAACTTCTAGAACTGATCCATGAATTCAGCAAAGTTGGAGGATATAAAATCAATGCACAGAAATTGGTTGCATTTCTATACACCAATAATGAAGCAACAGGAAGAGGAATAGATCCCATTTAAAATTGCAACAAAAAGCATAAAAACCCTAGGAATAAACCTAACAAAAGAGATGAAAAATCTATATATGGAAAACTATAGAAAGCTAATGAAAGAAATTGAAGAAGACAAAAAAATGGACAAATATTCCATGCTCCTAGACTGGAAGAACAAACACTGTTATAATGTCGATACTACCCAAAGCAACTACATATTCAATGCAAGACCTATCAAAATAACACTAACATTCTTCACACAGGTAGAACAAACAATCATAAAATTTGTATGGAACCAGAAAAGACCCTGAATAGCCAAAGCAATCTTGAAAAAGGAAACCAAAAGTGGACGCATCACACTCTCGTACTTCAGGACATATTACAAAGCTGTAATCATCAAGACTATATGGTACTGGAACAAAAACAGACACTCATATCAATGGAACTGGATAACCCAGAAGTGGATCTACAAACATATGGCCAACTAATCTTTGACAAAGCAGGAAAGAATATCCAATTGAATAAAGACAGTCTCTTCAGCAAATGGTGCCTAGAAAACAGGACAGTGCCATGCAAGAAAAAAAATGAACCTGTACCACTTTCTTACACCATACACTAAAATAAACTCAGAATGTATGGAAGACCTAAATGTAAGACAGGAAGCCATAAAAATCCGACAGACAAAAGCAGCCAAAAACCTCTTTAACCTCAGCCACAGCAACCTCTCATTTAACATGTCTCTTAAAGCAAAGGAAACAAAAGCAAACATGAACTATTGGGATCTCATCAAAATAAAAAGCTCTGCACAGCAAAGGAAACAATCAGCAAAACTAAAAGGCAACTGACAGAATGGGAGAAGACATTTGCAAATGACATATCAGATAAAGGGTTAGTATCCAAAAGAACTTATCAAACTCAACACCCAAAAAACAAATAATCCAGTGAAGAAATGGGCAAAAGACATGAATAGACATTTCCCAAAGAAGACATCCAGATGGCTGAGAGACACATGAAAAACTGCTCAACATCACTCATCATCAGGGAAATACAAATCAAAACAACAATGAAATACCTCCTCACACCTTTCAGAATGGCTAAAATGAACAACTCAGGCAACAACAGATGTTGGCAAGGATGCCGAGAAAGAGGATCTCTTTTGCACTGCTGGTGGGAATGCAAACTGCTGCAGCCACTTTGGAAAACAGTATGGAGGTTCCTCAAAAAATTAAAAATAGAACTACTCCATGACCCAATAATTGCACTAACTAGGAATTTATCCAAGGGATTACAGATGTGCTGTTTTGAAGGGGCATATGTGCTCTATGTTTATAGCAGCACTATCGACAACAGCCAATGTATGGAAAGAGCCCAAGTGTCCATTGACAGATGAATGGATAAAGAAGATATAATATATCTTTAGCCATTTGCAACTACATGGATGAAAATGGAGGGTATTAAGCTAAGTGAAATTAGAGAAAGACAAGTATCATATGACTTCACTCATATGAGGATTTTAAGATACAAAACAGATGAACATAAGGGAAGGGAAGCAAAAATAAACAAGGAGAATTACAAAATATAAAAGACTCTTAAATATAAGAGTACAAACAGAGGGTTGTTGGAGGGGTTGTGTGGGGGGGAATTGGCTAAATGGTTAACAGGCATTAAGGAATTTACTCCTGAAATTGTTGTAGCATATTGTTATTATATGCTAACTTGGATGTAAATTAAAAGATACAAGAGTAAAACTGTAATAATTTTGCAACTTAATATTCTAGAGTGAACCTTAAGCAGGTAAAGTTCTGATGAATTAAGGAAGAAAAGGCCAGTGCTTCTCAAAGTGTGGCCCTAAACCAGCTGGACCAACAGTGTTAGCCTCACCTGGGAACTTGTTAGAAATGCAAATTCTCGGAGCACCTGGGTGTTTGACTCTCAGTTTTGGCTCAGGTCATGATCTCATGGTTGGTAGGATCAAGCCCCACACTGGGCTCTGTGCTGACAGTGTGAAGCTTGCTTGGGATTCTCTCTCCCTCTTTCTCTCGGCTCCTCCCCTGCCTTCTCTCTCCCTCTCTCTATCTATCTCTCTCTTTCTCTCTCTCTCTCTCTCTCTCAATAAATAAACATTACAAAAAAAAAAAAAAAGAAGAAATGCAAATTCTCAGTCCCTATTCCTGTCCTGCTGAATCAGAAATTCTATAACTATTGTTCCTTAACAAGCCTTCCAAGTGATGCTGACCAATAATATTGTTTGAGAACCACTCCTTTGGCCAGATGGAGTTTTTGGTTGTTTTTTATAAAGACTTGTTGTTATTGTTGTTGTTGTTTATAAAGTTGTTTTTTATAAAGACTTGAATAAAACAAAGCCTACTCTCATTCTGTACAATGGCAGCCAACAGCTCATTTTGGAGAGCCATCTTCAGGAATAAATTAAAACATAGTCCTCATGTTGCTTAATTAATCTCTTGGTGGAAAGAAGTGGTTGGAACTTAGAAAGCTTTTCTTAATTTGTGATAATTACATTGTTTAAATGCCTCACATTCTTTCGGAGACATCCTCTCCTCTCTAGGCCTCTGTGAAGTGAGATGCTGAGGATGGAAGGTGACCAAACAAGTTCAAGACTTGTTCAAAGTGCTACAGTCTGCACTTGCCCACCTGACACTCCCTCCTGGGTCCCCAGTCTGGGATCAGTACTGTAAATTGCAGCCTGATGGCACATACTGGATCTGAGGACTCTCCTTCCCAGTGGCCAAAGGGTAGGGATTTTTTTTCTTATACTAGACTCAATGAAATCTTAATTCACTTCCAGCCCTTCCTAATGTCTCAATAAAATGTTCAGCATAATAATGCCTCACCATCTCCATAATCCTTAGATACCTTCCAACCCATGGGGCACTGTTGTTTTCATCTCATGGACAGCTCAAGCCTGAGCTGGTAGAGAACTCCATACCCTCACCTAGGTCTTCACTCTCATTTGCCTTAAGGTATGACTTAGACTATTGCTTGGAGAATGTCTTATTTCCTGTTTTTATCCTTTTTAGAGGCTTTTCAACCTCAATGAGATGCAGGGTTGGTAGAATCTCAGTCATTCAACTTTTTCTAGGCTTTGGAGGGGCTGTGTTTATAGTCTTCTAGGCACCAATGTCAGCAAGACACCAACATATCAGGACAGCTGGATCGAGTGCCTCTCACAAGGATAAATGGTGGTGGTTCTTTGCATTCTGCTGCTTGTTAATGAGTTTAATAATCTTTTATGAGTTCATTTATTGGCCTTTTATTTTCCCACTTTGTGAAACACTTGGTTGTGTCTGGCAATTTTTTATATTAGATTTGTTATTGTGATCAACTGACAAAATTTCTTTATAAAATTTGGAGACAGATTCTCTGTAAGTATATGTATAGAAGATACGTATTTACTAAGTCTTGACTTATTTCACACAGGAAAAATGCTAATGTCAGCCTCAAGGCTGTGTGATAGCATGTGGTTGGATATTCTCATTCCTTCTTTTTCTTCCTTCTTTACTCTCTCTCTCCACACCCTTCCTTTCTCTCTTCTCTTTCTCTATGTCACCTTTCACTTAATTTCCTTTGTCATCATCTCCTTTCTCCTCCTCCTTCTCTTCTTCTTTTCCTTCTCCTTTACCTTTTCCTTCCTTCACTCCTCCTCCTCCTCCTCCTTCTCCTACTCCATCTCCTCCTCCAGCTCCTCCTCCTCCTCTTCCTTTCTTCCTCTTTCTCCTCCTCTAATTATTATCCCTCTTTATCTTTCCCACCTTGTTCTAACTAGAGCCAAGTCCTAGACAGGCAAGTTGCCTTGAACTAGGTGAATTTTTTTTCTGATTCACCCACTAAATGTGTTGCCCTTTGAGGTCCTGGCTTTGAGCTGGGATGAAAGGGTATGTAATCATTACAAACTTCTGGAAAGGTTTCCTCTTTCATGCTGTGCAGCAGGGCTGACTTTGTAAGCAGTCACCTGGGGGTGTTCTGAAGATGGAAATGAGGGATGTGAAGAGCTTACTAGCATTTCTCGACTACCCTGTCTACATTTAAAGTGGCGTGGTTTCTTCTTTGTACCCCAAGGTCCATGAGGCTCTTAAAATAGAGCTCCAAGACTGGGATCAATACATACCCTTGGGGGATAAGTCTCTCTGCTTACTTCTGTGTGCTCTTCCTCTCACCCAGTTTTTAGTCTCTTTATTCCTTACTACTTTATGAACATTTTTATGTGTTTAGAAATATGTGTGTTATACTTAAAATGACTATAAATCATCTTCAGCAGGACAATTGTATTGCCATATTTTAGACCACACAGTCATATGAATATGGGTAACAACTATTAACTGATAGTCATGAATTATTAGTTCAGTTTTGTTTTTCCTACTTTCTCAGGTCTATGATGTGGAAACAGGTCATTTTCCTTCCTGGGTATACCCTTGCAGGAAGAGAGTACCCCATATTCATACTCATTACCACTATCTTTTCACTGAGGGTGTGGCCCTTATGGTCCCTTTCTTTATACAGGAGTCTGTCTCCTCACCCCACATACCCAGACTCTCAGTGAACAGGGCTTTGCCGATGTCCTTTGGACCACCCTCAGCTTCCGTGTCATTTACCAGCCTGTTGGGCTTTTGCTTAGCTTTGAGTTTTTATTTTTGTGTTTGTTTTCGGTATTTCTATTCATTGACTTATTTGGCATCTTGAGAATATATATTACCTTTTTGTCATTTCAGCAACATATTATAAAATATGCTTTCAATATTTTTCTCACATCTGTAGGTGTTTTGTGAAAGACTTTGTTTTTAAAAACCTAATGCACAGTATTTTCAAAAGCTGGGGTGTGTGTTTTTCTTTTCTTTAATTATGAATCTTTTATTATACAGAAATTTAAATCTTATAATGTAAAGTTTTCATTAGTTTTACTGATGACTTGGGCTCTTTAGTCTTACTTAGAAAGCTCTGTAAGGGTCATAAAAGCATTCTCCTGTATTTTCTTCCATCTGTAACTGATCTTTGGAGACTGAATCTGTCATTACTACTCTTTGGCAAATAGGTCTCTGTCTTCTAAGCCCATCTTGGGATTACATGTCCGGAATTGCTTGTGGTACAGTTGGACCATGAGACCTGTTCTGGGCAGGGAATCACAGGTGGAAGTATAGTTTGTCAACTGAGAATTTAATTGCCAACTGAGACCATCTGGGGCTATCTTTACCTCTGCCACAATAACTACTAATATTCCAAATAGTGGCTGTTTCATCAGACTGAGTTCCCAAATGTTAGTATCATAGAGCATAACCTCTAGCCAGACCAAAATGGCTACGTAGTGTGAGCAATAAACTTTTGATATTTTAAGACCTGAAATATTGAAATTTTATTGCTGCAGTCTAATCCAACACACCCTGACAAACTTAAAACATAGTATTAGAGAATGAGTAACAACAACAAAAAAGAAAATGTTAAGTTAAGGAATGAGTGATAGGAAAACTGATGAAGGGAAAAAAGATAAAAATGCATGTCACACAGTGGCAAAACCATTATTATTCATGTAATTTGCAATAACTTGGAGGGAGATTATGTACTTAATGAGCATGTACCATTAAGGGAAGGACCTGGGAAGCAAAATATGCAGCTTGAGTTATCTGCTATTGACTTCACTGGGTGAATTATTACAAGAAAAATAAATAAGCTCACAAAGATTTGGATGGATTTTCCAATGGAGAAATGCAAAAGATACTCAAAGAGAGAGTTCAGAAATGTTAGGATTTGAAAAGCTTGGAGAGGCTAGTGGTTCCCAAACTCTGTCAATAAAATGTAAACTTTAAAAGATGTTTGAGTGATAAGGGCCATTTCAAATTCTATTCTGTGCAAGGATCAAACCTAGGACACGGTTCTCATACTCCTTGTTAACAAAACTGAATAACTGAAGCCATTTCAAAGCAAGACCCAAAAAAGAATATGATGTTCAATAAATCCTTTTAAAGGAACAAGAGAGCTTGGGGAAAGACATGTGGCTGATATACCCAAGAAAACGCTGTTCTAGATATCCAATGCTGCAGGACAAACCATTCCAAATTATTGATATAAAGCAAGATCCATTTTGTTATGCTCATGTATTCAGTGTGTAAGGAATCTGGACAAAGCAAGCAAGGATGTCTTTACTCTCTTCTGTGATATGGGACCTCAGATGGTATTACATGAATGGATAGAGGCTAGAATCATCAAGTCTAATAACTCACATATCTAGCACCCTGGCTGGGATGTTTCAAAGGCTGGGATCAGCTGAGACAGTAATCTAGAATATCCATATATAGTGATATGAAGCTTCTTCATGTTGCTAGAACTTCCTCAGCATGATAGCTTCAGGAGCTTAAACTTCTTACATGATGGCTTAGCACTCCAGCAAACAGTGCATAAGCTACATGGCTTTTTATGAGCCAGCATCAGAAGTCACCTTTTTTTTTTAATTACTTTATAAAGTTTCATATTTTTTAACATATGCAATTATTTTCCATCATTTACAATACAGTAGTTGCAATGACACTCAAAACAGAAAAGCAAAGTAAAAAATCAAAACACCAACTTCTGTTTCATGTAATTAGACTTATACAGAAATTAGAAGGTTAAGTAACAACTAGTTAATCACCTAATTTCACAGCTATCTGA
>NC_043711.1:73767220-73788160 GCF_006229205.1 Suricata suricatta | reverse complement strand
TATAAAGTTTCATATTTTTTAACATATGCAATTATTTTCCATCATTTACAATACAGTAGTTGCAATGACACTCAAAACAGAAAAGCAAAGTAAAAAATCAAAACACCAACTTCTGTTTCATGTAATTAGACTTATACAGAAATTAGAAGGTTAAGTAACAACTAGTTAATCACCTAATTTCACAGCTATCTGAAGTGGCGATCGTTATATAGCAGCTTATCTATGATACAGAAGTCACCTTTTGGTCAAAGCAGTCTTAAGGGAAGGAGACAAAAGCCCCAACTCTTAATGAATTGAGTGTCTAAGACCTGGTGGCCACATTTTAAAACCAAGGTATACCCACTGAGGTCAAAAGGGAGACAGAACAGCACAGGAGAAGAAAGTAAAGAAATACTTCTCCTTAACTATTTAGAAATCCGTTCCTGAAAATCAGAAATTTTACATGAAAATAAAAATTGGAAGCCTACTTATTATTTAAATGGGGAAAATTATAATACATTAAATGCCAACATTCAATCCTCAATCAATGTCTTAAAAACAAAGCCAAAATAAAGTAGAACATCTACATGTAAGTTCTAAACTATATGTCAGGATATAAAATGCTTACTTAAAATACCATTTCCTGACGGTGGTGCCTGGGTGGCTCAGTCAGTTGTGTCCCACTCTTCGTTTTGCCTCAGGTCATAATCTCACTGTTGTTGTTTCTAGCCTCCCATGTAGGGGTCCCGCACTGAAAGCATGAAGCCTTGCTTGGGATTCTCTTTCTCCCCCTCTTTATCTGCCCCTCCTCCACTTGTATTTGCTCTCCTTCTCTCTCTCTCTTCCTCTGTCTCAAAACAAAACAAAAAAAACCCATCATTTCCTAGTGATCAAACAATTTAAAAGGTGGTTAACATACAATTACTTTGTACTCACTAACAAGGTCACACATCCCTGAAAAACCTCTGCACACTTTTCAAAACATTTGCATTTGTTTCTGCCCTATTACAAATTGTAGTCAGGGGCACCTGGGTGGCTCAGTCAGTTAAGCATCCGACTTCAGCTCAGGTTGTGATCTCACGGTGTGTGGGTTCAAGACCCCTTTCGTGCTCTGTGCTGACGGCTAGCTCATAGCCTGGAGCCTGTCTTCTGATTTTGTGTCTCCTTCTCTCTCTAACCATCACCTGCTCTTGCTGTTTCTCTCTCTCTCAAAAATAAAGAAAACATTAAAAAAAATGTTTAATTGTAATCAGAATGTATGTAAGACCTTCACCCACATAACTTTGTTTAAAATGTTCAGTTGCATTTTGGGGATATGATTATACATTTTGACTCTAAAATTGTCCAAGTAAACAATTGAAATTATATGTATGTTTTAATTGTGAATCTGAAGAACCAAAATGTGTTTTATTAAAAAGCAGGAGAGGACTTCAGAATTGCTACAGACAAATGTCCACTGAAGTCTCTCATTCTTTCCCCTTTACGGTGGTTATTCTGTCCCTGTTTTCTTATTGTGCACAAGGTAGGACAGTGCTTAGCAACGTTTAATTGGAATCACCTGGGGTTTAAGCATAACCAACTAGGCTCACCTCTAGCATTTCTGATTCAGCAGGTCTGGGGTGGGCTCTGAGAATTTATATTTCAAATATTTGATCATGCTGGTCCACAAATTGAAGACTTCTTCTATACAAGCTAGGAAACCTTTTTTTTTTTTAAAGGGCATAAGTCTCCAGATAAAGAGAAGCCACATTCCAACCCAATGCAAACATTGCCACACATCAACTCTGTTGTCAGAACTCTTACCCATCACAGAGTGGACAGCCTGGACTCTGAGCTGAATGTCATTATTAAGTGAAATTTTCTGTTCCTTTCTAATGGGGAGGAAATAAGTTCATTTTATTTGAAGGAGGCACAGTGGGCCAAATATCTGATTTAACAAATATATCCACTTCCTGCCTTCAAGGCCATTGATCATAGTGCACGGTTTGATTTCTTTGTGGAAGAGGCCCTGCTAGTTCTGGGCCATGTAATTAGTTCTAGTCAATGAGTTGTATGTGGAAATGATGATTGTCAGTTTGGGATTGGAACATTGATTCACCAGTGTAAGACCCTTCTTACCTCTTTTCCTCATCACAGCAGCCCGCTATGTTCTAACTGTGGCTGCCTTGTCAACCTGGCTCATGAACTAAAGGCAGTGAAGAGTCCCTGGCTGCACCTACTGGAAAAATAATGCAATCACAAATTATACCTTTGTATTTCTTGGTCGCTTACTGCATCCCAATCTCACTGATACACACACACACACACACACACACACACACACACACACACACACACATATATATATATATATATATATATATATATATATATACATATATAAATTAATCCCTACATATATATTTTCAAGTATTTTCAGCAGTTTCACTGTCACTTACTAAATAGCTCATCTTTTCCCACTCATTTAATAATATCCTGTTAAGGCAGAATATGTCATACTATGCATATAACCACTAGAACCTAAAACTTGTTCTTTTGATTAACTTTATGCCACAATTTTTCCTATGTAGCTATAAAGTTATTCCCAAGGTTAATGATGAACCAAGATAGATCATAAGTATTAGAAATTATGCTCTCAGTAGGCAGTGTGGAGAAAGGTAAGCCGGCAATCTCCAAAGGGCACTGTTCTTAAAATGTTCTTAAAACACAACTGCATGTGTGGCCAGTGAGGGAGAGCCTACTGGCTAATAATGAGACGTCATGGTCACTGGTTTTATTTGTTTGTTAATTTTTAATGTTTATTTTTCTTTCTTGAGAGAGAGAAAGAGACAGAGAGAGAGAAAGTGCTTAATTGGGAGAGGGATAGAGAGAGAAGGAGAGACAGAATCCCAAGCAGTCTCCCCACCATCAGCACAGAGCCATACAGGGTTTTATCTCATGAACTGTGAGATCATGACCTGAGCCTAGATCAAGAGTTGATGGCTTAACTGCACCACCCAGGTACCCCTCGTGCTCTTTGATTTTAGAGATTAAGAATGAGAACTGAATGACCTTCACCAGTGCAGTTTTGTTTAAGCTATAATCTTGTTCTAGGAGGAAAAGCTCAGGGTACTGAAAACAAGACATAATTTTTTCAAGGAGATCATTGGAAACTAGCCAGGAAAGAAAACTCTACCTAAAAGCTGATGGTGAAAGGCTGCTGCTGCACTCGGATGTGCATCCCAGCATAGATTCTCATCCAGAGACAGAGATGCATGTAATCTGCCTGCACATATCCAACTGTATGACTCCTGGGATATTACAGATGAATATTATTTAAGCCTGCTTCTTGTAAATCATTCCCGGTCACCAAAGGCCGAGTCACATATCCATGTACATGTCAAATAAAAAACTCTGGTTAGCATATTTGAAAACTGGAAAATTGCTGGGGCCAACATCTCTTGGAAATTGCTAAAATAAAGGATTATTCATATGAGAAATGTGTGTGGGAACCATGCAAATTTATTAAAAGCAAATGGACTTGGAGGAAGGAGAGGACTGAATGAATGTTCATCCTCCCTCATTTTGTTGATAGTGGTAAGGGTAATAGATTTTAAAAAATAATAATGATGATCCATTTTTTAAAAAGAATTATAAAATACTTCTTTATATTTTGATACTTTGACTCAATATGATATTCAACTCATTAATGCTGCAATATCCCTTGTGGCAAGGTAGTCGCCCATCCACAAAATATCACATAGGAAGAAAATGTTTAACTTCTAACTTATTATTACTGGTGAGGGGATAGCTTGGCAGGAATGGAGTTTCTTTTACCTGCTTTGGGACCGGTGGTAATGAATAACTGAATGTGAGATTTCAGGCCAACATAGGTTAGTTACGCGAGAACTGATACTCTGTTTTCTCAGACTCTTATGGAAGTCATGTGTTTACCCATTTTTATAAGTTACAGTAGTATAGTCTCTTTGCTTTTCACTGTAAATATATTTGCTCAATATAATATTATGTTGATATGTATTATATATCAGGTACTGTATTAGCATGCCTAATATAATTTTATTTTTTTATTTTTTATTTTTTAATGTTCTTTATTTATTTTTGAGAGACAGAGAGGGACAGTGGGAACAGGGGAGGGTCAGAGAGAGAGAGGGGGAGACAGAATCGGAAGCAGTCTCCAGGCTCTGAGCTATCTGTCAGCACAGAGCCCAACACAGGGCTCGAACCCACGAACCGTGAGATCATGACCTGAGCTGAAGCTGAACGCTTAACCAACTGAGCCACCCAGGCGCCCCTATGTTATTTTAATATGTTATGATTAACTTGACCAAAAGTTATACAAGTCTTAGGTTAAGTAAAATTGGAAAATATTAATGATTACTTACAAAAGGCAATTTCTTTGTGGTGGTTAATTCCCTAGAAACACTGGATCCAAGTGTGAATGATGATGGACAAAATAAATGAGACCCCCCTTTCTCAGTCGTGCAAAACCAGAAATATTACACAATTTTTATGTAGAGAGTGGTTCAGCAACATTCTCCACTGTGTAACTCCAGTATTAGTATATCACCAAGAAGCATTTTTAAAATGAATTTTAAATATAGATGCCACAGGGAACTTTCAAGTATTTGTGTCTATCTTATCAACACTTACATGGGCAGGTCCTAGGAAACAGAAAAATTGTTAAATGTTATATCAATACAATATACTGCCCAACTGTATGTGCTTTATGTGTTAAAAGAAAAAGCCACTGCCTTTCACCTTCCCCATGGCCTTCCCTTGTAAATACTCCTCTATGGAACATACCTCAGCTGCTGGGTCCACTACTTGCCATTCCCACCTTTTTTCCTCTTTTGGCTGAGAATGCTCCAGCAGTCATCTTGGACCCAAGGTGACCCAAGAATGAAGACCAGAGCTAAAGGCAGCAGGACAGAAGGAGACCAGGAGCCTGGGTTCTGAGGCCCACAAAGCCTCCCAATTTCCTTCACACAGTAGAATATAACACTTTATCTTAGTTCTTTGTACACAAGTAACTTTTGCTAGGACCAAAAAATAGCTCCTTACTGACAAGATCTCAATTCATCAGAATGCTGAGGAAAGGATACAAAAAATTACAAATAAGACATATAACTTTTATAAATACAAATACATACATATACTATATATATATATACACATTATATATATACATATATATGAAACTGCACTTTACCTTAAATATATGCAAGATTAGCTATAATTTATAGTTAACTGAGAATTAATAGTAACTTAATTGCCTACAGAACTCAAGATATTAGAAGTCACTGCAAATAGTTTTACTGAGAATAATCCCAGAAACACTCATTAAAATGTTGATACTTATTATTTTCTTTTCTACAAATTTGTTGGGAAGGACAAAAGTGTGTGTGTGTGTGTGTGTGTGTGTGTGTGTGTGTGTGTGTGTGTGTGTGATTTTGACCCTCAACTTAATACAAGAATCTGAGTTAGAGGATTCTGTTTTAGATCTTATCAACTGAAATTATCCAATATAATCAAACACTATCAATGAAGGCATGAAAGAAACTATGAGAATATTCATAGCACACAACCTTAGCTTCTGATGCCACAAAAGTAGAATGACTGATTCCTCTCTAGTGCCCTTTTAAGTACTTTTTAAAAAGCTTTGGTTTTTTGTTTGTTTGTTTGTTTGTTTCTTGTTTTTTTGTTTTTGCATCTCACATCCATGAAATACAGCCAGATCAACACTAAACCATCGGGCACACCTAGAAAACTGATTCAAGGATTAAGACAACAATCTGCACAACCTGAACCAAAGAACTCAGCAGGTACTTGGCATGGAGAGGTGAACTGGGGGAGAGAGAAGCCGTGGAGGGCAGGGAGCTATTTTTGCTTGCAGAGGGAGGACAGAGATGGAGAAGGGAGGGTACAGAAAAAGCACTCCCCACCAAAAGCAGCGGGAGAGAAAGTGGAAAAGTGGAAACAGCCTCAGGGACTGAACTAAAAAGGGAGAAAGGAGAAGGTTTAAATTCCATTAACAAACAGCGAAACACAGAGTCTTAAAACTGCAGCTCCATACCTGGCAGTGCTCTGGTGGGAAGGGCAAGTCCCCAGGAGCAGAGTAAGGTCCAGGGGTACTCGGGCCACATGCGAAGAGGCAGTTTCCCTGCTGGGAGGACATTTGGCAGAGGCTGTGTGGCCAGCCCACAGGCATAGGTCCCAGCAGACCCCAGAGGACAGTCACATTCGCTGGTGTTGGAACAAGAATATAAGGAAACGCTGCTGCTACATGATCACATGAACTTTTTCTGGGGCGGTCTGGAACCCAGCCACAGTCTCTAGGCATTGGGAGCAGCATGGTCCCGCACATGTACCTGGGTACAGCTGGCACCCTGCCATTGCTTGGTGAGACCCTCCCCCAGAAGGTCTGAGTGGGTCAAAGCCACAGTCCCTCAGAAGTGAAGGGTTGGGAAACAGAGCCGCATCTGAGATAAAACTCATGAGGGAAGTGTTACCTGGCAACCTGATGGCTTGGTCATGTAAAGTGTAAAAGCAGGAAATGGACAGAAGCTGAAGACAAAGGACAGGTGCACAATTGTTGACTAGGGAACACAGAGTGTTAATACTAGAGACTGGGTAACTGGGTGACTTCATTTTCACTGTCTCATGCATGCACATACTCACCTACAAGCGCCACAACAAGCCACCCCAGTAAGCTAAGCAGCACCATTTGGGGAAAATGGAGCCATTACAGTAAACCCCGCCCAACTGGGTCAACTCGCTCTTCAGGAACACAAGTCTCTCTACCTGCTTAGTTTATGGATTATAAAGTGCTTCATAGTTTGACTTCTAGGGGAAAATAATGTAATTTTAATTATATTTCAGTCTGTTCACTAGCCCATCTATTCAGTTTTCTTTTTCCTTTTCTTATTCATTTCTTTTCTTTTTCTTGAGTAGAGAAAGAGAAAAAAATATTATTTTCAATTTTTATTAAATGTATTTTAATTTTTTCTACTATACTTTTTTTTGTAAATTTTTCAAATTCTATTTTACTTCTATCATTTTATTTTATTCTATCTTATTGTATTCATTTTTATCAAATTTTCAACCTTTTCCTTTTCTTTTCCTTTTTCACCCTTTTTTCTCTAATCTATCAAGTTTCTTTCAACAACCAGACCAAAACACCCCTAGGATCTAGCATCACTTATTTGATGTTTGTGTGTATTGTATTCAATTTTTCTATTTTAATTTTTTACCTTATTAATTCCCTTTCTTCCTTCAAAATGACAAAATGAAGGAATTCACCCCAAAGGAAAGAACAGGAAGAAATGACAGTCACGGACTTAATCGATACAGATACAAGCAAGGTGTCTGAACCAGAATTGAGAATCACAATAATAAGAATACTAGCTGGGGTTGAAAATAGGTTAGAATCCCTTTCTGTGGAGATAAAAGAAGTAAAAGCCAGTCAGGATGAACTTAAAAATGCTATAACTGAGCTCTGATCTCAAATGGATGCCACGGTGGCAAGGATGGATGGAGCAGAGCGGGAATCAATGATACAGAGGACCGAGTCACGTAGAATAATGAAGCAGAAAAAAGAGGGAGACTAAGGCAAAAGAATTAGAGAATTAGAGAAATCAGTGACTCATTAAAAAGGAATAGCATCAGAATCATAGAAGATGAAGAGAGAGATAAATGCATAGAAAATTTATGTGAGCAAATTATAGCAGAAAATTTTCTAACCTGGGGAAAGACACAGACATCAAAATTCAGGAAGTACAGAGAATTGCCATTAAGTTCAACAAAAACTGACCATCAACAAGGCACATCATAGTCAAATTTACAAAATACTCAGGCAAGGAAAGAATCATGAAAGCAGCAAGTGAAAAAAGCCCTTAACCTACAAGGGAAGACAGATCAGGTTTTCAGCAAACCTATCCACAGAAATTTGGCAGGCCAGAAAGGACTGGGAGGACATATTCAATGTACTGAATCAGAAAAATATGCAAAGATTTCTTTTAAAAAATTTCTTTTCTGTTTATTATTTATTTTTGAGAGACAGAGAGAGACAGTGTGAGCAGGGGAGGGTCAGAGAGAAAGGGAGATGCAGAATCTGAAGCAGGCTCCAGGCTGTGAGCTAGCTGTCAGCACAGAGCCTGATGCGGGGCTCAAACCCACAAACCATCAGATCATGACCTGAGCTGAATAACTGACTGAGCCACCCAGGCCCCCCACAGCTAAGAATTCTTCATCCAGCCAGGCTGTCATTCAAAATAGAAAGAGAGATAAAAAGTTTCCTAGACAAACAAAATTAAAGGAGTTCATGACCACTAAACCAGCCCTGCAAGAAATTTTAAGAAGGACTATATGACGGGAGAAAAGCCAAAAAACAAACAAACACCAAAAGCAACAAAGACTAGAAAGGACCAGAGACCACCACCAAAACCTCCCTATCTTTCAGTACTCACCCTAAACACCAAAGAACTAAATGCCCCAGTCAAAAGACATAGGGTAACAGAATGGATAAGAAAACAAGATCCATCTATATGCTGTTTATAAGGGATCCACTTTAGACCCAAAGACAATTTCAGATTGAAAGTAAGGGGATGGTGAAACATCTATCATGCTAATGGTCGACAAAAGAAAGCCAGAGTAGCCATACTTACATCAGACAATCTAGACTTCAAAATAAAGACTGTAACAAGAGATGAAAAAAGGCATTATATCATAACTAAGGGGTCTCTCCACCAAGAAGATCTATAATTGTAAACATTTATGCTCCAAATGTGATAGCAACCAAATATATATGTCAATTAATAATAAACATAAAGAAACTAATTGATAATAATACCATAATAGTAGGGGACTTCAACACCCCATTTACAGCAATGGACAGATCATCTAAACAGAAAATCAACAAGGAAACAATGGCTTTGAATGACACACTGGACCAAATGGACTTAAGAGATATATTCAGAACATTTCATCCTAAAGCAGTAGAATATACATTCTCCAGTGCACATGGAACATTGTCCAGAATAGATCACAAATTGGGACACAAATCAGCCCTCAATAAGTACAAAAAGATTGAGATCATACCATGCATAATTTTCAGACCACAATGCTATGAAACTCGAAATCAACCACAGGTGTGCTGTTTCCGAAGGGGCACATGCACCCCAATGTTCAGCAGCACTATCAACAATAGCCAAAGTATGGAAAGAGCCCAAATGTCCGTCGATGGATGAATGGATAAAGAAGAAGTTTTATATATATATGTACATATACATACACAATGGAGTATTATTCAGCAATCAAAAAGAATGAAATCTTGCCATTTGCAAATACATGGATGGAACTGCAGAGTATTTGGCTAAGTGTAATTAGTCAGAGAAAAACAAATATCACATGACTTCCCTCATATGAGGACTTTAAGATACAAAACAGACGAACATAAGGAAAGGGAATCAAAAATAATATAAAACATAACATTTTATGGGGGACAAAACATAAGAGACTTTTAAATATGGAGAACAAACAGGACTACTGGAGGGGTCATGGGAAAAGACATGGTCTTAATGGGTAAGGGCATTGAGGAATCTACTCCTGAAATCATTGTTGCACTATGTGCTAAATAACTTGGCTGTAAACTTAAAATATTAATTAAAAAAATTTTTTTAAAAAATATTTGTGTCCCAAATCTAGAGGGCCTCTTCTTAAGATGGAAATAGATAAAATATCTAAACAACCAGCAAACCAGGGTGCTCAGGTTTTAGAAATCCCAATGGAAGAAATGTTTTGCTCTGTACAGTAAGATAGATAAAAGACATATATTCTAACCCTGAACCCGAGCACCCTAGGTAGACATTAACCCTAAATGCTGAGGCAGGGCAGCGCTAATGGGATTTTTCCTGAGTAATGGCCCATGTTTCTTAATGAACCCTCCCAGCAGTTTTCAAGCTCAGAGATTCTTTCAGTCTGCTGAAGGAGACTTTACTATCTCAGTTCTTTCCTGAGTAACAAATAACAGAAGCTCCCAAGGTTCTCTGGGTTATTATAAATCTACCTCATGCCAATCAGGAAAACAAAGGACACTTTCAACCTCTTTGTAGCCTCTGAGTGAAATCTACCAGTCAGCTCATTATAGAAAGTAAAAGCAGACAATTTCTCAGGTGCCCAAGGTGTTCAGTCCCTTGAGCAAAAAGACAAATCACAGGTTTGTTGTTGTTGTTTTTTTTATGGCTGCCTTCTTCCCAGACTAGAATGAGATAATATTATAATGAAATCTTGCAGCTTTTTTTTTTTCCTGAGCCACGCTTTACCTACAGGAGGATTATCTCCAGAAAGTTAAATATATATGTGGTTAAGAATCCTATTGTTACTCTTCATTTGAAAGAAATATCACAAAAAAGGTAAGAATTGTTGGGGCACCTGGGTGGCTCAGTTGGATAAGCCTCTCACTCTTGATTTCTCTCAGGTCATGACCCCAGGGTTTTGAGATCAAGCCCTGCATGGGCCTCCACACTGAATGTAGAGCCTGCTTACGAGTCTCTGTCTCCTTCTCTCTCTGTCCCTCTTTCTCCTCAAAGAATGTTTAAAAAAATTTTTTAAATAAAAAAGTAGGAATTGTTGAAAAGAATATGGTGAACATACAGCAAAATGACAATTGGAAAAATCCATCTCACATTTTCTCTATCAAGTGGCTTTCAAAGTTGTCCCCATTGGGCACTTATGTCACTTCTGAAGACAATAATGATAAATTAGGCTGTGGTATTTTCTCACAAGTCCTCAGCACACCCTTTTTCTCCTCTTAGTATCCACATCCATCCCTGAAGTTCAGTGAGACAGCAGTGGGAACCAGGCCAGCTCCATAATTCCTAGCTCTTTATCTTAATGGGATTTCTGAGAAGTCATGGAGATATGGATCATACAAATTATTCTGCCTTTTCAGCTCTAAGTAGCAGGAAAGTGTCTGTTAATGAGATTTCAGTATTGACAATCAACATTTTCCAGAAAGGAGATGGCATCATTTTCAATGTGCAGGAAACAATTTCTCAAGTTAAAAAAGCATAGGAAATATAAAATGATGGATTTATAATTATGGTCATGTGGGCAGGTTATTTTTGGTCAGTGTTTCTCTATAGAAATGAAGTGTATTTTTATTATTTTTTCCAATCTGGAGTCACTCTCTGGCACACCACTCCAAAAATCACTATCCAATAATGTTAAATAATTCCTGCCCATAGAGTAATACCTAAGTTCTCAACACGTTTGGATACATATAAAATGGACAGTACCTGGAGTTCAAGTTCAACTGAGACAATCTATCTTGTATGTGCCTTTTACCATTTTCTGTGATCAACACACAGAAAGGCAGCAGCAAGTCATTTCCCAAAGTGGGTTCTGTTTATCTCAAATAGATTTTCCCTGACAAAAATACACATAGGAACAAATATGTGCTTCAATGAAAACTGTAACTGTTTAGATGACAACAACCTTCCAGGTTATATGATTTTAGTCTCTCATTGTCTTTGAGCTATTGCACGACTCTGTAAGTCATAGACATCTAATGGAAATGCAGTATCACTCTTGTCTAGAGACAAGCATATTCAGTTCCATGCTGTAGATCAACAGACTTGCCTTCCTGTCTTGCAGAAACATCAGTATTGCTTCAATTTGCACATTTGGTTTACTTCTCCTGATCTAGAAATGTGTCAACATTTTCTGTATGGTTCTTTCACTGATTATGAGTTAAATAAAATCTTTAACATATATTCCTTTTTATCTATGTCATTCACTTTACCCCTTGGTGAAAATTATCTTTTAACATGTGCATATATTTTTTAGAAAAGATACTACAGGTTTGGGAAAGGCTGGTAATGAGGACAGGGCACTGAGCTGAGACTCGGAGACCTGAGTTCCTACCCAGACTACCATTGACAATGGAATGGCTATCTTTTAACTTTCTCTTGTGGAAAATTTCAAAGAGATTTGAGAGCAAAGAGAACTGTATAATGACATTCGTCTACTTAGCCACTACCCAGCTTTCGCAGTTGCCAATTAATGGCCAATCTTATCTCTTCCATTCTCTCTCCACAGCTTCCTGTGGGATTATTTTGAAACAAATTCTAGACATCATACCATTTCATTTATCTCTAAAAGATAAATGCTCATTTTAAAAAGTCATAGCCACAATACCATTATCATACATAAAATCTAACAAAAATTCCTCTAAGTCATCACTAATGCAGTTATATTCAGTTCAAATTGCAACTTTTTGGCAATTCATCTTCTGTCCCTGAACAACACTTCTTTGGCAAAGGGAGACAGAATATCTAACACGTTTATCTCTGCTATAGTGTTTAAAGTTGCATTTTTGGAGGTATAGGTTTCCTCCTCTATCTAAAAGTAGAGTGTGCCTATAAACCCTTTGAAATCCAAAATGGCATAAAGCAAAAAAGCAATTACCATTTTATATGCAGGAAGTTTTGATTGTTTTCAGAACCAAAAATTAACCTCCCTTGGGCTTTTCTGAGACCTTAGGACACACTTAGCTGAGGGATGAACAAATCAATCAAGCACAGATGCTCACAGACACGGTTCAAAGCTATAAAGGCTTGATGCTGAGATGCTAAGTGTAGGTCACGGGGAAGGAGTTTGGTGGGGCCACTCAGTGCTTGGAGAGTGCTCTATCTCCATAAGGGCTTGCTGCAAAACAAACACTAGAAACTATTTTCTCTTTTCATATTTTTTCATAAAAGCAACAATCCTCTTCTACTTTCTTTTGGTTAGATAAAACAGTATTAATATAGGCCTTTGGTAAAAGCTAAGTGGCTTAAGATGGACTTCCAGAAAGGTGGATTTCCACAAGAAAGCAAGGTGGGGGATTGCCTGTATGTTGATGAAATATTGTGCTTCAGAAATATTGAGTTTGGTCTGAGATTTTAGAAATCAGACCCTTGTTCAAATGCCCCACTATGAATTACTTCAAGAAAATGAGCAGTAATTAATTTTGAATGAGTATCTCCCATTAAGGTGTTTGTCTGTATAGGTTTTTGGGTATCAGCTTTCCTAAAATAAGCCACTCCTTCACTATTGATCTGCTTCAAGAAGTCTTATAAAATTACCATACAGTTGACCATTGAACAATGCAGGGCTGACCCCCCTGCACAGTTGAAAATCTGAGGATAAGGTTTGGCTCTCTAAAAACTTAATAGCCTACTGTTGACCAGAAGCCTTATTGATAATGTAACCAGTTGATCAACACATTAAAGCATAAGCAATTACTAAAATAACATCTTTGAATTTCTCTACAAGTTCATAAATATAAGAGGCATTCATTTCATATCTTTAGATTTGCCTCTAACATATAAGCCAGTAGGAAGCACTCTGGAATTAAGAGATGGAATTGTCTTCCTGTTAATGATTGGGAGGTGTCTTAGTTAGCTTGGGGCATTATAACAAAATATCACAATACTACATGGCAGTGAGAAAGAATGAAATCTGGCCATTTGTAGCAATGTGGATGGAACTCAAGATGTCATGCTAAGTGAAATAAGTCAGGCAGAGAAGGACAGATACCATATGTTTTCATTTATAAGTATAACAGGAGAAACTTAACAGAGGACCATGGGGGAGGGGAAGGGAGAAAATAGTTGGGAAGAGGGATGTAGGCAAACCATGAGAGACTCTTGAATATTGAGATCAAACTGAGAGCTAATGGGGTTGGGGGGAGGGAAAGGGGGTGATGGGCATGGAGGAGAGCACTTGTTGGGATGAGCACTGGGTGTTATATGGAAACCAACTTGACAGTAAACTATAATAAAAAGAATTTTAAAAATTACAGATTAGTGGCTTAAACACCAGAAATTTATTTTCTCATGTTGTGGAGGCTAGGGATTTCAAGATCAAGGTGCTAGCTGCTTTGGTTCCTGGGAGAGCTCTCCCGGTCTACAAATGGCCAACTCTTTACTGTGTCCTCACATGGCAGAGAGAGGAAGGTGGAGAGCACTCTGGTGTATTTTCCTCTTCTTCTAAGGACACCAGCTCTATCAGATTAGGACACAGCCTTTATAAATTTATCTAACTTTATCACCGTCTTTCAAGTCCTATCTCCAAATACATTCACACTGGGGGTTAGGGCTTCAGCATGAGTTTGGACATAATTATAGCTTAATCCAATAATTTCATATTTCATGAATCATTCACTCAGGTGCTCAGGCTGAAAACCTAGGAAACATTATTAAATCTTCTCATTTTCACCTTCCACATCCAATCTAGTGGCAAAGCCCTACTGGCTTCATATTACATTATATCCAAATTCCCATTCACTAATCAACACTTGTGTTCCAATCACTATGGCCTAAGCTACCCTTTTCTCTCACTGAGTTGCTGACCTGAATATGAACTTCAAAGCAAGTCAAAACATGTCATTCCTCTGCTTTCAATCTTGCAATGACTTTTCATCACATTTGGAGTAAGATCCATACTTCCTACCAGGTAGCCTTCAAGGTGATACAGGATTTACCCCCTCCTGCCACACATACACTGAATGCTTCATCTCCAATGATTACCCTTTGTTTACTTTCACTTGAAGATATCATATGTATTCTAGTTCCAGAGTCTTTGTAATTGCTCTTATTTCCCAGAAACAATTCTCTTCTAGATTTTCCTATGGTTGGTTTTTTCTCCTTATTCAAGAAATTATTCAAATGGTGCCTTTTCAGAATGGCCTTCGTTGGACCCTACTTAAAATTGCATTCTCCTCCCCTTAACCCCACCTCTTATCCTGCTTTATTTTCTTCATAGCACTTAAGAGAATCTGAAATTAAGTCTTTGCTTATTTGTTTATTAGTATTGGTGCCCCCATTAGGATGTAAACTCCTTGAAGTCACAGGCTCATCTCTCCTTTCCACATTTGTGTCTCCAGTGTCCAAAATGGAGTGTGCCCTATAGAATTCTATGGTAGGCTGAATGACTCCTCCCATCCCCTGCAAGATGTTCACATCCTTGTCTCTGGAAACTGTTAATATGTTACCTTGCATGGCAAAGGGACTTTACAGGTGTGGTTAAATTAAGGATCTTAAAATGGGAAGGTTATTCTGGATTATTTGTGTGGGCCCTATATGTAATCATGAGTTTTTACAAGAGAGAGGTAACAAGGCCAAGAGAGGAGAAGGTGGTGATGTGATGGCAAAAGCACAGATTGGAATAATGTGGTCAGAAATCAAAGCAAGCTACCAGCTTCTAGAAGCTGGAAGAGTCAGAGAAATGGATTTTCTCCAGGAGCCTCCAGGAGGAAACATCCCCGCTGACACCTTGATTTTTAGCTCCTTGAGACACATTTTAAACGTCTGACTTCCAGAACTGTAATAGAATAAACCTATGTTGTTTTAAGCCGCTAAATTTGTAGTAATTTGTTACATGCAGCAGCAGCAGCAGGAAACTGAAATAGATGCATTTAATAGATACTTGCTTAATAGAGCAATTCTATAGAACACACGGGAGGTACAACCATTTAATTAAAACCTCTCAAGTTATACTCAGGATTCTTACAAAATGTATTTCAATACATTACAGCAGACAATATCTGCTGTAATGGGTATTAAATTTCCAGGAAATTATAAAATAATAACTTCCAATTAGGCTTTATAACAGGAAATCTCAAAGTATTAACTTTTCATCACTAAAAAGATAATATTTTCAAATCTAAAGGTACATTATAAGAATGATTTTGAGGATTTTGAAATTGTCACACACATATGAAATGTATCTCTAAACCTTTTAGTTAAGTGTGTCAGGAAATACTGAGTTGGTTCAGGAATTCTATTTGAGAAGGCTTCATTAGTATTTCATGCCTGTTACTATAAACTGAAACATATCCAGTCTTTCAGTCTAATTGTTTTCCTTTTTCATATGAGGCTGTGCTGTATGGTTTAGAAACCTTTATGAGAAATCCCCATCTTTCTATGCTCACAGTGTTAGGTCAATAATAGAAGTCTGTTGAATTTTACCTAAACTAGAGAACTTTTTGCAAACTTTTACAATAAACCCTAATTTCCTGTTGGCATTATTTTTCTAAAAGAAAACTAATTAATGATAGTTCCTTTAATGGAAAGCCTGTTTCCCTGAGTTGACTGTGGTGTCATGCTGCGAAGAATGTAGCTCTCTGGAGAGGTTTTACATATAAAATTAAATTGCATACAGAAAAACACGCAAACATTAGTGGTTGCACACTCTTTGTTGGGAGCTTATGACAGAGACAGGGAGGGAAGCAAAGAGGCAAAGGCAAAATTCTTCTCATGCTGGAGCAGCAAATGTGAGAGTTTTATTTTTCTACACCCTAATTTACCTCTGAGCAAATGAAAAGAACTGAACTGAATTAATGCTGCTAATTTGGGAAATCGTCAGAACATTTTTTCACTCAAATGTGAAAATTGCTATAAGTAAATGTTGTGGAAGAAAGAAAGAACAATTATTTCTAGTTTTAGACAAAGACTCAAAGCGTCAAGCCCAGAAACAAAAGCGGGGAGCAGGGTAGAGGGAGGTGGTGGGTGAGAATATGGTCCATAGAGGCAACAAATTATACAGCTATAACGTATTGTCATTTCATTGTAATGTGATAGAGACAAAATATTAATTTATGAGTATTTGATAATCCCCCCTCCTCCCCAGTGAGGAAGAGCTTAACTATATCCTATTCTTCCTTTGCCCTCCTTCTTCCATCTAAACCTTATTATACAAATTCAAAGCACTCAGGTGCAGAGAAGCCAATTGAAAATAGAATATAAAAAGATTGTAGCAGAAAAAAAGAGATTTGTGAAAATAAGAAAAAAAAGAGATATGGAAAGAAAAGGGAAAGAGGAGGAAAAAAAACACGAGCTTATATAAAAAGAGCCAAGGAAAATGTTTGTAGGACAACGAATAAAGAATGGGCAAAGGGGTGGAAATTGAAGGGTAGCCAAAACAAAAAAAATGGGATGTGGCCTTTTTAAAAATGCTATTATGGATAATGAACTGGATTTTCCTTAGTATTTTTCCAGAGATAGGATCATTTATGTTTCCGGCTTTGGGCTGAGTTGTGTTGGCTAGAAAGACTGAACCATGTAGAGTCACTTAATTTAGACAGGTTATGTTTGGGGAGTGAATCTCCAAGTCTTTGGATTTTGTGATGTGATCTCCAGGTGCACCTTGATTTAAATAATCACCTGAGTCAATGGTGCATTTTGGTATAAAGGCCGGACTCTTGGAACAATGATATAAATAAGTGAGAACTGAAGAGTTGGTTTTTGAAATAACTCCAGAGAGCCAGACCAATGTGGTTCAGGCTTTGCTGAAATGAGAACTCCAATTAGGAGGGGAACAAGGAAAAATAGCTCCAACGTGGAAGTCAGATTTGTGAAGCATATATAATGAATTAAATTGACATGTCTTAAAATAAGAAAACTTCCTTGTAACATTGCGAACTGGACATTAGTTTTAAGACAGCTTCAATGGCCATCTAACTTCTTAAGAAATTATATTCTTTTCTCAACAGAGAAAAAAGGCCCATTTCAATCCTGCTTGGAGCAGTCGAAAGCTGCCCTGCTCCACTGGTAATGAACAGATTCGTTCCAGAGGGATCTGGCTGCTGCTGTGGAAGTCAACTTCAAGCAGGGTTTGGAACCATTGGAACAGAACGATAGCTCCCAGAAACTGGAGAAATTTATGGGTAATACTATGCCAAGAAAGGGCCAAATAAAAAGTTATGAGTTGTGATTTGATAATCCACCAAAGTGATACAAAGATGCACAGACACAAAAGTAAAGAGATGCTAGCATCTAACATCCTACGCTAGGGGTGATTTATGAAGTCAGAGCTAAAAATGCTGCCATTAATGTTATGGATGGTTTTGAGAGGATGTGCCCATAAGACATAAGCGGCTGGAAGAATTCCTAAGGTGGAATTCTGGTCTGCCAGAAAAATGGAAGGAGCCTTGGCAAATCTACTGGTTGGAGCAAGTAGGTGAATGAGCCATGGTTTGCTGGGTTTTAATCACAAAGCAAGAGCCTCATGAATTCTCACCACTGGTGAAGCAGACCTAGGTTGAAGAGGATAAAGACTGAATTTTAATGGCCTTCAGGATCACCGAATGGGGCTGGCACCAAAGGCTTTGAGCAGATTTAGGAAACTAGAAGTTATAGCAAGGATACTCCATCCTATTGAAATTTTCCAGGAGAGCATAAATAGGATCCAAAACCCAATCAGGGACCCTGCGTGACAGCTCTTCTTGCAGATTTGGCACCAAATTGCTCCAGTCCAGGTCGGTTTCCTATGACTAAAGGAGATTTGCAAGAAAGCAGCATGGGTGAGTCCATGTAGGTAAGGATCACTATCAGCCTCTTGGCCTGGTCAAACTTAAGAGTACTGGACATAACTAATATTTGTTTCTGTTGTGGAGAAGAGGAAATTCTCATGACAGCCTCTACCTTAAGGTGTCTATTAGATGAGTAATCTTTCATTATATGAAAAATGGGAACTGGATGAGAGGAGGGGAGATTCCCAGGGGCAGAAAGGAGGGATTAAATACTAAATCTGACAGGCTGGTCATCAGGGAGTTTTCCAATTATCTGCCTCCAATGTTTGGGAAAGGACAGTGATTAATTTTGGCAGAGGCAGCTGAACCTGACAGTTCCTCCTGTCAGAGCTACCTGACAAGTTTTTTGATCTGCCCAAAATAAACTAGAGAAGTTGGGGGCAACAGATGGAAAATTTAATATGCACATAGTCATGGGCATTCATGGCCTCCCTCCCACCTCTTCTCCCAATCAAGGAGATGTCTGGCAATGTCATTTTGGTATTTTCTACTTTCCTAGAGCTCTTGTGGTCTAATTGTACAGTGAAAAAAACTTGTAAGCCAAGATGGATTATCTGTATTAGAAAGGATCTGTGAAGGAAAGGTCTTTGTCCAGAAAGGGTAAAAATGAGAGGTAGTAGGTAAGAAGAAAATGAAGGGGGAAAGACAGCAATTAATACCCATATTTTGAAAATACCATAAAGAAATTTTCAGGGACATATAAAACATAAAAGGAGGGATAGTGCTGGCTTGGGGAAGGGATTGCTTTTGGGGATGAAAAGAGTCAGGTAATGAAAATAATATAAAGAAATCAATGTTTATTTTGGATTGCTAGGTTATGGGTTTTGCATGCAATGATCCACAAAGACAAGGCTAGATAAGCCCCTAAGCCCCAGGATTTATTTAGACCTTGGAATCCTACCTCGTAGCAAAGTAAAAGACGCAAGAGAACCCACCAATTAACTTAAGAAGAACTCAGTCATTACCAAATTCATTCCTCCTAGTATTTGCACTTGCTTTCAGGGTCACCTCATCGTGTTTTCAGTTGCTGGGAGCATCGTTGCTGAGCTGTGGGGCCTGCCTACTTCTGATTCATCCTTATTCCAAGTGTGAGCTCTTTCAGAGACCCAACCCAAGCAAGGAGACTCATAGGCCCTCCCAGCCTCAGCCAATCCCTGTTCCCTCAACCAAAGTTGTCAAAAGTAACGCTCAGCCCCTTGGCACACTCTCTGTCCCTGCTCCTAGAAACAGCAAATGCCTCCCAGAAAAGCAGCCCAGAACACAGCAGCATGGCATTCCTGACCTTTCCATCTCCCCTAGATCCTGGTCTGGTAATCCTTCACTGTCTTATAAACTCTGAAGACTTCAAACACTGTGTGTGTGTGTCTAAAATTTATATTAATATCTAAACATACACATATACGTGTATATTTTAGAGAGGGTTTTCTCATTGCCTTAATAATTAGGAGGATTAAGTTGGTTAAAATGATCTAGACCTTCATTAATGGATGTGGAAATCCCTTACTATTCCACTGTGAAGATGAAACACAGAGAAGTTAGGTCACTTGCTCAAGTTCACACCGCTGGCAAATGGTGGACCTGGGACTCAACCCCAGAAGAACTGCACCAGCATGCATTTTCTCATCTGTTCCCTGCAAGGTTGATGCAACTGCTTTCTGGTGATACCAGGCCAATCTTGGAAAATCCTGAGTAATATATTTCTAATATTCATTCCAGTATTTCTATCAAAGCTTATTAGAAAGTCGTTCTGGGAATGCTTCATAATCAAAAGATTCAAAGGGCTAAAAACTGGAAACACTCTGCCTGGACAAATAATACATACAATGAGATATTATACACCAGTAAAAAGGATTGAAATACTGATCCATGAAGCACAAATGAACCTAAAATATACTGTTCTGAGGAAAACAAGGGCCTTATTCTTTTGTGTTTCATGTTTTAAAAGTTTTATGAAACTTTTAAACATTTTCAAAAGTTTAAAGTTTTTATGATATTATTTCAAGGATTAGGGGAAATCTAATTCTGCTGATTAATAGTTTCTTTGAGCATTTGTAATTTTGGATTTCAAGTTCATCTTAAGTGGGGCTTTATCTATGGAAATCTTAATGCCAGGTTGAGGGTGTTTTCAAGAGCACTTAGTTTTGTGCTTGCTTCTGCTAGTATGTCTCCTTCCTCCATTAGCCTTTTTTATAAGAATTTCTTGGTTTGGGGTCTGTTGAGATGATGAAACTAGTGTAATTCAAACTTCAATATGTAAAGATTAAACCCATGGCTGTGTTTTCTCCAGAAAGCTAGTTTTGAACACACAGACCAGGCTGAGACAGGGAGCTTTATTGTAGTTTCCATGTGCAAATGAGCAGATTTTTTTGTTTCACTGAGGATGTAGCTAGGAAGTTTATGCAGTTTCAGTCCCAACTTCTGACCTTGCTATACTCAAGATCTTTTATACTATACCTATGTGGCCAGGAAAATACATGCTTTACGTTTACCTAGAACTGCAGCTCTCCGTCTCCACCTCCACCTCCTCCACCTCTTCCACCACCTCCTCCACCACCTCCTCCACCTCCACCACCTCCTCCACATCCACCACCTCTTCCACCTCCTCCACC